>NC_071612.1:32779391-33079391 GCF_014839835.1 Dryobates pubescens
GGGCAAAAAAGCCCAGAAAAGCAAACAAAAAAGAAACAAAACCCCCAAAACATTAAATTAATACACCAAAGGGGAAAAACAAGCCACCTAGCAAACATGCTACAGCAATGAGTGCAAGATTAGATACAAAGATGAAAACTAAGCTGCCATATTTGACCTGCTAAGACAAAACTTCTCCTTTTAAAGGAGTTTCACTTTAAAAAGCCTAAGTCTCTGTCTATATGTGAGCATATCAACAAATTGTGCTTTTCATTATGCACATGTAAGCCACCTGGAGAGATGTCTGGGGTTTTTTTCCCTCCTCAAAAGGGTAGGCAAGAGGGCTCAAACTGCAAATGAAGACGTAGCACTAAGAGTTGTCAGCTGCCAGCACGCAGACAGCATGACAGAAAGGGGGGTTTATTGCTCCTATTGTCCTGCCTTTTTTCTAGTACCATTCAAGGGCTGATACTGCCTCGACATGACCTCACCAGTTAGCAAGAGCAAAGAGTGTTCCAAGAGCTGTGGAATCTTGGCAGGGAGAGAATTACCTATTGCCAGCAGGAATGCAACGACTCAGCCTGTTTTCACTGCAGCATATTTAAGGGGGAGGAGGAAAGTAGTCAATGTAATAATAGAGCTTTGCCTACACAAAGGCTTCTTAAAATGATTGATGCATGAACAAACATCTCTGCCCACCTCACTGTATGGGGGCTTTACACCAGCATAAAGCTGCTTGCACTAGCAAGGCTTATTTCCATAGGGAGAAGGAAGAAAGATGGGGGAAACAGTTAATCACAGAATTGTCAGGGTTGGAAGGGACCTCAAGGATCATCTAGTTCCAACCCCCCTGCCATGGGCAGGGACACCTCACACTTAATGCACACTTGTGCATAAAGAAGTAATGAGCTCAGTAATCCTGTCACCAACTGGTGACCATCACTACACAAAGAAGGCAGGGGAAGGACAATTAAAATCCTACTAATACTAGTAAATACTTTTCTAAACCCATATAATAATTGCCATCACCTTCCCTGTCCTTCAGTCAGTGCAAAACTCACTGTTTTGTGAAGTATGAAAGAAACCCATCAAGGATTTTCCTTCATTCTGAAGCCATGCCTGGGTGGTCTATTCATTGTAGTCTTCACTAAGCCAAACCTGTCATTTTCAACAAGCAGCAGGAAGGGGTTAAACGGTTTATAATGGCCACAGGCAGTGTTTTATGTTTAAGAACACAAAACTATTTCTGCCACTAACTAGAACTGAATGCAGAAAAGCACAAGGCAAGAAGCAGTTCTTGCTCAGCTTCTGGTCTTGCTGTAAACTTGAAGGCATAGCCATGAACAGCCAATGAAGCACAGTAAGATGTTCAGAAATGAGCACAATTCCCAGGAATTTAGTGAGGCAGACCACTGGCCAGAGTGCTTCTGTCCACAAGTGTTCCATTATATCATTTTTCACTGAAGCAGTGTTTTTGTACCACACAAAACGAAGAACAGCCTCTCCCTTCCTATTTATGGTCTTGAATGTAGTTTGCCCTAATTCATTCAGCTAGAGTTAGATGTGGCACTGCACATGGCACTAAGTTTCTTCCCCCATCATTATGTACACGACCTACAAGTCAGAGATGTGGGATGATATGGAAAGCAATTAAAATAGATCAGATTCCTTTCTTCTCAATGGAGACTCCAGGAAGCAGAGGCTCAAAGAGCTGAACAATTCTGTGCACTGCACACTGGAAGGACTTTCAGGCAGTGTCATTTGAGCAGTGCTGAGGACACAGGCATGGAGTGCACTCTTCTCCACCTTGCTGCTCCTGTAGTTACTGACTGCTGTTACATGACCTGTCACAAATGGTGCATGCTGAATGCACAGCTGGGTTTGTCTCAGATCAACTCAGCTGGAACACACTCCCTTTTCCTCAAAACATCCTCTCTCCTCTTTAACTCTTGAGCATGGGTCTTGGCAAGCAGAACAGTTGCTTTACTGATGGTTTGCACAATCTACAGCTTAGCTCTTTGAATAAGTATTATACTTCACTCTACTTGAAGGCTTAACAACCATGTGCTAGGCAAGTACAAAAGCATCACACACAATCCATTAGAAAGCAGGTAGCTCCTGTGTGGAAGCCACCCTAGTGCTACAGCTTTGCACAGTCTATGTGACTCACATCCAGAGACTTCCCATTACTCTAACCCTTTAAAAGGCAGCTACTCCTTTAAGACAAGTACTACTGTATATTCCAGTGTTTTGAGGTGAAACAGCTAATAGTTTTCACATTAAAAAGTACTTTCTGCACAATGGCATGGAAGAGCTAAATGAAGATTCTACCAATCACAACTGCTACTTGATTCGATCTCTTTCCAACAAGAACTTGGATTTTTTTCCCCATCACGTTACACCTACAGCTTCAAATGACAAATGTTGTCATGTTTTGTAATTGTACCTCTAAACATCTTCTATATCTTTCCTCTACTCTTTAGGGAAGTGTGTCCAATTTGGCAATGTATCCACAACAGGAGTTGTCTTTTCAGAAACTTACTGGATTCCTAACTCATTTTTGAATGCCAGCAACCATAGCAAGTTCAGTATTGCAGCCACAGCGAATGTGCGAGTGAATTATAAACAGCAGATCTTTGACAAGGGAGAAAGTAGTGACCTCAGGTGGCAAGCCAGCATCCTTGCAAAGGTAAGCTCATGCAAAACTTAGCAGGTGTATGAGGAAGCTTCAAATCCCAAGACCCAGAAGTCATTGCCAAGGGAAAACAAAAATCTGCTGCCATTTAACAGTGCTTTGTGCAAGGTGACAAAATAGAAAACCAACAGAACCAAAAAATATACAATCAAACAAAAAAAAAAAGACAAAAAAAGAAAAAAGGACACAATTCTGGAAATTTGTATACAATGTACAGTTTTGCAGAGAATTTGGTAATCCAGACTAAGCAAAGATACTTACTCAGTGACTTCATACACAAACCGTTTTACGATTGTCAATAGCAAGACTCTGACAAACATCTGTAAGAGCAGGGAAACTGTAAAAGCTAGAAATCTGGCCTTCAGCAGTCAGACCTCACTCACACTTCAATGTCAGCTGCCTCTAGAGTGTTTCACATTTGGCCAAAGACTCTCACGAAAGGCAAGCAAATTTACCTCACTGTTTTTTGTGAGCCTCAGTCAATCCACAAGTTAAAATAAATGAATGCACCAAAGGTAATTCACACTGCTCTGGCTCCTGCAATCAACTCTCTCAATATTGAGACTTCTGTTGTCTGATCTCTCCATGAAGTTTCATTTCACTGTGACTACACTTTTAATTCTGCAAATTCAGCCAACTAAGTAGCTTTCTGTGCTCTTCCCTTCCCAGTTCACTCAGTTTTAAAAACACTCAATAAAATCTGTGCAGATTTGACCCAAAATTATTTCCCCCTTCATTTGCTTCCAGGTAATTTTGATTATTTTTCCTTATCACAAAAGTGACACAGTTGGAGAGCTGCTGTCCATATGCTTTACAGTTTGGCAAGCAGAACAGTCCTGCATTAGATCCACACACGACCTGTGAGCTGTAAATCCTATTCTCAGAGTGTATGTGAAGAGTGGAGGAAGAGGGCAAGGTGAAAGGCTGCTGGGGGTAACCTATATAAACCACCTTGTGACCTCATTTCTTTGACTGCAATATTACACATCGCTGACTGTCCACACAACCCTTAGAACTGATCTGAGTCACTAATAAGTCTTTGTTCCTTATCCTGTATTTAACTGTATTTGGTTGCATTAACGCTGCTTTGGAAGGAGCAGCTCAGTGTGCCTTTGCTGGTGAAGAAAAGGAGCAGCTCAGTGTGCCTTTGCTGGTGAAGAAAAGGAGCAGCTCAGTGTGCCTTTGCTGGTAAGAGGGTTAAAAAATAGTTCAATTTACCAATATTATCTTACATGTCTTGTCAAGCATTTAGATGACTGCTTAGTTTTTATTGCAGGACTTCTATAGTTCAAAGCTCTCCACATAATATTCATAATGCATGCTTCCCTTGAAAAATGTCACTAAAGGTTACTGAATTCTGAAAGTTGTTTCAAAATCAACTGGTGAGGAAACATTTAAACAACAGGAACTGTCAATATTGATAGATAAAAGAAGCAGTGAATATTTTAAGTTTCACTTGCTTTGGCTTCTTTAAGGTCAGCATTTTCAAGAGACTGAAATCAGCAATATTCTCATCTCAGCTGGTTGGGTGCTTTGTGTTTAACCCTAGCTTGCAGTTTCTTCTCTTGTTTTATCACCTGGAAGTTACCTATCCAGTTTCACATTTTATCCACTTTTTGGTTTCTTTAAGTGTCAGTTACTGCTTTAGAAAAGGTTTGGATGAACCTCTGTCCCATGAAATAAATACTAGCCCAATGTTGGGCTAGTGGCTGCTAGTTTGTCCAGAAGTGAACTGCTGAGATGAGATCCAAGTATGTATTTTCATTGCCTAGTCAGTTTTTGTAGCCTGAAGCAAGAGCATTGCAGCTTCTACTCTGCTCTGGTGAGACCCCACCTGGAGCACTGTGTCCAGTTCTGGAGCCCTATTACAGGAAGGATCTGGAGGTGCTGGAAGGCATCCAGAGAAGGGCCACGAGGACGAGCAGAGGGCTGGAGCTGCTCTGCTATGAGGACAGACTGAGGGAGTTGGGGTTGTTCAGTCTGGAGAAGAGAAGGCTCTCAGGAGACCTTATTGTGGCCTTCCAGTATCTGAAGGGGGCTACAAGAATGCTGGGGAGGGACTTTTTAGGGTGTCAAGGAGTGATAGGACTGGGGAGAATGGAAAAAAAATAGATAGGTAAATTCAGATTGGTGTTAGGAAGAAGTTCTTCCCCATGAGGGTGGTGAGACACTGGCACAGGTTGCCCAGGGAGGTGGTGGAAGCCTCATCCCTGGAGGTTTTGAAGGCCAGGCTGGATGTGGCTGTGAGCAACCTGCTGTAGTGTGAGGTGTCCCTGCCCAGGGCAGAGGGGTTGGGACTAGACAATCCTTGAGGTCCCTTCCAACCCTAACAATTCTATGATTCTGTAAAGCACAGTCACCAGCTCCTGAAATGCCTAACTCCTGTATTTTGACTCTTAACAGCATTTCTACACACACTTTCAGAAAGCTCTGAATGGTATCTTAGCAAGAGATCAGACATTCTGTGAATGCCATCAGTACTAGCTCTTGTGCACCAAACGAAGCAGACTGACACAGGTATGATTCAAACAATAAATCAATCAAGATCAGTAGCTGCAGTGTGGCATGCATTTCTTTTTCCCCTCTTTGCCATGAAACTGGCTTAATTCCAAAGCAGAGGCTGAGGTGCCACTAAAGGTACTTACTGGCTGAGGCTTGAGGTTGAATGCGAGGTATCCCTCCGTTTGGCACTTGGAAGTTTGAGTCACTCCTGCTGTTCTTCACAGACTCAGCTTGGATGCTGGATGTCCTGGACAGGTTTGGAAGACTACGCCTTAGTTTTTCTGTACAAAGCAACACAAACAGACAAAGTTCAGGTTATGAAGCCACAGCTGAACACCAGTTAAAAGTAACACAAGTAGAGCTACACTGCCATTCAAAAGTCTGCCTTGTTACATGAAGAAGGCCAATGGTATCCTGGGGTGCATGAGTGTGTGCAGCAAGGTCTAAGGAGGTTCTCCTCCCCCTCTACTCTGCCCTGGTGAGACTACATCTGGACTACTGTATCCAGTTTTGGGCTCCTCAGCTGGAGAAAGACAGGGATCTACTGGAGAGGGTCCAATGAAGAGCTATGAGGATGACTTGAGGACTTGAATATCTCCCCTATGAAGAAAGACTGGGAGACCTGAGACTGTTTAATCTGGAGAAGAGAAGGGTGAGAGGGGACAGTATCATAGTATCAGTCAGGGTTGGAAGGGACCACAAGGATCATCTAGTTCCAACCCCCCTGCCATGGGCAGGGACACCCCACACTAGATCAGGCTGGCCAGAGCCTCATCCAACTTGGTCTTAAACACCTCCAGGGACAGGGCCTCAACCAGCTCCCTGGACAACCCATTCCAGGGCTTCACCACTCTCATGGGGAAGAACTTCCTCCTCACGTCCAGCCTGATCTTAATGTCGATAAATATCTGTCTTCTTCATGTCTATAAATATCTGAGGGGTAGGTGTAAAGAGGAAGGGGATAGGCTCTTTTCAGTGGCACCCAGTAACAGGACAAAGAATAATGGGTACAAGCTAGAACACAGGAAGTTCCACCTCTGTATGAGCAGAAACTTCTTTACTCAGAGTGACAGAGCACTGGAACAGTGCAGAGAGTGGATTATGACTCTGGGTTTTGTTCTACTGTTAGGTTTGCCTATTCAGATTCCCTAATTTGTAGTTTTCCACAGTCTACCTAGAAAGTGATTTATAAGTAGAATGCTTGCCTGAAGATTAAAAACACCTAACTACTATTTGAGTCAACTTTCAGGAATACCCAGTCCCATACCAACACATTACACAACAGCCAACAGCCACCCACCTGGAAACTCACTCTTCACACACAGCATTTACGCTGATGACACCAAGATGAGTGGTGCTGTCCATATGCTAGAGGGATGGGATGCCAGCCAGAAGGACCTGGACAAGCTGGAAAGGTGGGTCCAGGTGAACCTCCTGAGGTTCAACAAGACAAAGTGCAGGGTCCTGCTCCTGGGTCAGAGCAATCCTCACTATCAATACAGGTTGGGGGATGAGGAGATAGAAAGCAGCCCTGAGGAAAAGAACTTGGAAGTTCTGGTGGCTGAGAAGCTGGATGTGAGCCGACAACAAGCACTTGCAGCCCAGAAGGCCAATGGCATCCTAGGCTGCATCAAAAGAAGCATGGCCAGCAGATCGAGAGGGGATTCTGCCACTTTGCTCTGGCTGGACCTCACCTGGAGTGCTGTGTCCAGCTCTGGAACCCTCAACACAGGAAGGACATGGACCTGATGGAGCAGGTCCAGAGGAAGGCTACAAAAATGATCAGTGGGCTGGAGCACCTCTGCTGTGAGGACAGACTGAAGGAGCTGGAGGTGTTCAGCCTGGAGAAGAGAAAGCTCCAGGAACATCTAATAGCAGCCTTTCAGTACCTGAAGGGGCCTACAAGAAGTCTGCAGAGGGACTGGTTCCTAAGGCCTGCAGGGACAGGACAAAGGGCAATGGTTTGAAATTAGAGAAGATTTAGATTGTATGTTAGGAACAAGTTCTTTACCATAAGGGTGGTGGAAAACTGCAACAGATTGCCAGGGGAGGTGGTTGGGGCACCAGCCCTGGAGATACTCAAGGACAGGCTCAACAAGGCTCTGAGCAACCTGATCTAGGGGAGGATGTCCCTGTTCACTGCAAGGTGGTTGGTCTAGATGACTTTTGGAGGTCCCTTCCAACCCAAGCCATTCTATGACCAATTAAAAATCACTGCTACATCCACCTTTTACATGAGCTGACTCCATTCAGCTAATATTGGTGCTTCAAGGGCCTTCTAAAATTTGCCCCACTGCTCACACTATACAAAAAGATGCCTTCAAATATTTCTCAAGTCTGATGGCATTCTGTGATTCTCCAGCCTGTGGAGAGCTGGGTTGATGACACATTTTAGATAGGAGGTTGCAGGTGGCTTGGAGGTTTGGCCAACCTGGTTCTGCAGAGGGATGCAGGAAAGAAGTACACTAACCATACAGAACTGCTGAAGAGCAAAGCAAAGAGTCTTCAAGTGTACCTTCTGAACTTGGTAGCTGGCCTTGCTTTGTGCTGCAGCTGGTACATCACTGGACCCTGTCAACTAAATTTCCCTCTAACCCTTCTAGAGCAAAATCAACCCTCCCAAAAAAACCAAAACACAAATCCCAAACAACTTCTTATCAACTCTGAATGGCCATGCAACATTCAGCTGCACTGCAAGGGAATTCCTTGGAAGTGTTTCAGAAACACATGATTGTAGGCTCTATTTTGATCCCCCTGCTATGTTGGGGACTGGTTGTTGGTACCTTGCCTCTCATGAGATATTTTTGCATGCATCAAGACTTCCATGAAACCTCAGAAAAGACTGGGAAAGGAATTCTCAACTAAGGCACACCACCACTGATTCATTTCTGTGCTGTACGTTCTACTACATGCCTAGAATTCCCCCAAATATCTACTGCTTGGGAAGATTCAAGCTAACCCTTCCTAAGATATTCTTGAATTGCTAATGAAGTTTGCAGAATCATCTCCCCCAAAGGCTCTAATCACTGATTTTCATGGACTAAAATCCTAAGCTTTCTTAGTCAAATCAACAGTGTAAGTGGCACAGATGTCTTAGCTGTATTAGGAGGTGGAGGGGGGGAACCCAAAACAACCAAGGGAAAAAAAAAGGAAAGGAAAAACTATTTCAACATGCACTTTTACATCATCCACATGCAGACATTTTTAACCTGAAAGATGGAGGGAAAAAAATATGGTGAATTCTTACTGTCTAAATGTCTATTCTTTCTGAACTTAGGCTTTTATTTGCCAGGCAGCAGCTGTGTTTGTTAAAATGGGAATATGCTTGTGAAATTTCAGCCCAGTTAAAGGAGCTCCTGCCAGATTGCTACCAGGAGAAAAGTACATTCCAGAAGCAGAAAAATCACAGCAGGTTACATCATTTTGTTCTATGCCAATACAGCATCATTAGAGAATCATAGAATTGTCAGGGTTGGAAGGGAACTCAAGGATCATCCAGTTCCAACCCCCCTGCCATGGGCAGGGACACCTCACACTACAGCAGGTTGCTCACAGCCACATCCAGCCTGGCCTTCAGAACCTCCAGGGATGAGGCTTCCACCACCTCCCTGGGCAACCTGTGCCAGTCTCTCACCACCCTCATGGGGAAGAACTTCCTTTACTAACATCTGGTCTGAATCTACCCATTTCCCTTTTTTTATTTTTCCCATTCCCCCCAGTCCTATCACTCCCTGACACCCTCAAAAGTCCCTCCCCAGCTTTCTTGTAGCCCCCTGCAGATACTGGAAGGCCACAATTAGGTCTCCTTGGAGCCTTCTCTTCTCCAGGCTGAACAGCCCCAACTCCCTCAGTCTGCCCTCAGAGAAGAGCAGCTCCAGCCCTCTGCTCATCCTCATGGCCTTTCTCTGGACACCTTCCAGCACCTCCAGATCCTTTCTGTACTAGGGTTTCCTGAACTGAACACAGTACTCCAGGTGGGGTCAAGTTTACTTCAAGTTTGGGTGTTTTTTTGTTGCACAGTAGTTTGCAAAGCTTTGAGTGATCAAAACTATCCAAGAAATGCATGATGCAAGTACCATTATGTTTAAGGCTATGTTCATGCTCAAAGCGTTTAGAGTCCTGTACTGCCAGAACACATTCAGCTATCTCACAGCTTCAAGCACACAAATTGCCACCTTACACTGATGTGACCACAGGTACTTTCCCTGCATTTTGTTCTGTCATCTTCAAGGCCTAACCCTGCTGCTGAATGACGGTTTCCCTTGGGCTGTGCTTTATTTTAGTGCATTTGCCTGCCAAAGATAGAACTTGGCCACCAGGAAACTCAATTACACCCTGAGTGAGATCTAAAATAAATGCTAGCCTATCAACTCAGGTATCTGACTGCAGATCTAAAATAAATACAAGCCTATCAGCTCAGATATCTGACTGCAAGGGCTCCCCCAAAGATCTAAAACAAATGCAAGCCTATCGACTCAGGTATCTGACTGCAAGGGCTCCCCAGCGGAAGCTTTGCTTGCTCTGCTTTCTCCTCAACAGCTCAGCTCCAACTGTGATGCTCTAGAGGCACACAAGCTTTAGCTCTGCATGCTTACCAAGCTCCTTTACAGGAGCTACACAACTCCTCGTGTCACCACACTTCGAGGCAGGGTTCCTTACCTTCACTTTTGACATTAGTGGTCTGCAAATCGGTGGGGTGGCCCTGGAGCGAGAGCCGCGGCTGCTGCAGACGGCTGATCATGGGCTGGGGCGAGACTCTGCTGTACTCGATGCTGCGGGCGGGCGAGCGGGAGCGCGGGGAGTTCCGGGGAGACTGTTTGGGGGAAGGCCAGGGAGAGCTGCGAGGCGAGGGCGAGAACCTGTTCACAGCAGGGTGCACGGCGTGGTGCGTGCCATCTTCTTCGTCCTCCAGGCTCTGCGCGTCGAGCTCCTGGTCGCTGAAGGTGCCTCTCCTGGTGGAGTTGCAGGAAGAGCCAGAGCTGCGCCGAGAAGCGCTCGCCGCGTACTCCTGACGGAGGCCTGGCGACAACCACAGCCTTGGTTACTTGCTGCCAGCCCACACATGCTTCAAGAGGAGAGGCTGCAGACAAATACCTACCCAGTGCTCAAACTCCCATCTGCCTCACTGTAACTCCTTTCATTTGATTCATCCCAGATCTGTACCACAGAAAAGTTACCTACCTTTGTCTAACTTTAGCCTAGTCCCTGACTGCAAAGACTGAAAAGAAATCACCACTGGATGCAAAAGAGAAACAATGATGAGGTCTCTATATTTCACAGGATTGTGTGGTAGTTTTAGGCTGTGCCTTTCAATTTTTTTCCCACAGATCTTGAACAGAAAGTGGTAAAATGTAAATAAATCACTCTTGGGCCTAAAAAGGAAAATAAAGGTAATTTCAAGCCACCACAGATTGCTAGTGGAAATATAGAGAAGAGGCATAAACAGTTGCAGCTCTCTATGCTTCTGCTGTCACTTCTGCTTGCAACTTCTCTCTCCCTCCCCTGTGGCCTTGCAGGCTCTCTCTCTTTTGACTA
This sequence comes from Dryobates pubescens, assembly GCF_014839835.1. NCBI lineage: Eukaryota > Metazoa > Chordata > Aves > Piciformes > Picidae > Dryobates > Dryobates pubescens. The sequence continues at coordinate 32,790,103 of NC_071612.1, forward strand.
CTGTGTGAGGTAATGGGAAGGAGGGAGGGAGTGGGGGAAGAAGCGAATGGGGCCCCTGGATCTGCCCCAGGGGGATCTGAGGAGGTTCTGTGTTGTTTATAAATTGTAAACATAAATATTGTACATACAGTGTATATTTTGTACATATCCCTTGCATTCCATATCTCTAGATTTTACTTTGCTTGTAAATAGAACTTCATTTGCTTCCAAAACCTTCAGAGCTAGTCTGGCAATTTTATTTTGGGGGTAGTTTCTCCAAATTAGTTTGGTGGTAGTTTCAATTCACAACTGAAGGACAATGGGGCTCTGAAGGCAAGTGGCAGTGGGGCTCACAAAGCCCAGGAGGTACAAAGAGTCCACTGGGATGCAGGAAGAAACTGTTCTACTCTTCATTATTTTTAAAAGAGCCTTTGTTTCTTTCCTCTTTATCTCATCCTTTTAACATTTATCTTCTTGCACACATTAGTGATTCTTTGTGTAAGCAATGTGTAGGCAGAGCAGTATGGGTATATGATTTATGCAAAAATATACAGACATTGAGTTTTGGGGGTTGTGTTTGGGTTCCCCCCCAGGTTATGCAATAAAGTCGTCTATGCCTGCCTGCTGAGACAACTGAAATTCCTGCCACTTTCTGCAGTCTCAGAGGGTCAAAGAGACAGAGTCCCAGCTGAAGCTATAATGAAGAGACATCAGCATAGGTGCTTCACTATTCTTTGCCATACTGACTTTGCATTTTGGTGACTTCAATCATAGTTTAAGGACTGATGGCAACAAGACTGGATGACATCAGGGAGGCACATAAGTCCTGACAAGATTCCAATCTAGTGACCACCCTTTCAGCATATACTCCATGGTACAAATTCATACACTCCCTAGCATTTCTTTTGTCCACAAATTCTGCACAGCAGCTTCCTTTCTTTATCACAGAATTAGCCTTCTGGGGAGAAGTACATTTGTACATCCGTAACAGAATTTACACCCCTTTCAACCATTCCTGCTAAGCAAGTGCTACTGCAGTTACTAATAAAAGGATCACCTGCTCCACTTGGTTTTCAAGATGGAAAACACTTACTTTCTTCTTGCATTCGTGCTAAAATTTGCACATCTGTGACATCATTTAGCTTGTAATTAGACCCAATAGAGTCTTCATCCATCTCAGATGCACTCAATTCACTGTCCAGAGAGGATTGGGGACTTAGTGGAGGATTTCTATCTGCTGAACTTTTAAGATAACCTAGAGAAAGAAAATACAGTGGGGTTAAAAAAAAAAAAAGGGGGGGGGGAGGGGTTTGTGTAAAAAAGGCAAACTGCATTTCCTTTCCTAGTAAAAGAACCACCAATATAAAGGCAGATTATGACAGACATTGTGTCTGATAGACCAACTGAAATGTTTGACTGATTGGTTGAAAAGATGATTTACACAAGCAGAGCTGAGCCATTACCTTCTAAAAAATGACCAACTTTATAAAATCATCATAATGGTGACAAAAATTCATGACAGACAACCTTGGCTACCTGTACCTAGCTTTGACTGCTATGGAGTCCCCACAGCTCTTACACGAAGTGCAACTGTGTACATGCCCCGTTTGTGCCTTTGTTCTCATCTCCGCACTCTACCTTGCAAGATGTTAAGTTTGACTCTATCTTTCTTGGCAGTAAGGACTTCACAGAATCACAGAAGCTGGAAGGGACTTCTGGAGATCATCTAGTCCTAGCCCCCTGCCACAGCAAGTTCACCTAAAGTAGGCTGTACAGGACAGCATCTAAGAGGTTTTTGAATGACTCCATAGTGGGAGACCCCACCACTGCTCTGGGCAGTCTGCTCCAGTGGCCTACCACCCTCAGAGTTGCTCCTCATGTTTACATGAATATTGATTCAGTTTGGAATGCTCAAAACACAGCTTATCTGAGAATACTACTTGTTCTGTGTACACATCTTTACTAAACTACAACATCTGCCTTCTGGCTGACACCCCATGGTCAGCTACATCTCATCTCACTGTCCTGCAGGCACATACCAGCACTATGGCACACCATGCAAAGCAGAGCCATGTAGATTAAGGCAAAAGCTGAGTAATTGCTCTGCAGAGAATATACTGCAGTGCAGGCTTCTCTTTACAAGCCCACACTGAACTACAGATAGTTGGACTGTCAATGCAATCTTCCCTGCAAGCTAACTTGAGTTAAAGGATATTTAATAAGCCAACATTCTGACTTGAGAGTAGAGACATTTTCCAGGTATTAATTCTTCTGATGCATCTATGTTGAACAGAATAAATGCAGTAAACACTGCCAGAAGTTGATGTTCACACTGCTGGCTGCAAAGCCTTGTGGAATGCCTTTCAGTAAAATACAGTCTCCTTAGATTATACTGTTCACATCAGAGGCAGTGATGGATACACTGCATACCAAATGTTTCACTTAATAGGGAACAGGGTAGTTGAAAAGACTTTACAACTGCCAACATCTAACCTCTGAACACCTACTGTGCAACTTCCATCCCAGTCAATTACAGGGTCAGGTCTAGAAGCCACTTATATGTTAGGACTCCACAGAACTAACTCACTCTAGGTGTTTTGATCTAACTGCTAATATGCATCAGTGATTTAAGAGACATGGACTTCCAGAGAAAACATTTTGAATGTACCACATGCCAGAAAGTCTGTAAAAAGCCTGAATACTACATCCCACAAAAGATGGACAAGCTTTTGGTGTCTTTCTCACTCTAGTTCAATGTATATGTAGCCTATTTGAGTATATGAAGGAAGCAATGGAAAGACCAAACTCTCTCACACGTTTACCTGAGGTACCAGGAGGTATGAGCTGTTTCACTAATGCAGATTTCACAGGTGTTGAGGAGGGGGAGTTGAAGCCACTGCTGTAGGGGCTACTTGTATTTGGACTGTAGGAGCTGGCATAACTGACAGCACTGAAAGGGCTGCTGTACAAATTCTGCCTCTTGAGAGCTGTATGAGAGAGAAGGAGAGTGATGAATTACACTGAAGGAACCAATGAAAGATGAACACAACACTGCATCATATCTTCAGAGTGATTCAATTACTATACAATTCAAATAGAACATTTCAGTCATTGGTAAGTTTCTCATCTCCCAGACACAACCACTCTGTGGAAGGATTGGGAGAAAAAGGCAAGACAAGGTAACAACAAATAGTTTCCTTGTACCCATCAGACCTAAGTTCACTCTTCAAGATGTTCAATGCAGGCACTGGGAAGAAAGAAGGAAACAACTCAAAAGACAGTAGTAGGTAAGCTACACTAATACACATCCTCTATGCATAAGCAGGTACAAACCAGAGTGCACCATGAGGTCTAGCTTTCCAGGATTCACACAGCTGTCTAGATCCCACAGTGCTTCAACAGCAGCCCTAAGACTGGTGCCACAGAACTATCAGTGCTACCTACAGACTTTCCCCAAAGTGTAGGCTAAAATGAAATGCCACTGAGAATGGCAAGTCCTTCTGCTTACCTGCCTGGGTACCATGAACCTACTGGGCAGGTCAACTGTAGGATTATTCCCTTCTGTAGAGCTCCTGTTCTAATGCTTTGGGATTTTTCTGTCTGTGGATTTCAAGCTCACATGCAAGATCTGAAACTGGTTAATTGCCCCTGCCATTTATTGCAAATATTTCAATGTTGAAGTGTTTTCAGATTCATTTTAACCACTGGTGAACATTTTCAGGATGATACTGAAAATTCCCCTAGTTACCAGGGCTATGATTTGGTTTAGTTACTAAAATGCTCAGCATTTTACATTTCATTTTAATGTAAGAAATTTCCACAGGGGAAGTGTGAGCCCAAAGGAAATTTGTGGTGACTTTTGGCAAAATCAGTTCCTTCACTGTTGAGAGTATTTTACACCACACACCTGTGTTTTAGCAAAGAACAAATCAAGCTACACAACTTTAAACGGCAAGCTTGAGATCCAAACTTTATCATATGTAAATCTAGATTAAACTGCAGCTTGCCCAGCTGCAAGAAACTGAATTGATTAAGGCATGAGAGCACTGAAATTATGCATACATATTATAGACTGACAAGAACAGGCCTGGCAATGTATGGCAATGCTCTCAAGTGGTACTTAGAGAGGAAAGAAGGAAAAAAAAAAATCACAGAAGAAATGAAGTTATTCAAAGAATATTGTGTGACCTATCTGCAATTTAAAAATGGCTTTAATTAGCATTGGAAGAATTGGGCTACCGATAGCAGTGGACAAAAAAGGACTTGAACGTGACTAGGTGACTTTTGGAGGTCCCTTCCAACCCAAACCATTCAGAGTAAGATTTATGGGTGTGTGTTTTGACATGATAAGCCAAAAGATCGCAGCTGCATCAAACGCTGCTTTGAGCTGCAAAGCCTGCTTCAGTTCCTCCTCCTGGCCCACTTGGCTCTTGGTCACTATGTCCTCAGTTGTTCAGTTGTCCAGCCTACTAGCGTGGATATAAGTTAAGAACACCTAGAGTGTTTTAACTGGCTGTATCAGTAAGTTTTCAATTGTGCTCCAAAACAAACCAGCACCCAAGCAAACAGAGCACAAGGCAGGATGGAGGTAGAAGCAGCAGAAAGATGTTGAGATGCTGGAAGGTGTCCAGAGAAGGGCAACAAAGCTGGGGAGGGGTCTGGAGCACAGCCCTGTGAAGAGAGGCTGAGGGAGCTGGGGTTGCTTAGCCTGGAGAAAGGGAGGCTCAGGGGAGACCTTATTGCTCTCTACAACTACCTGAAAGGAGGTTGTAGCCAGGTGGGGGCTCCCAGTCAACCATCACCAGAACAAGAGGACACAGTCTCAAGCTGTGCCAGGGGAGGTTTAGGCTGGATGTTAGGAAGTTCTTCCCAGAAAGAGAGATTGTTTATTGGAATGTGCTGCCCAGGGAGGTGGTGGAGTCACCATCACTGGAGGGGTTTCAGAGGAGACTGGATGAGGCAGGTATTTGGTGCCATGGTTTAGTTGATTAGCTGGTGCTGGGTGCTAGGTTGGACTTGATGATCTCAAAGGTCTTTTCCAACCTGGTTAATTCTATTCTAATATAAATTAAAGCTGACTTGACAGCAGATTCTTTCAATTGCACCTCATGTAGAGATCCCTTCCAGACTCTAAACCAGTTAATATTACTAATGTTTTTAATTAGAGTGGAAAGAGAGCTACAGAGGATGAACGTTTATTTCCCAGCTTTCACAACAAGCCTTAAATGATATGCACTAATTTCAGCAATTAGGGACTTCAATTAATGCTACCAAGCATTCTTGAGGTACCTTCAGTTTATTTTGAGAGCGTCAGAAGGGAAACCTCCACTTTATTGCAAAGCTCAGTCAGCAAGCCCAGTAATTACAAGCTGGTTGTGCTCTGATGAAACTCCTTTGACATCAAGTTCTTCTGGCATTCACATAGGAACTCCAAAGCATCTATTCCAGCTGAATCTTTGTTCTCATGCCAGAAGAAATTTACTTTTCATCTCTTGCAGAATATGACAGTAAAAGAAACACAAACCCTAAAATCTAAGTCTGCACAACACTTATTTTGTACTTATTACACAGACAAGTGTTTTAAAATATGGACCACAAATTAGAAGACAATTGTGCTGCTGTATAACCTTCAAAACAGGCTCTTTGTGCATATCCACAATGATACAAAATATCTGATCACACAGATTTCTCTGGATGGAAAAAAAAACCCCAACCAAAACAACCCATGCTTTTGTTCTACAGAAAAGTGTGCTGTGGTACATGGTGACAGCCTGTATGCTACAGTAGATCTCATCCTAGCTTCCTTCTGCCTTCCTCAGCACTATTTTCCCCCCCAGGAAAAAAAAAATAATAAAAGAAATGGATATGAACTCATTTTTTTGGCCTAGAATTTCTGAAGCTTCTCCAAGACATGTCTGTTACTTAGGAGGGCAGGACTATTTTTACACATACAGATGTGGTCTTCATTAGGAGTGTCAGACAGCATTAGTAAGGCAGTTAACTCATCTTAACACTAAAATGATGCTGTATGAGATAAAAACCTTCGCTTACAACAGATGACACAGGTTTCCAAACACCAGAGGGGGAGGGTTAATGATCCACATTTTTGCATGTACAATTTCTTTTATCACATTCAGAAGCAGGATGCAGCATCTAACTTGTTTTAGTCAGCATCTGGTTAAATTGAACTTCAATCTTTTCCTATTGTCTAGAGCAAAAGACAGTTTGAAGCAAACTCATGCTTACATGGTTCAGAAGGATCTGCTGTATGAATCAGGTCCCATTTTTCCACATGCTAGATACATGATATTGATTATTGTTACAATTCAGTGACAAGTTCATCCCAGCAGTCCTTGTAGTAACTCAAAACAATCACTGGGCAAGTCCATCACTGAGACCAAGGCTGGCTAAACAACAGCTGGCATTGAAAAGGCTCAATGCTCAACTGAAAAGTCAAACTCAGCATGGAAAAGACAACCTGGAGGCTATGTTGGGGTTCTGGTTTGTTTGTTTGCTTGTTTTGTTGTGTTGGGGGTTTGTTTGGTTGGTTTGTTTTTTAAACACATACAGCCACACAATTCTCCTACCAGCTACACGGACCATGAGTCTGATTTCAAGTATTTAAATAGAAATGCTGCCTCAGTAAAATCTGCAATATGACCAAAGTTACTCTCTTCTAATTCTGTTCAACTATGTCTTCTAAAAGCATCTCCTCCAGAAATTCCTCCCCCTAGTATTTCTGTTCTTGCCACTGACCTCTTGATGTGCTGAAAGCCACCCTTTACTCCTCTGTTAGAATCATGCAGTAGAAAAGATGACTTCAGAAGAAAGAAGAAAACATGAACTACAAGACAGCATTTGAGACTGAGAAACAGCAAAAAGGTATTAGGTTAAAAGGACATAACAGGAACTGACAAAGAAACATCCAGGAGGATTCAGGAGAGAAAGCAACAGCAGCATGGAAAGCCTTATCCACAGAGACTGGAACCCAAATTGATAAACTGAATCAGCAACTAAGAATAGGTTGCATGATGGGTTCATGAGGTACAAGCACTACATAAAAATACAAGTCACAAGACACTCCAGAAGTTGTGGGCTCACAAGGTTACAGGCAGCACTACTTGCAAGCTCCAGAGGAGCTTCCTGTTACCCTGTAAGGAGGCTGGTTGCTACAGAGGCCAGTTTTCTTTTGTTACAAATTCATTTTTCCATGCAATTCTCCCCACCCAGCAGTATTAGTGACCACCTCCTCTGTCACTAATATTTTCCTCTTACAAACACTGTAGGTGAATTGTGGGATTCTTCCAAGTATCACTGCCAGAGGCAGATTCTCAGGCCTATGGAAAAAAAAGAGTAAAGTTGCCTAGATAAATCACTTCAGTGAGCAAACTCTGAAGTTGTCTATTTCATAGGGAAGCTTCCTGCAACCACTTCAAATCTGACAATTCCTACAAAGGTAACAGAATTTGTGGTACATCTGGAAGATTTCTTTTCAGAACTGAGTGGAAGTTAAACTATGAATATATTTGCTCATGCTTAACTTAACTACTGAATATTTAGCACTGTATAAACACTCAGTAGTACTCAAATTCCCAAACTTGTATCACTGTTAACAAATCTCTCTGATCTGGGTACTTTAAGGTGTTCAGAGTTTCAGTCTTTGCCTGTACCAAGCTATGTATCATGTTAGCTCTGAAATTATGCATGCCAAAGGCAGCACACAGAAAGCAAACAGGGGAAGAGCAAAGGTGACTCAAACTGAAGGCACTTTCACCATTTCTACAAGAATAAGAAATGGCCTTTTTATTACATCTACCAGCAATGTTTTCAACATTTTAAGAAACATTTCAGTATAAGCCAGAACAAAGACTGAATTGTTCCAGAAAAGAATCCAAGGAGAGGGGGGGAAAAAACAGTTACTGTCAAATGAACTCAAAAGTTTATGTACAACCATGTAAAGGAGCTGATAGTTGGGAATGCTTCTGGAACTGTGTGTTCATGTATTCTTAGCTCAAACCAAATCATTCTGCTAATTCCTAGAGATAGCAGCTACAATGGATCACACACAGTGCAACACTGCAATGAGATGGAAATACAGGGAGAGAGCAAATACTAATAGCAAGAAAGTTATTTCTCAATGTAACTTTTTAAGAAGAAGGAAAAAAGAAAAGGCTCCAACAAAGGAATTAAAATAAAGCCAGAAATCAGAGGGAATTCTAATCAGACCTTCAGCATCTTGCTGCTGGGAATAAAAGGGTAGAAAACCTAAGCTACCATCTGCTCAGGTCCAAACACTCAGTACTTCTCCAGTCTTGACATAACCACCTAATCTGTATCCAGGAAGAATCATGAACTCTGGATTTTTTTTAATCCTACTGTGATGATAAGCTTAAAGTTACTGGGGATGGAAGGCAAAGAACTCAGTATTACTGCCCCAGAGTATTCAAAAACGCCAGCCTCCACTTCCTTAGCTGACATGAAATAGCTCATCTAGCAGGAAACTAACAGACTGATAAGCACCTCATTATGATAGTTTAATACTGGCTTCTATTTTAAAATAAAACAACAAAGCCTCAGAGTTAAGGGCATTGTTTCTCCCTGAAAACTTCTGACCACGTTGTAACCATGCAGGTACCGTTAAAACTCTGAAATTGTGATTCATGGTCTAAAGCTTCACTTTATTCATCCAAATGAGTAGAATGGATTACTGTTTGCAAACCATAATGAACATTTCTGTATCTCACCCTGCTCTCTCTCACCTATCCATCAGCTAAAGCCGACTCTGTTTCAGAATAAATATGCACAACCATGGGGCATTAGTATGCAGGGACTCACCTGACATTGTCTGTTCCAGCCTGTGAATCAGTGACTTCTTAGCAGATTCAACATCAGGACTTGGATAATCCAAAACCTGCCTGCACCAAACTAATGGACTGACACATTTTTGCACTGAAGGCAGCTTCTTCTTTGGGGATGTATATAACCTGTAAAGGAGAGGGGAAAAAATAATCTATGAAGACAGGGAAAATGAGCACAAGAGCAGGCATGTAACAAAATACCAAATACCATTCTGGTTTTGTAAGATTATTCACACTGCTATACCCAAATGTAAAGAAAGCACAAGTTTTACCTTTTATTATTCTGGATACAGCATAATGCTGATAACTTATACCCAGCCAAGGACTTCTGGCAAGAAGTGGTGCCTGTACTGACACACTGGGATATACAACCTGATGTGCCAGAGAAAGCAAATCTTCACCTTTCAGACAGCTCAGGTACATGGACAATTTCACTATGCCACATCCATGTAAAAATCAGGATCAATCTTTTCAGATTTAAGAAACATTCACCTGGAAGCTGGAAACAAAGCACTATGCAACTGCTTTTTTTTCCTAAGCACAAAGAGGTAACAAGTAATAAGCATCTTAACAGCCACGAAGCAGGGCTAAAGGACATGAAACACATCTACTACTTCAGCAGTCTTTAACAATAAATGTCTCATTTTGACTTGTCATTTCTGTCCTAGCACCTGATCCTTTAGTTTTCCTTTGAACACAGAACAAAGGGACTATCTCTGTCCTGAGGGTATACTGTCAAGCATTAAAAACAAGGAACAAGAGATAATGCACATAGGAGAGTAGAGAAAAAAATTAAGATCTTGTTGTCTTGCAGGACATGCTGAGGCCTATCAGCATCTCCATTTATTTTAACATCAGTATTCCATGACTGAAGAAAGAAGTCTGAAGCCTTCAGACTGGAACACATTCAGCTGAAAATGTCTCCGTCCTCAATGAAAAGATTACAGGAAGAGTCATAACCACACTCAAAATAGGGATATTTAAGCCTGATCTTTGGACTAGAACCAAGCCTGGAAACATTCTTTTTGCTTCAGCAAAAACCCAACAACGAAGTGCAAGACCTGCAGCTCTAACTAGAGCTTATGCATATGCTAAAATGGATAAATGAGTGTTTCTTCTAGGAGTAATGACAGACTTCATACTCCAAGTGAATATGGTTATATGCCACACTAACTTAGGAACATTTGACAGCCTCATCAACCATGTTTCCATACAGAACAGACAGCAAAAATCTTTGTTTCCTCTGTGTCAATGATATCAGCCACACAAAAGTTATTTTTCCCCAGCTCTATTACAAGATTAGCTGATTATTCCTCTGTAATTCTGGAACCTGAACTCAGTTTGTTTTATAAACAGCTTTAAAAGATTTACTTTTAACTACTCCTGAGGTCACCTCTTACAAAAGCTTCCATATGCTTATAAACCCATGAATCTCTCACCCAAAACACTGACCACTTGGTTTAGAGCATGCGGTGAAACACACTCCCCTCAAACACTGAAATCAGAAAGGTGCCTTTGCAAATGCAGGAGAGAGGACTGTTGTTAGCTGCTAGGTTTTCAAACAAGGATGAAGCTCTTTGTAGCAATACAAGCAGCCAGCGCCACACACTGTAGTCCATCTGGCTCATGCTGCTCAGTACCATGCTGGTCATTAAAATGGATTTTGTAGAAATCCTTACAATCTTCACAGGCACTCTGCCCACAAGAAAAGCTAAGAGCCCTGAGGATCCTTGGAAAGCACAAGAATCACTTCATCTTTACACTTCTGTGTAAATAATTACACAAACTGCTGTCCTTTCTGTGATTACCTGCCTGTAGTTAAAAGTAATGTTTAACATTCAGTAGCTCTCTAACACTCCAAACTGACTGTCTTCTCAGCATGTATTCTCTTCTGTCCTAGGGTACGGCTACACAAAGTGTCAAAGCCAAGGGACAGCTACTGTGCTGCACAGGCTAGGCTCACTCTGGATAGCTCACATGCCTTGGTGTGTTGGAGAAGTTCCATGCACATTTGAAGTGTTTACAGTAATGCCAACTATAGAGCAGGCAAGAAACTAAATGCATGTCCTCTTCCAAAGACACACAAAAAAAATACCTCCACCAAACCTACAAGGCTGATGAAGTACTTTAAGCTTCAATACCTTCTTTTCTGCTATTTCCAGTCATTATGTTTGCTTCAGTTTATTTACTGAAGCCATCCAGGCTCCCACAGCTCCCACTTTCCCCCCTTCCTTAATAACCAAACATACATTGCATATTCTCCTACTTCTTGCCAGTCACCTGGTTTTCCTTTCACAGCCTTTGTCTCACACCTTACCCTTCAAGGCAGAAGTTCAGAATGCATGTATTTCATGCAACTCCCCACCTCATGACAAACACACATGCATTGATACAGGAACACAATGGCTCTTTCAGGACAGCTCTTTGCACATCATGAAGTTAAAGTCTATTACAAAGCAGTGGTCTTAATTTCCCATCCGATTAAGAACAGGCAAGCTCACACTTAATTCTCACATGACTTAATTCAACTAGGTCTGTCTGATTTGGATTAAAAGTAAACACCAAGGGCAAAGCTGAAAAATCAGTGACACTTCTACTTCCTCTCCTCCCATCAGCAGGAAGGGAAAAAACAGCAAGGAGATTGTGAAGCATGCACAAATAACTGAAATAGGGCTAAATGATCTTCTCTGTCAAACTGATGTTTAACCCAAAAGGTATCTGTGTCCAGCTCTGGACTCCCCAGTTCAAGGAAAACAGGGAACTGCTTAAGAAGGTACAGCAAAAGGCTACAAAGATGATTAGAGGACTAAAACATCCGTCTTATGAAGAATTGCTGAGGGACTTGGTGGTTTTAGCCTGGAGAAGACTTGAGGGAGGAATCTTATCAATAGTTAAAGGGTGGGTGTCAGGAAGATGGGGCCAGTCTTTTGTGAGTGGTCACAAATATCACTTGTCCAATGACAGGACAAGAGGTAATGGGCATAAACCTGAACACAGGAAGTTCCACGTAAGCATAAGGAGGAACTTCTTTACTTTGAGGGTGGAGCAGCACTGGAACAGGTTGCCCAAAGAAGTGGGCGAGTCTCCACATCTGGATGCTGCTGTGCAACCTGCTCTAGGTGATGTTAGGGTGATTGGACTCAATTGTCTCTGGAGATCCCTTCCAACCCCTGTGATTCTGTGTATCACTCGTCCTGAAGAGATTCATTCCCATCTGTACCTGTTAATGCACTCTGCAGCAACACAACAGCACTCTTTGGCAGCACAATCTGTTCAAGATTGAAGATTACCTACAGTAAGAGGCTTCATACATCTTTCAACACTACTAAATCACTTTCTCAAAACAGGAAGTTGAAAACGATTGAGGAAGCTGACAGCTTGCAGTTACCACCCCTACAACAAATGTTAACATACTGGAAACCTACACTCCAGTTGCTCCACAAGACAGTAAAGGCTCCACAATTCAGCAACAGAAGGTCAAGTGAAAGAAAGCAGTATATAAAAAGCAGCTGAGGAGCTTTGACCTATTTTGAAGCAGTGTCTTAAGAAGGCCAGACACTACAATTCTGCTGCACACAGTAATATTCCCTTCCTTCAGCTGCCACTAGTCAACTATGCCCCAGCAATGCCAGTCTGAAGTTTCAAGCAGCCAGGAGCTCTACTGATTAGTTCCAGGAAGGCACAGCACACAAAGGGCAGAGCTTTAGCAGCAGGCTGCCTCTGCCAGCTCAGATCACGTCAGCTGGAACGGACAAGCTGTAACACATTGCGCTGGGACACAGCTGAGGTGGAACACACTGAAGGAAGAGAACACAACAGTGAGGTAGGAACAGAATAGCTATAGAAGGCTTACCTCACCTGAGGAACACCTCCCTGTGCATTAAAATACAAGAGGCTAGCTGCCACAGGCAAGGAACCAGAAGCCAAGATTCTAATTAGGAAGAAAGGCAGAGTCTTTGTGTATCAAAATCCTTCTACAGCTCAGTAGAAGGGAGAGGGAGAAAACAAGCAGATGAATATGAAGTCACAGACCCAAATAAGAAAGAAGATGGCAAGTGGAAGGAACTTTGAGTTAGAGGTCATTAACCTGAAGAGAAAAATGACAGATGCAAGAGAGGCAATGAAACAGAATGGACAAAACATAGTGCAGGTAAAAGCAGGATTGAGAAAGCAACCTGAAGATGTGAAGAAAATCAAAAATACTTGCAAAAAAATATTCAGAAATCTAAGGACAGATCGATAAGAAGTTCCCCTAAAATACAAGAGAGAAATTCCACAATGAAAAGCTGCTGAAAATAAATCAATCATGAGATCATTACTGGACAGTCTGGGAAACAGACAATTTAGAACTCCACAATGTCAATCCAAACTCTTTTGGATCAATCAGTAAGTTCCAGGAGAAGCCATTTGGAGCAAATTCAGTAAGTTAAAATTTAAGATGGCTTTTGAATAAACAGATACAGGTAAAGATCTGAAGATCTCTGATAAAGAAAAAGGTAATCCAAAGCCTAAATGGCATTCCTGCATGTATCTGGCTCACAAGAGTCCCTCCTTCCTTCACTCCCATAAAGTTCTCATCCTGCAGTTGTAACTGACAGACACATTGCTCAGCTAATGACTAATTTGTTGGTGTACTTAACTGAATGCTTCTAGCTTTTAAAGATGAATGAGATACAGCAACACTCCAGGTCTCTCAAAATGAGATGAATGCTGCAAAAATGCTTTAACAAGCTCATTAAACCATCAAATTGGAAGAGCATGTCTCAGCTGCAGGATGTGATTTTCAAGTAGAGTTGGGAGGATTCAGAGAGGTTGCAGAGTGCAACTGAGAACACAACTACCTTCCTGTCACCAACAATTAAAGATAATTAGCTGTGCCCTGGCTAGTGGCTGGAAATTAATGCCAGTATCCATTTCCTCATCTCCAAAGAATATGCTTCTTTCCGAAAGGAATGTCCATGGGACAGCAATGTGCCCTTGTATCCTGGGGCACATCAAGAAAAGTGTGGCCAGCAGGTCTAGGGAAGGTCTTCCTCCCTACTCTGCCCTGCTGACACCACACCTGCAATACTGTGTCCAGTTTTGGGCTCCTCAGTTCAAGACAGACAGGGATCTACTGGAAAGCCATGAGAATGAGGAGACTTGAGCACCTACCCTACAAAGAGAGACTGAGAGCCCTTGGGCTATTTAGTCTTGAGAAGACTGAGAGGGGATCTGATCAATGTCTATCAATAGCTGAGGGGTGGGGGGCAAGTGGAGGGGGCCAAGCTCTTTTCAGTGGTGCACAGTACTAAGACAAGGAACAACAGGTACAAGCTTGAACATAGAAGGTTTCAGCTCAACATGAGGAGAAACTTCTTTACAGTGAGGGTGCCAGAGCCCTGGAGCAGGCTGCCCAGAGAGGTTGTGCAGTCTCCTTCTCTGGAGACTTTCCAACCCCACCTGGATGCATTCCTGTGCAGACTACCTTAAGTGATCCTGCTTTGGCAGGGGGGTTGGACTGGATGGTCTCTGGAGGTCCCTTCCAACCTCTAACGTACTGTGATAGTGTGACAATGGGGAAAGGGGTCTTCAAAATCTTGGAAGACTCCTCTAACACCACCATGAAACTTCCCCAGAACTGTCACAAAACCCATACAACTGCCCACTCTTTGAGAAGCCTTTCAGAAGGGATGTTAAGAGTATACAGGCTCTGATGTGGTCCTGCTGATACTTAAAAGGTGCTCCTTTTAAGTTGAGAAGTTCTGTGGCCTAAATGTGTTCCAAATACAGGTCTCCTTAATTACTAGGCTTGAGAGCTCTAATAACACCTACAAACAGTAGGGATGTGAATCATGCCTGAACAAAACACGATCATGACATGAATTTCAGAATACCATTAATAAAGGAAATTCATGTCAGAGTGTCAAACATAAATGTATCATAGAGGTATCAAACATAAGTATCAACCTTAAACACCATAATGTCACAAGAAATTAGAAATGGGGGGAAAAGAATTTCTTCCTTCAGTCCTCAAACATCTGTTTCAAGAGGGGATCTTATTAATGTTTATCAATATCTGAAGGGTAGGCTTCAAGGTGAGGTGCCAGTCTCTTTTCAACAGTGTCCTGCGACAGGACAAGGGGCAATGGATACAATCTGGAACAGAGGAGGTTCCACCTCAACACCAGGAGACACTTTACTGTGAGGGTGATGGAACCCTGGAAGAGGCTGCCCAGAGAGGTTGTGGAGTCTCCTTCTCCGTAGATATCCCATCTGGATGCAGTCCTGTGTGACCTGCCCTGGGTCATCCTGCTTTGGCAGGGGTTTGGATTTGAGGATATCCAAAGGTCCCTTCCAAACTTTACCATTCTATGAAATGTAGATATCTCAAAGACATTAGTCAAATGGAATATCATTTGATACTACAGCAGTCATTTCATTTGACAAACTGGTAACTTCTCTAATCCTTAGTTCTCTCACATGCTGCTTCTCCAACTAGGATGATAATTTGCAAAGCCATTATCTGAACTCTGTTAAAAACCAACTTTAAATCAGATTGACGTTTAATCTGCCACAAAATGAAAAGCATCAACTTCTCTTTTAGTTAGGTTACAGGGCAGGAATTGATCAGAACCTGTCCAGTTTCCAAGAGACCTAAATCACATTAATAAGTGGCATTTTAGCAGCTAAGGATGAATTGCTGCAATGTAATGTCAGCAATGGGAGCTCATTCAGGTGTAGCTCTATCCTGAAACACCCACCTGACACTTCACTAGGCTCACTATGAGAGAATTCAGGGTTCTAAAACAAAGTTAGTGCTCAAAGGGTTTTAAGCAGTATGAGCTGAAAGACAATAATTACAGATTGCAACCACATTCGGACCTCAGTCAGCCAGCCAACTAACTGGAAAGGATGACTACAAGAGAAATGTAGACTACCAAAGATAGGTGCCAATTTAATAGACATAGCTGCTGAATGAGAATGTGTCTAAACAGCAGAGCTACTCACTTTCCATTTTAACTAAACAGGATACCAGACCAATATGAGGTCTTCAATAACACTACAAATGTAACTTTGAACTCTCAACATCAATGTAAACAACCCAGCAGTCATTTCACTTTAAACAGTGACCAACTGCCTTTTGTTTGTAAATTAAGTCAGTGAGCAACAGCTATTTCAATCCTACCAAGGAACCGTGACACTGTAGTGACATGAAAACACTGGTAAGTGCTAGGCTGGCATCACCTGTGCCCAGGGGGCCTACCTAGAAGGCCAGTGGCATCCTGGCCTGCATCAGGAATAGTGTGGCCAGCAGGAGCAGGGAAGTCATTCTGCCCTGTATTCAGCACTGCTTAGGCCACACCTTGAGTCCTGTGTCCAGTTCTGGGCCCCTCAGTTTAGGAAAGATGTTGAGATGCTGGAAGGTGTCCAGAGAATGGCAACAAAGCTGGGGAGGGTCTGGAGCACAGCCCTGTGAGGAGAGGCTGAGGGAGCTGGGGTTGCTTAGCCTAGAGAAGAGGAGGTTCAGGGGAGACCTTATTGCTCTCTACAACTCCCTGAAGGGAAGTTGCAGCCAGGTGGGAGTTGGTCTCTTCTCCCAGGCAACCAGCACCAGAACAAGAGGACACAGTCTCAAGCTGTGCCAGGGGAGGTTTAGACTGGGTGTTAGAAGTTCTTCCCAGAGAGAGTGATTGACCATTGGAATGTGCTGCCCAGGGAGGTGGTGGAGTCACCACCACTGGGAGTGTTTAAGAAGAGACTGGATGGGGCACTTGGTGCCATGGTTTAGTTGATCAGATGGTGTTGGGTGATAGGTTGGACTTGATGATCTCAAAGGTCTTTTCCAACTACCATTTAAAGAGGACACAAGTTCCGAAGTTTGATGAGCAATTATATGGACAAAACCAACACACAGGAAGCTCTAGGCTCACTGGTGCACATAAATCTGGGAGACAAAACACTGCTATGTTTTCCTCATGTTTAAAAGAAACCTGCTCAGAAAGTTCAGCTCAGTGCCTAACAAGTTGCCACAAATCAAGTTACAGTGGGTTTGCAGCACATTAACCAACCTCCAGTAATTGCCCACGTGTGCACACTTAACCTGCAATAAACTTGGGACAGCTCACGTCTGAAAAGCAGCTGAGCAAGCCACCTTATGTACTGTTACCAAGTTGTCTCCAATGTGCTATATATCCACACCCAACCTTACCCAGCAAGTCAGGCAAGGAGCTATGCATCTTGCCCTGCCCCTCTGGAGATTTCTCCACCTGATCCCCCCCATACTGCCCTTTTGTCTTTTTAATTAACTAACAATAACAACAAAAAAAGGGTCTGTGCAGCTTGAAACTGGGGGAAAAGAGTGGTTTGATCCAATCTGGTTCAAGAACAGCTAAATAGGAACACCTATGAAATAGTTTACCAAAGTCACTGGTAACTTCTTGAGGAAATAATTATCATGCCTAAGGCAAAGTCTCCATGGGCCCAGGCACAACTCAGTTCTGTCAGCATGTTCACAGTGGCAACCTGCTAGAAAGTTTCAGCACATTAAACAGGGTTCAGAAGCACATGGCTAAGAAACTCTATCTGAAGTCACTGAAATACTTGCAGCTATTTAACTCTGATTTGAAGGTCATCTTATGGCTGAACTCTTTTAAAACCTAAAGCACATCTGGATTTAACTAATGACAGCAAAGAAAAACAAACAAAAACCCCAAACCAACCTGGTCCCAAAGTGCACTAACACCGTAATGCTGTTTTAATAGCCAATGCTGCTACCAAAGCAGCACTACAAAAAAATTCTTTTCATGTGGTAGTAGTCTAGGGCAATTCCACCTTCTCCTTTCCCATTTTTCACTTCACACTTGTGTCCTATGTAGACTTCTCTAAAAGCACTTAAAGAATTAAAACCTAAAAATGAGATGCTTGGTTCTCAACTGCAGATTTAAAAACCAAGGCATCACATTCCAGCAATCCATTTCAGTTCCATCTCAAATCCACAGCCAAACCTCACAGGCACTAATCTCATGAGAGCATTAAACATAAAACAACGTAATTTCAGCCATGAAGAAAACTATTTCTTCTGCCACTACAAGGCTGCAATTTCCTAATGGGGTGTGTGAATACAAGGACTGAAAAAACCCCACCTTTATTGCACAAAAGCAAAGAGCAGAACAGAGACAATCAGCACCCTACATCACCTATTATCTTCCACAGCAAGGTTCTTCTGAAATCAAAAGTAAAGACAAATCTATGTAGACAATCAAAACAGCTAAGAGGAATTACTGCTTTATGCACAAACTGCAATTTAAATACAGTTTGTTTCCACGTGAGGTCTCCTTAGCTGGGAAGTGGTCTTTGCTTTCTACAGTGACGTAATCTCCTAATTTAAACAGGATTTTGGGTTAAGCAGTAGTGATCCAAATCCATTTGAGCCTGAAAGAGCTGACATGAGGTTTGAATTTTGAGTACATGCACTCCTTCAGTTGATTCAATTATTTTTTGAGTGACCTGGCCTAACTGAGGCCTTAGCAGTGGGATCTTTATGAAACAGTTTAAGAGAAGTCCACTTACACCATCCCTCCTATTTTCACAAACTTGTTGCTTTTTGATTGCTCTGCCAAGTCTCTGAAAATGGTCAATTTCACTTACAGCACTAACCTCCATTCATCAAATGTAGAAAGTCATCCCACCTTGATAAGAAAAATAGGTTTGGAGCATTTAGTACCTCAACAACTGAAACAAATGGTGGTCATAAATTCCAGGAGTTTGGTTTCCTTTTTTATAGTGCAACTGCTCAAAATAAATATGTCATCAATCAAGCCAAACCACATTTATCAGAAAGTGCATATTAAACTACAGCATGGGAGGGGGAAAGAAAAGGGTTTCATTACATAGCCATACTTCACACAGAATCACATCAACCAGGTTGGAAGAGACCTCCAAGATCAAGTCCAACCAATCACCCAACCCTAACTAATCACCTTGACCACAGCACTAAGTGCCTCATCCAGGCTTTTCTTAAACACCTCCAGGGAGGCAGACTCCACCACCTCCCTGGGCAGCACATACCAATGGGCAATCTCTCTTGCTGAGAAGAATTTCTTTCTGAGAATATACTTTTTTATATGCAGGCCAACTTTTAACAACTGCTCTTTTCTAGGGGTCTCAGTCTATGATTGAAAATTAACATTACAGTTGCTAAAACATTAGGTAAGGAATGAAGATATGGTGTAGACTACATTCAAGTTTTGATGCCTGCTGAGGTTTGTAACTTGCACAGAAACATGAGTGAAGCCACAACAGGCAGCATTAAGGAATGTGCCAAACACCTGACACCAGTAAGAGCAGTGCTCAGCAAACTGTGCTGCCTGCCCCATGAGTGCCCAGCACTGCATAAACAAAACCACGCAGCATTTCTGCTGTCACTGTCACCAGCCCCTCTCTTGTGACATTAACTTCCACCAACGAGTTGCATTATGCTGTCCATGATTTAGGATTCATACATGAAACAGTAACACCTATTGTCACTAGAATTCATGACATTCACAAGCTTGGCCACTCCACTCCAAATGTATCATATTCCATTTCCCTCTTGCTATATAAACCGGCCGATTGCAAGGCATAAATGGAGAAATGAGAGTAGCTGCTTTGCACAGGCTCATCATTTGGAAGATGATGCCTTGTGTTAATTTAGCAAAGTCGAGCTGGATGAGCATAAGCTGATGCTCTCATACTTCTCCAGTGGCTCAGGCTGGATGTCAGGCAAATGATTCTCCAAGGAAGCACACACATTGTGTCTCCTCCCTGAGCAACTAAACATTGCTCACACATGACACCATTCCAGTGCTCCTAAAGGAGGTTCTAACTCTAAAACGCATTTTCTTTCTTTGTTTTTTCAAATTGTCTGGCTGTTCCCTCACAAAGATCTTTGTGGGTCAGCCTACAACCAGTTCTGACCCTTGTCAGACTGCTTTTGTTACACGCTTCTCCTCCCTGGACACGCTTCCCTTGTGTTTCTCTGCTGACACTGTGCTCCTCCCCTCCATTTCTCCCGCAGCTACTGTCAGGGGAAACTTCAATAAGACAGCTGGGGATCAGCATGTTAAGGGAGAGCAAACCTTGATTCTCAGTAGAAGCTCATCCAAGTGTAATAACGACAAGGTGAGCTGCCACCTGTGTGTCTTTCTGCTGAAGCAGCAGGGTAAGCAGTCTATTTTAAAAGAGAGGAATCACCTGAGGTAAATTGTGGTCCTACCCAGTAGAAATAAACGAAAACACCTGAGGACAACACGTTTATGAGATGTAGGAGCATGTTTACCTCTGCTGCCTCTACAGCTGGAAGAAATCAAGGCTTAAAACATGCTGGATGCACGCTTGAAGAAGCATAACAGTACCTGGGAGCTAATTCTACAGCACCCCAGATACCTTCCACAAGTTTCTCAGCACCTCCGCACCTTCTGAACTTGTGAAAACACCAACAACTGATTGAGGGGCAGCACTGGAGCACACTCCGGGCTCCAGTGACCCAACAGAACGCCCTCAACCACGACCGAACAAAAGCGGCGAGCTGCAGGCCTCCCGGGAGGTGCGATGCGATGTGCAGAAACCGAAATACCCTTCCCCTGCAGGCTTCAGCACATCTTGGAGAGCGAATCCCTTCATCCAGCCCCAGAGGGCGAGGCTGCCTCTCGACACAAAGCCCGGAGACCACCTCCAACACCAGGCACACGTCTAGAAACGGCACCTTCCCCCCAGAGGACAGCGGGGTAGGGGCAGGATGGTTGCTTTTCCGCCTACCGGCGGCGGGGAGCAGCGGAGAGGAGAGCAGTGGTGAGGGGCACCCCCACCCCATCCCCGCCCCGGCCGCCTCCTCACCAGCTGGTCTCGTCCTCCTCGCAGCCGGCCAAGCGCTCCAGCTCCTCCGGCCTGAGCAGCGCCGCGTCGTCCAAGAGGCCATGGCCCTCCCCTCCGGCCGCGACGCCGCCGGGCTCCTCGAGAGGCGGCCGCCTGGCAGCGGCCCTGGGGCTGAGGCAGCGGCCGTCGGGCGGGGAGGCGGTGGGGGGCGACGGGGAAGGCCCTCCGCCCAGGAGGCGCTTGGGGCTGGCGGGGGCGGCGGGCAGGGCGCCGTGGCGGCTGCGGAGCTGCTCGTTCTGCTTTTCCAGCTTCTTCACCAGCTCCTGCAGCTTCCGCACCTCCGCGTCCGCGTTCACGCCTGAGCCGACGTCCTCCATGGCGCCCGCCGGCAGAGGGGCGGCTGACGCGGGGAAGGGCGGCCGCGCCGCCCCCGTCTACATGGCCGGGCGGCCCGCGGCGGGGGAGGGCTGTGGGGCGGCGGGGCGGGCCGCGGGCGCTCGCCTGCTGCTGCCTCTGCCGCCTCCTCCTCCTCAGCAGCGCCGGCGGCTGGGGGGAGGGACAGAGGACGCGCATCCGGCCGCCGCCATCTCGCCACCTCCCTCGGCCTGGCTCTCGGCTGTGGCGTCAGAGGCGTAACCCGGAAGCGGCGCCTCCGCTGCGGTAGGGGGGGTGTCGCCGGGGCTGCCGTGACGTCGCCGGGCCCCTGCCGCTGTCGCCGGGGCGGGTGCTAGGGCTGAGGCGCCTCTGAGGACTGGGGCTGCTCCGAAGGCTGAGGCGCCTCCCGCCGCCTCTTGCCGCCCCTGCTGGGGAAAACCTTTCCTCACCGCCGCCGGGCGCCGTGTGAGCGGCTGCTCCGGTAGCCTCCCTGCTGAGGGAACAGCCTGGGCTGGCCTCCAGTCCCGTCTCCTGGCGATTGCAGGTCCCACGCAGGAGATGTGTGTGAAGCCTTGGTATACCTTCCCAAAACGCTCGAATCCTCTGAAGGCTCTGGTGATGGTCTTTGGGCCCTCTGAGTGTGAACAGTTCTCTGGATAGCGCTTGAGCGTTTCAGCCTGAAGGGAGGTTGCAGCTATGTGGGGGTTGGTCTCTTCTCCCAGGCAACCAGCCCCAGAACAAGAGGACACAGTCTCAAGCTGTGCCAGGGGAAGTTTAGGCTGGAGGTGAGGAGAAAGTTCTTCACAGAAAGTAATTGGCCATTGGAATGTGCTGCCCGGGGAGGTGGTGGAGTCACCATCCCTTGAGATGTTCAGAGAAGGACTGGATGTGGCACTTGGAGCCATGGTTTAGTTGTCAGGAGGTGTTAGGCAATAGGTAATAGGTTGGACTTGATCTCTGAGGTCTTTTCCAACCTTCTTGATTCTATGATTCTAAGTGGGCTGGAAGATGACAGGAGTCTGCAGGGGACAACACCACAGATGAGTGGTGTTCACCAGGTTCAGAGGGAAAAAGGGAAACCAGAGTGGGGTGCTCAAACCTGTGGGGTATGCTAAGGAGGTGCAAAGCTTGGGGGGCTGTGAATGTCATGCTATTGTGTTTGGATTGCATCAGGTATGGTGCAGGGGGTGTTGAGGCTGCCAGACACGAGTCTATAGCATTCTTATGTATCACAGTATGTATGGGATCAGGGATGGGATCAGTCCTTGACTTAACCAGTAGCCTCCCATTATGCAGTCAAAGATCAGATTATTGCTTTAGGTACAGTATTGTTTGAGAGTCTGCTGGGGTGGTTAAGACTGTGACTGTTATGCCCTCACCAGATTACAGATCATTGTTTTCTCCAAACCTTAAATATTTAACCATATTAAAATACTTTCAAGCTGGAACCTTCTAATAAAACAATTTAAATTACTCCTATGGTAATCTGTCTTCATATCTGCTAGCCAAACAAAGTTTTCATCAGCAACAAACTTTACCACAGGTTTTTATATCATTCACAACTGCAAAACTGTTAAACAGTTTTGGGCCATGATTTGAGGCTTTTGGGCACTCTGCTCATTGACACCACTTTTAATAACCACCAGTGGCAACACTTGGAGACTGGTCTGTTAACTGGTTTATAAATCCAGTTCATTCCCTCTTTAAGTCTGTATCATTTGGTGTCAAGTCAAATGCCTTAAGGGAATCCAGATATATTCTGTGAGCACAGCTACATTATTAACAGAACTCAAAGAGTTCTCCCAAAAGGCAAGCAAAAGGATAAGAGTAGTGTTGACACTAAGGATGACACTGGCACTTTCAGTGACATTGCTGACAATTGAGTGGTTGCTGGGTGTGACAGTGGTCTTAACCTATGCAGGGAGGTTTATTCCAGCTTAGAATATTTATGCAGGAGCACAGAATATGGCTCCATTTTTGTTCTTTATCTATCCTGACTGCAGTTGTAAGTAGCATGACAAACCTTTTATAATAACAATAGAAGGAGTTCAGCTACTGGATTCATCTGGTGGCTGAGGTCAAGAAGGGGACAGTGTGAAGTGAGGTTCTAACAAATGGCTCTGCCAGGAAAGGAAGGCAGGCAGCACAAAAGAGCCCCAGGCTCCTAGGAGTCGCACTCATCCATGGTAATTATGTCATGTTCAGGGGCCTCCTAGTGGAGCAGCTCTGAGCCCTGGAGAGGAGGCTGAGCCCTATCTGCACCCAGCCTCTCCTTCCTCTTTCTCCTCCCTTCCCTCAGCCCCTTCTACAGTCTATACCACAGATCCCCTACCCCAACTTCCTGTCCCTTGCTGACACCATTACTTTGCTGCCAGCAGCTCTAGCGATGATTTCTGCCTACAGGATACACTCCCTGGTGGTGTGTGGAAGGCAAGGGGCAAAGTGAGAACAAACTAATCTGAGAACTGCTGTATCATCTGCTTATTTTTACAAAAAGTAAAGGCAATTGGTTAACAGTCACCATGGTCTGTGCTTGAAGAGCAAGGACTACAGTCCTGCTCTCTCATTCACTCTTGTGCTGCCAGTGCCCTTCTCAGGTTTCAATAATTGAGAAGCAGCAAGGCTTGGGCCAGAAGCCTCCCATGAAATCTCAGGGTAACAATGGGCTTCTGTGAGCCTCTTGGTCATCAGATTCCAAGTTTGCCCTGGCCAGATGTGAGAGACCACACCCAAGCAGAGGCCCCTGGATGATCATATACAAATAGCATTAACTGATAGTAATGCCGCAGAAATGAAGTCTTTCCACTGTGTCATAAGAGCAAGAGAAATTCCTCTGCATGTGAAATTAGACCTGCTGCAGATTTTCTTGTGAGCAGCTGCAGCCTGTGCCCATCCTGTCTTTTCCACACACAAGGGGAGGGAAAGGAAAGCAGCCTTTCTGCACTGCTTGCTTCTCTCCTCTGACTTGGGGCAAGTTCTTAACTCATGTCATGAGAAGAAATAAGGAGCACTCCCTCCACTGCAAAAGAAGCCTGGACAAGGCTCACTCAATTCAGCATACATCCCTCTGACAAGTGGTTCCTGAGAAAAAGGACACCAGGAGCCTTGATTTGATGGCCTTGGAGGTCTCTAGCATAGACAATCCTGTGGTTAGTGTCTCATGGCTGTAATTCACAGAAGTACAAAATGTTAGGGTTTGGAAAGGACCTCTGAGGATCATCAAGTCCAATCCCCCTGCCAGAGCAGAATCACCTGAAGCAGATCCCATAGGAACACATCCAGCTGGGCCTTGAAAGTCTCCAGAGATGGAGAGTCCATCACCTATTCACTGCATTGCTGTTTTGTTAGAATCTCTCTTTGAAACCGTTGTTTCAGCTGTCACCTGGGAGATGTAAAGATCCCTGCAGGGGAAAGAACACATGAGGATGGGCAGATGCACGGTGGGAAGTTAACATTTGTACCAAATATTTAACTTCACGCCTGGAAAACAGGGCTGGATTTAAGCAGCTTTGTTTAGTCTCCTGCAGAAGTTTGTTGCCTGCCAGAGCTCTCAAAAGGAGGCGTTCAGCAGGCCCACACATGTTGGTGTCAGGCAGTGTTGAGCTAAACCCTTGACAAAACAGAAAGTATCATTTGTCATCTCAGTGTCTAGTGTGTGCAAACACTGCGTGCACAGCCTGCACCCCTTTCATAATATCTCCTTTGCACAATTAATGTCAAAGCTCTTCAGCTGGCTCTGTTGAATCGTAGAAACAGAGAATTGTTAGGGTTGGAAGGGACCTCAAGGATCATCCAGTTCCAGCCCCCCTGCCATGGGAAGGGACACCTCACACTACACCAGGTTGCCCAGAGTCACATCCAGCCTGGCCTTCAAAACCTCCAGGGATGGGACTTCCACCACTTCCCTGGGCAACCTGTTCCAGTGTCTCACCACCCTCATGGAGAAGAACTTCTTCCTAACACCCAATCTCAATCTACCCACTTCTAGTTTTGTTCCATTCCCCCTATCACTCCCTGGCACCCTAAAACGTCCCTCCCCAGTTTTCTTGTAGCCCTCTTCAGATACTGGAAGGCCACAATAAGGTTTCCTCAGAACCTTCTCTTCTCCAAACTGAACAACCCCAACTCTCTCAGCCCATCTTCACAGGAGAGCAGCTCCAGCCCTCTGCTCATCCTCATGGCCCTTGTCTGGACACCTTCCAGCACCTCCAGTGCTTTCATGTAACTCCATAACTGGACACAGTACTCCAGGTGGGGTCTCACAAGAGCGGTGTAGAGGGGGAGAATCACTTCTCTTGACCTGCTGGCCACACAGAGAGGTTGGTGCTGGTCTCTTCTCACAGGCAATTAGTAATAGAACAAGAGGGAATGGCCTCAAGCTACAAGTGGGTAGGTTTAGACTGGAAAAAAATTTCACAGTGAGAGTGGTCAAACATTAGAATGTGCTGCCCAGGGAGGTGGTTGAATCACCAACCCTGGATGTGTTTAAAGGTGGTTTGGATGTGGTGCTTGGGGCTATGGTTTAGGGGTGACCCTTGTAGAGTAGGGTTCTGGGTTAGACTTGCTGACGCTGAGGGTCTTTTCCAACCTGAATGTTTCTGTGATTCTGTGATCATGGCATCTGAGCACATCCACAGGCTGAAGATCTTTTGCTCCTTGCATTTTTTGAGTACCTGCAGGTGCAGCTCACTAACAAATGCAGACTCCCTTTTGTCACACAGTTGGCTACCAGTAGCTCATGTTTGTTGATCATTTGGAATCTACCTAATTGCTCTGCACAAAACTGCTGAGCTCCACACATTTAAACTGCTGTGGGTTGGCAGAAGTGACTCAGGACACTGGGAAAGGATTTTCTATTGTGAAGAAGATATATGACTTACATTCACTTGCAGACTGCAGTGATTTCATCCACTTGGGTAACATTGAGTGAAACCTTATATGTCTCCACCCATATGAAGCAATCTTCTGTTCTAATAGTTAAAAAAAAAAAAGGTTTCTTATTTTACTGAGAACTCTCCTGACACACCTCTATTAACAAGCCAGCACTGGAAGGAGGAGTTTGTTGCACTCAAGAAGTTCTTAAAACAATTTTCCCCATGTACTTTTTAACAGGGGGGAAATAACCCAACAACATTAAATTTACAATTATGAAAGGAAATGGTAGGACCAGTTTTAATAATAAAAACACTATATATACACAAAAGAATTACCAAAGAAGCCTGAGTTATACCCCAGTGCTTGTGCTTTCCCATCTTCCTTCCCATCCCATCTTTTCTGCTCCCCTCCCCTTTTCCTCTCCCCTTCCCTTTGCTCTCCCCAGGCTGTTTAGCTCAGCACAGCAGGTTTCCGTCGCCATCTAGTGACACGGGTTGTGCCTGAGTCAGAACCGGGCAGTCAACCTCAGCCTTCCCAGGGAGAAAGCTGTGCACCAAGGCTCTTACCAGCCTCTTCCAGAGGACTCTGCTTTGGTGTCTGAGGAGGTGTCCCAGAGAGGGTATAAATGTATCTCACGTTCTGCTGGGACAGCTTCTGCTGCATCTGTGCTGTGGAGAGGAACCACAGGTACGTGTGTGCTCTGGTCCCCAAGCTGACAATTCCCTGCCTAGATTTTGGGAGCACTTGGAGAAGAACCCCTGCTCATTCCATGGTGGAAGAAATGCCTTGGATTTGGAGGATGCCATAAAGTAAAGCTGAACAGTGTAACCAGTCTCAACACTTCACTGATGATCTCCTCAGCATCAGTATTATTTTTTATCACAATGCCATGATGTTTTGTTTTGTTTTCTTCTGGATTCTGGCATGAAAAAAACCCACAAAACTAGTTCATGGCTGATGTTACCAAACAGTGGTAAAAGGACAAATAATGCATAGGATCAAACAAAACATTCCTGCTTGCACTGCTGCTTTTTCTTGTGCTACTCTGTGGTCTCCAGCAGCTCACCTAAACTGGCTAGCTCCAGGGTGGAGCTGAGCTGAGTTAAGGCACTGCAGACTCTGCCAGCAAGGATAAGCAAAAGGAAAGGCCCTTCAGGGAAATCTGAAGAAAATCCAAATGCATTTTGTTTCCCAGAGCCTGTTGCTTGGTGCCTCATTAAGTGCATATCTTCTTGCTGAAGTCCACAGGAAGAACCATGCTTAGATTTCCTACTGCAGGAATATTAGAAGGCTTGTGAGTGAGAGGCAAATTGGGAAAGTGCTGTTTAGAAATACTGATAGCCTCAGTAGAGGCCAGAAAGTGTCTTGCTATGCTCAACTAGATGTTGCTCTGGGCAAAATTATCTAGTTGAGGTTGCCCCTGCTTGCTGCAGAGGGGGTTAGGCTAGATGACTTTTGGAGGTCCCTTCCAACGCAGACCATTCTGTGATCCTGTTTCAGAGACTAGACCAGACTAGACTAGAATAAACCAGGTTGGAAGAGACCCTCAAGATCATCGTGTCCAACCTATCCAACACCACCTAATCAACTAAACCATGCAAGTAACAAGGGTAAACACTGGGGAGAAAGGACTATGCAAGCCAAAGGATACTACCTTGAGAACAAATGACTATAAACTAGCTGCCACTGAATCCAAACTGATGGCCACCACCAGATAATCTAGAATTGTTCATTAATGAGGGGAGAAGAGGCAAGCAGCTGTCTTCCAACTACAGTCTGCTACCCTTGTTAGTGGCCTGTGCTTGTGAGGTTGCTGTGATAACAGGTAGGAAGGATTTTCCAGCTTCCTCCACAATCATGTCACAGTTCTACAGTCTGAACATTCTCCATGCAAACAATACAGGATCACAGGATGTTAGGGGTTGGAAGAGACTTCTGGAGATCTTCAAGTCCAACCCCTCTGCCAGAGCAGGACGACAGAATCAGACGACAGAAGCAGGTCGCACAGGAACACATCCAGACAGGGCTTGAAAGTCTCCAGAGGAGACTCTACAACCTCTCTGGGCAGCCTGCTCCAGTGCTCTGTGACCCCTACAACCGAAGAAGTTCTTCTTCACATTGAGGTGGAACTTCCTGTTCCATTGCCCCTTGTCCTATCACAGGGCACAAGTGAGCAGAGGCTGTCCCCTCCTTCCTGACATCCAGCCCTCAATATGTTAACAAGCTATACACTGACGCACATGCTTAGCTTTAAAACCAAGATTGGACTCATCAGATCTTCAGGTTTCAGAGCAAAACTTGAATCATGAGGAAAGAGAGATGTATAATGGAACCTCTCATTTAAATTCAAGCAAGGCAGCACAGCCAAGCTTAACAGAAGGAAAGATTTCACTGCATTTTATAAGCCAAATTTAACTCACTATAGTGTAGGTCCATCAGTGCATAAAGATGAAAAAAAAATATATTATAACCAAAACCTGACCTCAGTTTACTCCCAATTGTATCAGTGGGAAAGAAAAGCTCACAGCAGGGTCCCCTCAGAACCTTTTGTAATTCGGGTAAGTTGCAACCTTACAGCTTTGGTGTTGTTTTTTGTTACTGTATGTGACAATTATGAGTGTGCCAGCACATACAACATGTTGCAGGCCTTCACTGATACATGTCTATCTATATCTATCTAACTCTATCTGTCTCTATCTCTATATCTATCTTTATCTATCTCTATCTCTATCTTGAATAGAACAGAATAGAACGGAATGGAACGGAATGGAATGGAATGGAATGGAATAGAATAGAATAGAATAGAATAGAATAGAATAGAATAGAATAGAATAGAATAGAATAGACCAGACCAGGTTGGAAAAGGCCTTTGAGATCATCAAGTCCAACCTATCACCCAACACCATCTAATCAACTAAACCATGGCACCAAGTGCCCCGTTCAGTCCCCTCTTAAACACCTCCAGTGATGGTGACTCCACCACCTCCCTGGGCAGCACATTCCAATGGCCAATCTCTCTTTCTGTGAAGAATTTCTTCCCAACATCCAGCCTACACCTCCCCTGGTTTAGATATAGATATCTATATCTGTATCTTATCTATATCTATATCTATTTTTAGTGTATTAAGATATATGTATTTGACTTCAATCAGAATGCTAAACTGAGGTATTTTAACATGGTAAGTAACACAGCAGTAGAACTATTCTGTCTTTTTGCCAGGTGGAGTATAAAACTGAGAATCCTTTTTACACAATTGCATTTCTCTACCAAATTTCAAATAAAGAAATAATGTCTGAACATGTTGCTGTTGTCATGGGAAGTCCCTTTCATGAGGGCTTGACAGCCCTCAATGTGCATGTTATTTAGAAGCTACCTTCTGTATGAGTCCTTCTCTGTGAATATCCCTGGGTCCTTGCAGCGTGGCTGCAGTTTAGATTTTATCAGCTGCAGCTTAGAACAACCTTTGGAGTGTGCCAGCGAGCTGTGACCTTTTAAATGCCTTTGTTGCTTGGTAGAAAGGCTGAGTCACTCGTGAGGGATTTGTGGAGGATGCAAAGTCAAAAGAACAGATGGGACAGATTCAGCCCAGGTGCGGCTGCAGCCAGAGCTGCTTTAGAGCTGAATGTGAACCAAGATCAGGCTTCCTCCAGGAGAAGGAGACTGCTGGAAGCACCTGCTGGTGACGCTGTCTCTCACCCATCACAACCAAGCCTCTGCGTCAGGACGTGGTGCAATAAGACACAATTTACACTTCCTCGTTACCAGGACTGAGCCTGTTCCAGTGCTGCACAGTTCTTGAAGTTCAGAAAGCCCTGCAGAAAAGCTAAGCTACGTTCAGACTTCAGAAAGGTGTGCCTGAATGACCAAAGTCATCCCTCGGCAGAAAGTTCAGACCAGAGAGAAAATTCAAAGGCCTCTTATTTTTAACCAAGAATGCAGCAGTTTGTCTCAATTTCCCAGCTCAAACAATGTGGCAGGCTGATGAGAGTGAGATATTTTCTATGGGCTCAGTTCCTACTATTGTTTCCAAGCCAAATGTGAGGCTAGATAGTAATGGGTCAGCCCACACATAGTCATGGCACAAGCTTCTCTCACTAGTTGCATGCCTGTGTATTAGAACAAAGGAACACGTGAAGGCAAGGGACTTACAGTCTTCTTCCTTTCTCATAAGCATTTTGGCAAGTACAAATTTGGAGCAAATCAGGGAATTTTCTCTAGATTTCATTGGGGGTTTTTTTGGTAATGCTTTGAGTGTTCATCACAATTGGTTTCTCCCAAGAGTTAAGCATCTAAGCAATGACAGCCAAAGGGTTCTCTGAAAAGGTACATTTATGACCGAATCCAATGAAGCACAGAGGGTGGAGAAGGGCCTGGGAGTCCTGGTGGATAACAAGTTATCCATGGGTCAGCATGTTGGCGTGAGAACTATCTCATCAAAGAGGTTCACCTTCTACTGCAACTAGTGGAATAGAATAGAATAGAATAGAATAGAATAGAATAGAATAGAATAGAATAGAATAGAATAGAATAGAATAGAATTAACCAGGTTGGAAAAGACCTTTGAGATCATCAAGTCCAACCTATCACCCAACACCATCTAATCAACTAAACCATGGCTCCAAGTGCCACATCCAGTCCTTTCTTGAACACCTCCAGGGACAGTGACTCCACCACCTCCCTAGGCAGCACATTACAATGGCCAATTACTCTTTCTGTGAAGAACTTTCTCCTCACCTCCAGCCTAAACTTCTCCTGCACAGCTTGAGACTATGTCCTCTTGTTCTGGTGCTGGTTGCCTGGGAGAAGAGACCAACCCCCACCTGGCTACAGCCTCCTTTTGGGTAGTCGTAGAAAGCAATAAGCTTGTGCTCCAGACCTCTCACCAACCTCGTTGCCCTTCTCTGGACATGTCCAATAATCTTACTTTATTGTATGGCCCTTTCTGCTTACCACCTGTGAGTCTTCTGAGAAGAATCTAGAGGCCCAGGGATCAAAACCCACCCATGCTGAGCAAACCAACACCCAAGTCCACATCCTTGCCTCTTTAGGTAGCTATTCTTTGTATAGGTCCTAGCAAGGAACTTCGATGTGCTCCCCAGTGCTGCTTTGCTGCACCTGCATCGGAGGTAAAAATGTGCAAATAAATGAAGACTCTTTACCTTCTCTTCCATGCTGCACACACATATGTTGCTTCCTGTCATTGGATTACACAACTCAAATATTTGAGACTGCACAGGACCTGTTGTTAATAACTAACTCCCTGGGTTATGGTAAGGTGGATTACAGCATCATGCACCAGCAGAAAGGAAAAAGGAAAAGAAAACTTTTGGGAGTGTGTATGGTTATGTGATTATACCAAGTGTGGTCAAGCAGCTGCACCACTTCAGAAAGAAGTTTAACAAAGCCTTTTGCAGATAGATGAATGCTGGTAAAGAGGCTTGTGAAGAGCCTGGAGCACAGGAGCTATGAGGAGCATCTGAGGGAGCTGGGGGTGTTCAGTCTGGAGAAGAGGAGGCTGAGGGGAGACCTCATTGCTCTCTACAGCTGCCTGAAGGATGGTTGGAGCAAGGAGCGGGCAACCTCTTCTTCTTGATGACAAGCGACAGGACCAGAGGAAATGGTTGCAAGCTGTGCCAGGGGAAATTCAGCCTGGATGCTAGGAAATATTTCTTCACTGAAAGGGTTCTCAAACATTGGAACAGTCTGCCTAAAGCAGTGGTGGAGTTACCATCCCTGGGGGTGTTCAAGCTGCATGTGGACCTGGTGCTCAGTAGGGTATTACTGATCTACGGACTGTGAGTGTGATTGGTGTGCCCAGTGTCAACAGGAGTGGTGCAACCAAAAAGCCACAGCACGAAGAGGTGCCTGACTGAGTTCTGCTTTCCAGCCCTCAAGTAAAATCTCCTCAAAACATGCTCCAAGTGTCTGCCATCAATCCACAGCCCACATTGTGAGCTGGTCTGCCAGAGAGCCCATGACTCCCCTGCCTTCCAGTCCCTCTTCTCCTATCCAAGCCTTATTCAAATACTCTTCCTGTGGGTTCCAGCTATTTTTCTGGGCCCTCCATCCACCTTCAAGACAACAATATCCACTGCATGATGGAAGAGTTTATGGTAGGTCTGTATTACATCCCACTGTCTAGAGTTACTTTCAGTGGTGAAATGGAATTATCATCCCAAACATCTCACAAAAGTGAGGAAAAAACTCTGGAGCAAGGCAAAGCAGCACATTTACTCATATGGAAACCAGGCAATGAAGTCACTTTTCTCCTGTTCACAAGGTTCCCTCTTGAGAGTGAAAGAAAATATTGTTTATCATTTCTGCTCACAGTAAGTGAGGGAAGAGAAATAAACAGAGGAAATGACTGGTGACTGAATTCACAGAAGCCTCTGAGAAATGAAGAAGGGCTGAATAGGATGAAGAGAGTTTAACAGGCACAAAAAGGAAAAAGAGGAAGAGCCTCTCTCTGCAGGCCTGCAATTTCATAAGCCTGAGTCTTTCTCAAAGGGAGGACTTCTTCCTAGAGGGGAGATGTTTGCCACAAGAGCTCTTCACTGCTGTTCCCTCCTGCTCAGCAGAGCAAAATCAGCCGTGCTGGAAGAGGCGTGCCTTTAATCCAAGATCACTACAGCATTTAAGTTCACTGAATCCCCAGGGGCTTACTGGACTCAGTCAACAAGTGCTCCAATGCCTGCATAGGTTTGAGTGATGCTATGCCACCCACAGCCCACAGCAGTCCTGAACTTCCAAGGAGAGAAAAGATGGAAACAGCAAGCCCAAGCTCTTCTGAAAATACAACCAAATGTCCCTTCCTTTTAACATTCCCCACATTTGCATAACATTTCTCCATGTGAAATTTCATGGAAATGAAATAAGGTCTGGTTCCAATTTGCAGCTTTTTTTTTCAGCTAAGTGGATTTTTTTCCTAACCCTGCAGCCAAAACACTCCCCTGAATGGAAAGTTCAGCCCTCTCCTGGCTGTAAAATTTAAACAAAACTATTAAAGAAGCTTAATATTTGTAAAAGTCCTTTTGCTCTTTAATCAGGACACACTAAGAGCCCTGGTGAGGGACACTTTTAGATAGTTATGAAGTACAGAAGGAAACCAAAACTCTTCTTGCAAAATGACAGCTCCTTCCCCCAGTAATTCTGCAAGCCCTGGCTTGCAGCCAAACTGCACAGCAGAAATCCAAATGTATGGTGCTGCCCTGCTCACCAAGCCATGAGAAGCCACACAAGACAACAGGCAAAGATTCCCCCCCGCCCCCTTTATTTTTGGAAAGCTTTCTCAAAGTCTTTCTCAAAGCTTCTGAGAGTACTTGAGTGTTTCTTTGATGCATGTGCTCAGCATGCATTTGACAAGAGTTTCTTGAAGGCTGCTAAGCACGCATCTGATCCTTTCCCACCCAGGTTTTGCAGAGCCTTTTCCCTTGCTCTCACAGCTGCTGTCCAGCAGTTATAATTATAGAATGATAGAACTGTTAGGGTTGGAAGGGACCTCAAGGATCAGCCAGTTCCAACCCCCCTGCCATGGGCAGGGATACCTCACACTACAGCAGGTTGCTCATAGCCTTCTCCCGTCTGGCCTTCAAAACCTCCAGGGATGAGGCTTCCACCATCTCCCTGGGCAACCTGTGCCAGTGTCTCACCACCCTCATGGGGAAGAACTTCTTCCTAACAGCCAATCTGAATCTACCCATTTCTATTTTTCTTTCATTCCCCCTAGTCCTATCATTACCTGACACCCTAAAAAGTCCCTCCCCAGCTTTCTTGTATCCCCCTTCAGATACTGGAAGGCCACAATAAGGTCCCCTCAGAGCCTTCTCTTCTCCAGACTGAATTTAAGGCAAGCCCAGCTAGTCAGAGCCTTCAGGCAGTGACCAATGCTTTTCACTCCCTCAGAGACATATACCTGTCCTCAAAAGCAGTGTCATCTTGCAGTTGCTTTGATCCCACTGTCCTCCTGATGTGTTTATCTGCCGTTGCAGTAGAAGGTGGGAGGGTAGGAGAGAGCATTTTTAGGACTGAGAACTGACAAACTTCATAAAGCTTGCAAAAAACCCTTGTGAACCACATCTCCACCACAAATACTCTGTTGGTTGACTAATCAATATCAAAATGGATAACTCCTCATCAATAATACTGTGTCAGCTGACTAATCAGCATCAAAGTGGGTAACTCTTGATCAACAATATTCTGTCAGCTGACTAATCAGCATCAAAGTGGGTAACTCCTGATCAATAATACTCTGTTGGTTAACTAATCAACATCAATGTGGGCAGCTCCTGAACAACAATTGTAAAGACACTTTCAGCACAGCAATATCTACATGCTTTGGACCACAGAGATGTGCTCTGTTGCCCTGCTGGTGCAGCTCTGAGGTGATGTCCCAAGAGTAATAGAGCTGCTGCTGGTCAAGTCACATCACAGCATAACTGCTTTCAGCTAGATGCCCCTTTTTTGTGTGTGTGTAGAAAGAAATGGCATTCCCCTGTGCCAGGGAGGTTTAGGCTAGGTTTAGGTTAGGAAGGTTAGGAGGTTTAGGTTAGGAAGAAGTTCTTCATAGAAAGAGAGATTGGCCATTGGAATGTGCTGCCCAGGGAGGTGGTGGAGTCACCATCACTGGAGGTGTTTAAGAGGAGACTGGATGAGGCACTTTGTGCTATGACTTAGTTGATTAGATGGTGTCGGGTGATAGGTTGGACTTGATGATCTCAAAGGTCTTTTCCAACCTGGTTAATTCTATTCTATTCTATTCTGCTATTCCAAGCCTCTCCTTAAGAAAGTGCTCAGTTTTATTGTCATCTCTTCCTACCACAACAGCAGATGACAAGGTAAAGCAAGCTGGGGCTGCTGATGCTTGAAAAAATGAAGCAACAGTTCCCTCCTTTGCAAAACTGAGTGAATCAGTGGCATTGGTAAGGAGGTCTGCATGGACAACTGACTGTGTGCTACTGCAAACATGGGACTGGAGCGGAGGGATGGGGTGGGAGTGGGCTGCTGGGCCTGGCCTGGCCAGAGCTGCCCCATACCCTGGGGATGCAGCCCTGTGACTCCCTGGACTCTGCAGCAGTGTGACAGGCACCGGAGATGTGGCAACAGCATCAAAAGTGTAAGTTGGAGGAAATCCCCCAAGTGAAAACAAAGACTTTGTAAGTCATTTCCTCCAAGCTGAACAGAAAGACATCTGTGTTGATCCAGCTTTTACACACCACTCACAACACAACAATTTGCCTGCAAGCAGCACAGACCCTGCTTGCTTTCTTCTAGGCAGACACTTAGAAAGATGAGAGGTGTACTTCAGCTGAACCTCACAAGATTTTTCACTCGGTTTCTACAGATAAGGTTAGAGTAAGAGAAAGAGGTAAAGACGACCGTGGTATCTCTCTGCAGACCCCAAAGTTCAACAGACTCCTGATGGATACAGAAAGCCACGTTCAACTATGCTGGCTGTAGGTGAGTGTCTGAGCTTTGGGGTGGCTGGTTACCCACGGTTATGTATGACAGGAGGTATCACCTAGGGGCCACCTGAGCATGAGCAGGTCTGTGCTGGTTATCACATAGCAGCAACCTAGAGATGCAAAGCCTGCTTGGGATCGACGAGCTCAGCCCACAGCCCTGGGGGTGCTCAGTAACCGCGGTTTGGGAACAGAAACACCTGAGCACATTTTAATCGACGCACGTTTTAAAGGCAGCTGGTGCCGAGCACGGAGGCACACCCAGGTTTTGGGGGGCAGTTTGTTTCTTGCTCTGTGTGCTGTAACTCGTCTTTTTCTTCACCGCCGCGTTCCCGGCTCTGTTCGATGTGGAGCTACTTTCTCTCTCCAGCTTCTCGTCGTCCTGCACCTGCCCGGAGCTCTGAGGGCGCCCCGACCAACGCTGCTAGCGGGGCGGAACGGGGCGGGTGCGGTAGCAGGGCCGCCTCCGCCGCTTCCTCCGCCGCTGCCCCGCGGGGAGCCGCGCTCGGCGGGGCGCCGGGAGGAGGAGGAGGCGCCACGGCCGCCTTCCCAGGCCGGAGTGGGGCAGTACGGTGCCTCCCTCTTTCCCTTTCTCCTTCCACGGTGGCAGCCGGGACAGCCAGGTGAGGTAGAGCCGGGGCTGGCAACCAGCGGGGCCGTCCCGTCCAGGAGTTCGGGGGTAGTTTGTTTCACCATGCTGCCGGTGGCCAAGCCAGCGGTAGCCTGTCCCGGGCTGGCTGGCGGCGGCTGGTGGAGCGCAGCCTTTCGCATCTGCTGTGGCAGCTTCGAAGGTGTGCGGCACCGTTCCCCGAGGAAGGAGGCATTGCCTCCTCCCTGTACGAGCGCACTCGGGTCTGTAAGCGGCGGCTAGGACTTAGAAGTTGCTATAGCTTGTGTAATGTACGGGGCCGCAGCCCAGGCTGCCACATTTAGTGCAAAGCTTGACAGTTGCTGGGTATTTCTTTGTTCTTCTGAGTTTCTTCTCTGAGTCTTTACTTCTATCTGCGAGGCTAAGGTTGTTCCCCTTCCTCTCCAGGCGCATTAGCATTGTGTGTGGGTCTGGTCCCTGCTCCATGGCACGGCTGTCCTTTCTCGGTGGTGAATGAGCTTATCGTAGTCTTGTCCTGGGATACGATCTACCTGTAGCTCATGCTGGAGGTGGCTACATTTGCACGGTGCTTTTCCACAGGCACTTTTTCTGTGTGCTGTGAGTTGTAACCCATAATTACCTGCACTGTAAGCCGAGTTTTGAGCGTAGACATGGCCATGAGCTCCTTGCCTTGAACGGCATGTGTGTGCCTTCTGTGACAAACGTTAATCTGAAATGCTTAGCGTCGTTTTATGAGTCAAATAAATGATGCTATAGCTTGTATAGGTGAGTGTAGTAGAAATGCCTATAAAAAGATGTTTTGTGAGTACGTGTTTCTGAAGCCTTTATTTTCATTTTAGAGTAAATGTTGCTGATGCTTTCTGTGTTTCAGCTCTGCTACAGCATGGCTGCAGGGTGACATGTTGCTGTTTAATTTCTCAGAAGCCTATCCAGTGACTGGAAGATGGGGTTGTTACTTATGGCTGCCATATAAATATTTGCCTAGGGTATTCTGGGCCATCCCAAGGCAGCACCCATACAAATAGGCTTCCAGTTGCACTTGGGGGAGTGCTGGGGGTGATTTTGCATATGCTCCTCTTTCCTTTCAGCATATCAACTGTGCTGCGCAGAGCATGGCACCGGTGCACAAGAGGGGAGGCCCTTTAGGTGTCCTGCTCTTGTTTCACAGATGCTCCTCTTGTAGGTGAGGAGGTAACCAGCAGGCAGGGTGCTACTCCTAGCCTTTTGATGTGCCTTGTTTGTAAGGGACCTATTGAAGGCAAGAGCCCATTCTCTATCAGTCTCTCAGAGTCTTTGTATTTCTCTTGGTCTAATTAAAATATTTTAGTTATTGACAGATCACATCTTATGGGAATGTAATTCTGTTTGTCTCTGTGTTTAGTCCTCAGTGAAAGGGTGCTTTACATGTTCTGCTGAACCTCTAAATGAATACTATGAGTGGCTTTGATGTGAGTGTGGCTGCTGAAAGGACTGGAAACAGAGCAATGTGGTTGCATTGGACACCTGCTTACTCCCTCGCATTTGTTTGTTTTGAGATAATCTCACAGATAGGAAAATCAACCCCAAATTCATTTATTTTTTTGAGTACACCTAGTTAAAACATGCTTCCAGTTAGACCTGTCCTGATGTTACTCCAGTTTTCATCTGCCAGACCTCATTTTATTACCTTTTTAAAGTTTATAGGAGTATCACTTTCAGGTTTTCTTTTTAAAATATTCATGTAGACCTCAAGAAATTTTCTATATGTTTTAAAAGCATTGATTGTAAGACAGCTGGAATTATACCCTAGGTTGGGCTGCACTGCAATCCTCAGCTGTGGGCTTGGTATTGTGGGTTTGGCAGTGCAATGGATCCAGTAACCTGGCTGACTGCCTACAACAGCTAAAAAGGGAGGGGGGAAAAATAAATAAAATTGAGCTGATAAAAGAATATTAGCTCCACATTGTTCTGTCCTGCCCTGAAACAACATTGTAGTCAGAAATGCTGTAATAATGTGTGATATCCTGTAATTAAAGGTAAAATTACTGGCAAGTGTTACTTGGAAGCATCAAGACAATCGTCCCCTCCACCAAGTGCAGCCTGTTGTAGATTTGATTCCCTCTGTGTTGTCTTAGCTTATAAACTGCATGCACCAGGTAAGGTGCAGTGTGGTGTAAGTTTCATACAAACAGTTTTATCTCCCTTATGCAAAACACCTTCTGTGCCTTGCACAATGGAATTCTGTGCTTCCTGCTGTCAGTGTGAAGATCATTGGGGGGGGGGGGGGGGGAAGTGTCTTTAGCCCCTGTTAACCACTGACCTCTAAGACATTTTTTTCCCCCTACTTTTGCTCATTTTATTTATTTTTTTTTTAAAGTAAACTATTGCTGCTGAACTTGGAACTGTGCTTTAAAAACAGGCATGTTTGTGTATGCCAAAGGATCGGTTATAGCAGTCCCCAATCTCCCTCCTGCAGAAAGAGGATAAGAAAATACAAAAATCAAAACACATGGGCGGGGGGGAAAGGTATTTGTACAGAGCAGAGCAAAGACTGGCATGAAGGAAGCCTGAGATGGTGTAGCTTTTACAGTTCAAAGAACGTACTTGCTTCTGAAGGGTGTCTATCTCACATTTTGGGGCTTGGGCTGCAGATGGTTTTATTATTCTGTAGATGCATCTGTTTGCGGAGAGCTATTAATACCCTGGCCAAAAAGTGTCTGCAGGGCTTGGTCAGTAGTTGTGCCGTGGAAGTTAGAGTGGTGATGTTGATGATGTGACCTGCTAATACCCCTAGCTTCTTCCATTATGCAGGATGCAAGAGAAGGACTCATTCCACTGGTTGCAGCCCCACAGACATCTGACCCAGTGTGGAGGAGTCAGCCCAATTTAGTCCTCTTGGTTGAGGCTTCATGCTAGCACTAAGCATACTGCTGACATAATCATAGAATTGTATGCTTGGAAGGGACCTCAAGGATCATCCAGTTCCAACCCCCCTGCCATGGGCAGGGACACCTCACACTACAGCAGGTTGCTCACAGCCACATCCAGCCTGGCTGCAAAAAACTCCAGGCATGAAGCTTCCACCACCTCCCTGGGCAACCTGTGCCAGTGTCTCTCCACCCTCCTGGGGAAGAACTTCTTCCTAACATCCAATCTGAATCTACCTATTTCTAGTTTTGCTCCATCCCCCCAGTCTATCACTCCCTGATGCCCTCAAAAGTCCCTCCCCAGCTTTCTTGTAGCCCCCTTCAGATACTGGAAGGCCACAATTAGGTCTCCTGGGAGCTTTCTTTTCTCCAGACTGAACAGCCCCAACTCCCTCAGTCTGTCCTCATAGGAGAGGTGCTCCAGCCTGCTAATCATCCTAATGGGGCCCAGCTCTCCAGAAACCAGTGAAATTGCATCTGCATTTTAATAAGTGCTCAATCAGGTCTCAAGAAATGTATTTTTGTTAAGGCAAGGTGTTTACTTAGAGGCACTTAGTGCCATGGTTTAGTTGATTAGATGGCGTTGGGTGATAGGTTGGGCTCAATGATCTCGAAGGTCTTTTTCAACCTGGTTGATTCTGTATTCTGTACTTCTAAAGGCAAATCCCCACTATGGTGTGCTGGCACTTGGGCAGAGGAGCACTCTGCTGCTCTTCTTCTGGTCTAGTCTCTTAAGTGCATTTTCTGACAGGAATAGCATTAGGAGAGCAAGCAGTGCGTGGGAGAGGGGAAACTGGTGTCAGGGTGGACACACGTGCCCTTTGGTGTGGCAGAAGAGGAACTGCGGAGCAGCGGCTTGTGGTTGACTCCTTCCCCATGGCTGTTTCAGCTCCAGCAGTTTTCTGTCATCCTCTCCCCTGGCTCAGCAGCACAGGCTGTGATTCAGAGTCAGGGAAAACACCACGTGAGATAAAAATACTGAAAAACAGTCAGACTTTTTTCACGTGTAGGAAGATGAGTCTCATTGCAGGAGAGGCTTTGTTGAGGGGAGGAGAGGGATTTGTCCTTGGAATGTGCTGCCCAGGGAGGTGGTGGAGTCACCATCACTGGAGGGGTTTAGGAAGAGCCTGGATGAGGCACTTGGTGCCATGGTTAGGTTGATTAGATGGTGTTGGGTGATAGGTTTGACTTGGTGATCTCAAAGGTCTTTTCCAACCTGGTTAATTCTATTCTATTCTAGTTTGCTAGGCACATGGAGGTGGTTGGAGTAAGGAGAGGTCTGCTGTGTTCAAATAGAATCCTGGAATCTCTGGAAGAGCGGCAGAGGACACATCTTGGTTGACTGACTCTGTCCTGCATTCCAGGTTGTGCAGCAAAGTTCCTGCCTACCTTGGTGTGGTGCATCTTTGGTACTGTGGGTAGCAGAGATGATTGTCAGGAGCCTGCAACAGAGAGATGAGTTGCTCTGGGAGATCCTGAGCCTAGCTGGCATGTGAGACTTGTTCACTGTCTACAGAGGGCTGCTGTGGGACATTTGGGGATGGGAAGGAGAAACCTTTGGCCATGTTCACCGTCTGAGCCAAAGCTGCAGGCTACCAACTAGGCCACTCCAGTTCATCTCTTAAGGTGAAAATCCTGTGTGACATCAAACAAATGTAGGAAAAAAGGGGGAAACCAAAAAGACTACAGAGTGCTGAGGTATGTGGGACCTCTTTCTTGGCACTCCTGCTTTTCCTCATTCATGTTTCTCTTATCAGCGGATGCATGAATGGGTACCACTTTGCCTCCTGTAGGGTATAACTTCATGTATGCTCAAGTAGGTCACAGCTGGGTTTCCTGTCAGGACGGGTTTTCGCCTTCAGTGAGCGGAGAGCTGATTAAATCAGAGCAACACTTTCAGTCTAGGCCTTGTTTGCCCTTGAATGCGGGGCAGAAAAACCTGGCTTTGGGTGGGACAGGAAGCAGGGTTTGGGGTTTTTTTTTTTCTTCTGAATCAGGGGCTGGGCACAGACTCTGCCCTGCTGGACAGTGCCCTGTCCTCTGTCATGTTAAACTGAGACCAATTCCTTGCTATTTATGCGTATTATACAAAAATAAGTTCTGTGGGTTTTTTAACTCCACAGGATAGCCTCATAATGTGCCATGGGACCCAGATAAGTGCACTGCAGGTTTAGCTGAATGTGTAGCATGTGTTATAACTCAGCCCTGTGCACAAATCTTGTCAGGTTCCCTGTGCTAGCCTACAGTGCTGGGGAGAAAACCACCATGCACCAAGTTCTTCATGTGTTCAGGGCTCCTGCTTGTCCTGTGAATTACAGGATGCTCGGTGCCACAGGCTCAAGCTCTATATCCTGGCAGAAAGAGCAATTTGGAGGGGGTGTGTGTGTGTTTCCCTGACCCTCCCCATCCCTCATTAGAAGCATCTCTTCCCAACTGAAGCTGCAAAGCACAGCCATTCCCACTGCCACTGTGGGCAGAGGAGTGAAGGGACCTGTCCCTCCTTGGGTTGTGTGACCCAGTTTGAGGGATGTGTTAGCCAAGAAGGCCAATGGCATCCTATCAGGGAATAGTGTGGCCAGCAGGAGCAGGGAAGTCATTCTGCCTTGTGCTCAGCACTGGTTAGGCCACACCTTGAGTCCTGTGTCCAGTGCTGGGCCCCTCAGTTTAAGAAAGATGTTGAGCTGCTGGAAGGTGTCCAGAGAAGGGCAACAAAGCTGGGGAGGGGTCTGGAGCACAGCCCTGTGAGGAGAGGCTGAGGGAGCTGGGGTTGCTTAGCCTGGAGAAGAGGAGGCTCAGGGGAGACCTTATTGCTCTCTACAACTCCCTGAAGGGAGGTTGTAGCCAGGTAGGGGTTGGTCTCTTCTCCCAGGCACCAAGCACCAGAACAAGAGGACACAGTCTCAAGCTGTGCCAGAGGAGGTTTAAGCTCGAGGTGAGGAGAAAGTTCTTCCCAGCAAGAGAGATTGGCTATTGGAATTTGCTGCCCAGGCAGGTGGTGGAGTCACCATCCCTGGAGGTGTTTAAGAGGAGACTGGATGAGGCACTTGGTGCCATGGTTTAGTTGATTAGATGGTGATGGGTGATAAGTTGGACTTGATGATCTCTGAGGTCTTTTCCAACCTGGTTAATTCTCTATTCTACAAACTGAGCTGAGTGGACTGGCTTTTCCTGTCCCATGGGACATCCTCTAAACTGGTCACCTTAAATATACTTTGGGATCTTCTGGTAGTAAAATGGCTACCTAAACTGTATCCAGCAAAAATGTTTAAACAAACACTGTTTAATATGGAGAAATCTAGCACTTGAGTGTTAAGAGTTGGCTGGATATCCCAAGTGCCAGGGCAACTTCACTTTGTCTTGCTTATGCACGGTGCCTTACAGGATATGTTCAGTTATGTAGCCACCTGTGATTTTCTTTTCCCATTGGGCTGCTGCCTCGTTCAGACCATGGATAGTTGACTTTTAGACTGGACATTAGGAAGAAGTTTTTCCCAGCAAGAGTGGTCAGGCACTGGAGCAGGATGCTCAGGGAGGTGCCTGAGTCACCAACCCTGGATGTGTTTAAATGTGTTTTGGATGTGGTGCTTGGGGATATGGTTTAGGGGTGAACCTTGCAGAGTAGGGTTAATGATTGGACTTGGTGATCCTGAGGGGCTTTTCCAACGTGAACATTCCTGTGTGATTCTGTGACTTGTTTTGCTCTGCTTTGTCATGGTAGGTCATGATAAATGGGTTGCCCAGGGAGGTGGTGGAGTCACCATCCCTGGGGGTGTTTAAGAGGGGATTGGATGTGGAACTTGGTGCCATGGTTTAGTAGTCATGAGGTCTTGGGTAACAGGTTGGGCTTGATAATCTTTGAGGTCCTTTCCAATCTTATTGATTCTATGACTAACTTGACCTCACTGCTGAAGGCTGGTGCCAGACTTGTTCATCCTCAGTGCTGCTTAGGTGGAGCAGTTTGTGGTGTTGGGAGGAGGCATATTTACAGCTCTGCTGTGTCAGGTGAACTTGAGGGTCAGTTTTATGGGATGGGAGTTTGGGAGAACACCAAGATGAAAGGCTGTGATGCAAGAACTGTGAGGACCTGGTTTATTCTATTCTAAATTGGCTGGAGGATTGTGGTTCTGCAGTAGGGGCTGCAGGCAGCTCCTCTGCCATCACAGCAGCTCTCTCTTCCCATCAAGTGTGAAGGGGTTACAGCTGTCTGAAAAAGATAAAAATAAAGAAATCATGGGCAAGCAGCAAGATTTCTTCAATTATAATCCCTTTTTGGGACCTCTTGACCTGAGACTAATTCTGAAAGTCAGTGCAAAGCAGGCACTCCCTATGAAAACCTGAGCCCTAGCCATAAAGGAAACCTTATCTTACTTTTGCAGTGTCTTAACTTTACTCATTAGTTTTGACCATAATGGGACTGGACTGTGGCAGCCCAACTTCTGGTGAAGCCCTTTCTGTAAGATCCTTATACCTCACCATGCATGGAGGAGTAAGATCCTGTGAAGCATTAATGATCATGTTGCACCATGTCTCAGAGTTGAAGCTGAATGCTGCTCCTTAAGATAAATGTCTTGTGACACCTGACAAGTGCTCTCATTCCCTGTTTAGCTCACATCAGCTGGAACACCCATCCTGACATCTGAAAGCTGACTTCAAGGAGAGCAGAAATGAGAAGCCACTTTGCTCGAGGTGCTCACCACCTTGCAGGAGTGGAAGACAGACCACAGCACTGCCTCAGTTGTGGTTATTTTCAGACTGAGTTCTTTTTTTTTTCTCCCCCTCAGTTAGTATTTACATTTTGACATGATTGAAGCTAAAGCCCTTTGGCATTCCTTGTTGCTTAAGCTGCACTGTATGTGAAGAGAACACTCTTCAAGGTCACAGCCTGAGTTTTCAGTCTGTGTGGACACTTCATTAGTAAGCAGCTGAAAATGCAAGTAAAAGTTGAACAAGTTAATGAAACTCAAAGTAGTTTTAGAGTAGAGCTCTACCTGATATTTACTTCAGTAACTTGAAGAAAATAGGTGTCATTCCTCCAAGTATGTCTCCAGAAAGTACTCAGCAGCGTGGATTCCACTTGAAGTGGTCCTTGCCTTTTGATTGTGTTGTATGTCACAACATACGTGTGGTTCAAGCAGAGCATCACAGAAACTGGAAGGCTTGGACAGCTGTCTAAATAAAATGGAAGCTACTCTAAGGACAGTCCTTCGAGTAGCTAAGCATGCAGAGAGCTTAAGGAACACAAAATTTGGTCTGGTAGATTTAACTCTACAATTTTAAATGCAGTCAAGTGGTAATTCTCACACCAAGAGCTGTGCTGTCCCCTCTCAGTGGAGGGGGAGTGTGATATGATGGGGAGGGAGTTTTGATTTTCCTTTCTGTGAAATATTCCTTGTAACCTATCCAGCACAACAGGGTGTAATGTGGTGGGCTGACATTAACTGCCCCCAACATTAACTTTCAGACCAGCTCAGTTGGAAGCAAATGAAAGCTGTATTTACAGGGCAAAACTACAATCTACAATGGAATGCAATGAATATATACGAAATATGATGATGTATGATTCTATGAAAATATACAGGATTTACAATACTTTACAGATATTTACTATTAATAAACACCAGGAGAACCCCCCTGGTCAAGAAAACCAGGGAATTTGTCTCTCTGCCCACCCTCTGTCCAAAAGGGAGAAAGGAGCAGAGAGAAAAAAAATAGCTGTTAGACTTAACCAAGGCAATACAGACAAGGTCAAGCAGAAGTGG
This sequence comes from Dryobates pubescens, assembly GCF_014839835.1. Taxonomy (NCBI): domain Eukaryota; kingdom Metazoa; phylum Chordata; class Aves; order Piciformes; family Picidae; genus Dryobates; species Dryobates pubescens. Next base: position 32,834,759 of record NC_071612.1, read on the forward strand.
CTTGGTAATCCCTTCAGAGCAATGAAGTGAGCAGAGAAGAGATGAGAAGAGGGAAGGTTGTTTTGGTACAACCATTCCTATAGTAGATAAAGAATCATAGAATCAATAAGGTTGGAAAAGACCTCAGAGATCATCAAGTCCAACCTATCATCTAACACCTCATGACTAACTAAACCATGGCTCCAAGTGCCACATCCAATCCTCTTTTGAACACTTCCAGGGATGGTGACTCCACCACCTCCCTGAGCAGCACATTCTAGCGGCCACACTCTAGGAGGAACTTTCTCCTCACTTCCAGCTTCAAATTCCCCTGGCGCAGCTTGAGAGTGTGTCTTGTTCTGGTGCTGGTTGCCTGGGAGAAGAGACCAACCCCCACCAGGCTGCCACCTCCTTTCAGGGAGTTGTAGAAAGCCGTAAGGTCTCCCCTGAGCCACCTCTTCTCCTGGCTAAACACACAATATCTCTCCAATGGAATCATTTAGAATTATCTGTATTTTCCTTTTCACACCCACTAGTGATTAATTTACATTCTTCTACTTTTCTGCTTGACATCTGTAACAAAGTTTTAAAGGCATAACCTAAAACTACCACACAGGGTAAGAGTCATTCAGTTGGGGTTGAGTCTCTTCTGCATGTCTTGTGGTGGAGGGGATGTATCCTGGTGAAAATGATACAAGGGGAAGCTTGACAAACAGGAACTTGCAGTATTTCCTGTCCCTCACTTTGCTGCCTTGGGTTTTTCCTCATGCACAGAAGGCAGTTGTGACCTGTAAATTGAGGTGTATCAGTCCTGTCTGGGTGAGAGAGGTTTGGGGATAGTCAGTCAGTTGCTCACTAGGCACAGAAAAGCAGCAGTTATCATGTGGCTTTATAACATTACCTCAAGATAAAGACTTTTCAGAGGAAATACAGAGTCAATGTGGATGCCAACATGCGAGTTGTGGGCAGTAGTCCATCTGAGTCAGCTTCACAGCTTTGTCTTCAGCTGCAATTCCCCTCTTGTTGTTGAAGTATTTCTTCATGTGCATCTTCCACCTAGTCTAGTGAGTGCTTCTTTCTGTCTCTATTCAAAACTACTTGTTTTAAGTGTCTATTTTTCTGATGTCCTTATTAATGAATATTTTTGAACATAATGTAGTTGCTGGTTCATTTTGGGTTCTCAGGATCACAGGATGTTAGGGGTTGGAGAGGACCTCAGTAGATCACAGAATCCAACCCCTCTGCCAGAGCAGGACCATAAAATCCAGCACAGGTTGCACAGGAACACATCCAGACAGGGCTGTAAAGTCTCCAGAGAAGGAGACTCCACAGCCTCTCTGGGCAGCCTGTTCCAGTGCTCTCTGACCCTCACAGTGGAGAAGTTCCTCCTCCTGTTGAGGTGGAACCTCCTGTGCTGTAGTTTCTATTCACTGCCCCTTGTCCTACCCCAGGGTGCAACTGAACAGAGCCTGCCCCCTCCCTCTTAACCATCAGCCCTCAGATATTTATAGATATTTATTAAATCCCCTCTGTCTTCTCTTCTCCAGACTAAAAATTGAATTAAAACGTCACAGCAAAGGGGAGAAAAGGACATTAGGTAAATTTTTTGTATATTTTGCTAGCTTCTTCCCCCTTAGCATGTGATTACCTGGGCAGTGTCTTTTGCATGCCTGATTTTGTTAAAATAATACTAGTGTGCATGTGTTGGAATTGCTGCTGGTGGAGGGTACAGGGCATGCAGGAGCTGTGCTTCATTTCTTGTTCACAAACCTGTCTGGCTGTTGCCTCAGATAACCTAACTAGTCAGTGTAACTTCAGTATTGTTCTTCAATATCCATGTGGATTAGGAAACAAGAAGCAGCCAGTTCATCTTTTTGTACCTGATGGAGCATTTGGAATCAAGAGCCAACCTACTTTGAAACAAAATGAGGTCCTGTCTTGGTTTGAGGGCTGCAGTGAGGGTCAAGTTGAAGGAACTGTGTGGGTGCTTAATCAAGGTGGGTAGGGCCTTGAGCAGCCAGATTTAGACTGGAGATTAGGAAGAAATTCTTTACAGTGGGAATGGTGAGACACTGAAGCAGGTTGCCCAGGGAGGTCATGGATGCCTCTCCCTGCGGGTGTTCAAGGCCAGGTTGGATGAGGCCTTGAGCAGTCTGATCTAGTGGAAGGTGTCCCTGCCCATGGCAGGGGGATAGGAACCAGATGATTTTTAAGGTCCTTTCCAGCCCAACACATTCCATCAATCTATGACTATTATGCCTGCTGCTAAGATGTTTTTCACAGGCCATCCAAAAAGTAACTAGAAGGTTAACTAAAAAGGATATTCCCTTGCTAAGTTTATTCTCGTCTGGAGAGAGAATAGTTGGCTTTGTGCCTGCAGTGGGGTTGTTAACAGCTACTCCTATGGAGCACGGAAACTTGGCTTGGCATCTACTCTACATGAATGACCTAGAAGTGTGGTTGCCTGATGCAAGATACAAAGAAGGTCAGGATTTTAGCAGTATGGAAAGCAGACTGTGGTCTTCAAAAACCCAGGAAAAGGTTACAGCAGGTCCTTGGAGCTGGTTATTTCATCTGGTTCTGTTAAGATGTTGGTTGGAATGAAGAACATTACAACAGCCACCACTTCTCTCTAACATCCTGCTTATCTGCAAGCCTCAGCCCTAAAAGTACCTCCTCCCACAAATTCCCCTGAAAGCCTTTTTTGCAAATTTTCTCTGGCCTCAGGACTTCCCTGGAGCTCTCCCCAGCCACACAATCATGCAGTCCTTAGCTGTGTCACAGGTGGGTCTAGACTGGTTTTCCCACAAGCCAGCCCTTTGCACCAGATGCTTGAGGAATGTAGCTGTCGTTCTGTAGATACAAAAGCACTCAGCTGCCTTCTGTGTTGCACATGCTCCAAGTTTTTGTCCATTGTGGGAAGTAATGTAGTATCTATATAGTGACAAAGAGGCAAAAGACAGTATTTTTAAGAGAAATGCAGAAGTGGTGAAAGGATGTGGAGTCCCCCAGGGATCAGTGCTGGGTCAAGTCCTGTTCAACATCTTCATCAATGACGTTGATGAGGAGACAGAGTCTGCTCAGCAAGTTTGCTGATGATACCAAGCTGGGACGCTTGGCTGAGACACCTGAAGACTGTGCAGCCATTGAGAGATTTGGACAGACTGAGATCTGGGTGCAGGCAAACTTCAAGGACAAGTGCAGGGTCCTGCATCTGGGGAGGAATAACAGGAGGCACCAGAACAGGTTAGGAGCTGCCCTGCTGGAAAGCAGCTCCATGGAGAAGACCTTGGAGTCTTGGTGGACAGCAAGTTCTGCATGGGACAGCAATGTGCCCTTGTGGCCAAGAGAGCCAATAGGATCCTGGGGTGCATCAAAAAAAAGTGTGGCCAGCAGGTCTAAGGAGGTTCTCCTCCCCATTTACTCTGCCCTGCTGAGACCACACCGGCAATACTGTGTCCTGTTCTGGGCTCCCCAGTTCAAGAGAGACAGAGACCTGCTGGAGAGAGTCCAACAGAGAGCCATGAGCATGATTAGGGGACTTGATCATCTCCCCTGTGAAGAGAGACTGAGAGCCCTGGGGCTCTTTAGTCTGGAGAAGAGAAGGCTGAGAGGGGATCTGATCAATGTCTATCAATAGCTGAGGGCTGGGGTTCAAGTGGAAGGGGCCAAGCTCTTTTCAGTGGGCACAGTATAATAAGACAAGGAACAATGAATACAAACTTGAACATGGAAGGTTTCAGCTCAACATGAGGAGAAACTTCTTTACAGCGAGGGTGCCAGAGCCCTGGAGCAGGCTGCCCAGAGAGGTTGTGGAGTCTCCTTCTCTGGAGCCTTTCCAACCCCACCTGGATGCATTCCTGTGCAGACTACCCTGGGTGATGCTGCTCTGGCAGGGGGGTTGGACTGGATGGTCTCTGGAGATCCCTTCCAACCTGTAATGTATTCTGATTCTGTGATCAGTGCTCCATGACCCTCTGCACAAGGCAAATCAGGTCATTTAAGGGTAGCCTGAGACTGGTTGAGGTGAAGTCGTAGTTGATGCCTGTTTCTACTCAGTGTGGGATGTACCTACAGTGCAATTCTACATGCCTCTTGAGACATGGGAGGAGGGGAAAATTAATTCATAAAGGCTTTATCAGACTTAAAACCAATCCAACTCATGGTATTCTTTGAAAATTGCATGTCAGCCAAGGGATGAGTTACTCAGGATGTTCCTCCTTGGGCTCATCTCTGTGTTTCCCTTCAAGTTCAGGTGAGGGAAGCTAGTAACAAGATGGTTAGGATCACAGGCCGGAGCAGCAGAATCTGCAGCCAGAGTCATTCCAGAGTAGTGTGTAGTAGTGCAAGTGCAGAGTGGAGCTTTTCTGCCATCAGAAGCCAAGTCAGGATTTCTGTGGCTTCAGCTGTGCCATATGGATGTACAAGTGGCACTTTGTCATGGTGGAACACCTCCTAAGGAGTGTTTCAGGCTTGCTTAATGCTGGTTAAGTACATTAATGCCAGAAAAGCTTTCCTTTAGCCACTGATTGAGTTTTCTTGGTATTTTTAAGGTAATTCCAAGTAATGATCATAGAATCATAGAATTGTTAGGGTTGGAAGGGACCTCAAGGATCATCCAGTTCCAACTCTCCTGCCATGGGCAGGGACACCTCACATCAGATTAGGTTGCTGGGAGCCACATCCAGCCTGGCCTTAAAAACCTCCAGGCATGAGGCTTCCACCACCTCCCTGGGCAACCTGTGCCAGTCTCTCACCACGCTCATGGGGAACAACTTCTTCCTAACATCCAATCTGAATCTATCCATTTCTAGTTTTGCTCCATTCCCCCCAGTCCTATCACTCCCTGACACCCTAAAAAATCCCTCCCCATCTTTCTTGTAGCCCCCTTCAGATACTGGAAGGCCACAATTAGGTCACCTCAGAGCCTTCTCTTCTCCAGACTGAACAGCCCCAACTCCCTCAGTCTGTCCTCATAGGAGAGGTGCTCTAGACTAGACTGCTGAGTGTTTGGAGGTTGGTTCTAGCTCCAGAATGAATGTGTTTGAGCCTATAGGAGGAGAGATGGTGTTGGATATAATCTCTACTCTTCTCCACTGCAACAGGTGTCAACACAATGGTACAAAGCAGGACTGTGGTTATGTTTCAAGTTAATGCATAGTTAGGTTCATTGTGTTGGTAGCTGTTACTTGGTATGTGTGCTGCAGAGCAAGAAGAGTTAACTTCAATAGTTGGAAAGCAAGTAGCTGTTTGGGGGAAAAAGTTCATCTGGGAGTGTTCGGAAAGAGTAGTAACTGAGGAAGTATTAGTCACTCCCTGTGCATAAAGCAAGTCATAATTTGTATGTATTACAGGACTTGGACCATGTCAAAAGAGTGTCCTGACTACTGCAGTAAATTAAACTTATTTTGGTGTCATGCATCATGTGCTTATCTGAAATTGGACAACATCTGGAAAAACCAACTCAAATTTTGGAGAAAAAGAATGAAATTGATTACTGCAATGAAAGAGGTTAGCCTCAGGCACTGTTTGGTTTTCTTATTTTTGTCTATTTTTTTTTTTTTTTCTTCCCCAGAGATATGCTTTGCTTAGATTTGCAGTTTTGTGCACACCACCAACTGACCTCCTACTTACTGGGGAGCTTTAGGAGTCCTCAACAGAGTGAAATTCAACCTCGGGTTGAACAGAACATTTATTTTTCCAGACCTCTAATTCTCCATCTTCCTGGAGAAGTAGGAAAAGCTTTGGCACAAGCATCGCCCATTTCCTTTGCCAACCTCATCTTTGCCTGTTTCTTCAGTCACTGGGTGTTGCTGTTTCTTTTCCCTCCTTATCAGCAGGGCATTTTTAGGGGAGAGGCTGAGGCAGTAGCTCTGCTTCACCAAAATGACCACCTGGCATTGCAGGGCCAACGGACTGGTGAAGTGGCTTCGGTCTGTGTAGAAATGAAGTAAACAGGCTTTGCTCTCTCTGAGCTCCTGCTCCTCCAAGCCAACACTATGCCAGCTTAGAGGTAGTTCTTCCATCTTCCTTTGTAAATACTTGCCACAACAAAGAGGATCATTTCTTTTTGAAGATACATACACATGAAAGAAGGACCAGCACACCACATCCCTCCTCCCACTTTGGACCCTGAACTTCTTTCTATTCATGCCTTGGCTTTTCCCTTATATTTATGCCAGTAAAGCAAACTAATACTCTTCCCCAGACCTTTATGCTGTGCAAGTGAAGGAGCAAATTGCTTTATCACAGGGATTGGAAGGGACCTCTGGAGATGCCAGAGCAGGACCATAGAATCCAGCACAGGTCACACAAGAATGCATCCAGATGGGGTGTGAAAGTCTCCAGAGAAGGAGGCTCCCCAGTCTCTCTGGGTAGCCTATTCCAGTGCTCTGTGACCCTCACAGTCAAGATGTTCCTCCTCATGTTGAGGAGGAACCTCCTGTCCTGTAGTTTCTATCCATTGCCCCTTGTCCTATCCCAGGGTGCAACTGAGCAGAGCCAGGTCTCTCAGCCTTTCCTCATCAGGCAGTGCTGCAGTCCCTTCATCGTCCTCGGAGCCTTCCATTGGACTCTCTTGAGTCAATCCCTGCCTGTTTTGAACTGGGGAGCCCAAAACTGGATGCTCTGCTTCATCTGGCCAGCTGCTGTCAGACTCCTCACGGTATCCTGAAGGCCTGATGGTGGCACCAGAGTGGATGAGAGCTGCTGGATGTCAGCAGAAAATAAAGTTGACCATTTTCACTGTACTTTACATGTGGTATTTAGAAACAAGCATACACCTAAGCAATAAAGTTTGGACCTGGGAGAATCTACTGACTCCCTTCCAAGAGTTAATATCCAATATCAGTGCATAAAAATAGTAGTCAGGCTTGGGTTTTTGTCTTTGAGCAGCAGGGATTAGACACTGTGGAAATGGCAACAAGTGCCATACCAGACGGTGTGTATAGTTACCCACGGCATCCTCAGTCAGCTGTTTGAATCATCACTGATAGCACTGTTTGGTCAAAAGTCAGACATCTGCTCTCAAAGAAGGGTAGTTTGCTCTACCTGTCCACTGAGGCCACCAAATAAGTAAAGCTCTTCCCTGCTACCTGTGTAAATGCAGTAAACCCTCCTAAGAGGATACCTTAGTTTGTGTCAGACTTGGCTTTCAGGAGAACAAAGAGTAGTTTGTACCATGGCCTGGTTACTTCCACCTCCAGCCAAAGAGTTGTTGCTGTGTTACCCTTTAGCCTGTTTACTTTTTAACTTCAAGTTAGTGCAGGCAAATATGAATTTGGTTTTCACAAGATCTGATTGCATATAAAATTAGCCACTTGTTCTCTGGCTGACCTTCAGACAGGCTAGAGTTTTGCTAAACCATTGGGTGTAATTTTGAAATCTATTTGAAAGTTCCCCCCCTCCCCTCCAAAAAAACCCAAACACAAACCAACAAGAAAACCAACAAAGCTAAACAAACAAACAAACAAAAAACCCAAACATCTGCATTTCTCTCAGTTTAGAGGAAAAAATAACTTGCCATGTGATTAAAAGAAGGTAAACACCAAGCCAAGCATAGTTTACTTTTCCTTTTGCTGGTAAATGATACATATTAAGTATCATTACAGTTCTTTCCCCCTCAATTCCAATTTAAAAATGATGCTAAAGTAGACTTTGCTGTACTTGGATTTCTGTGAAATTTACCATTTGTACAGGGATTTACAGAATACAGAATTAACCAGGTTGGAAAAGACCTCTGGGATCGAGTCCAACCTATCACCCAACACCATCTAATCAACCTAACCATGGCACCAACTGCCTCATCCAGTCTCTTCCTAAACACCTCCAGGGATGGTGACTCCACCACCTCCCTGGGCAGCACATTCCAATGGACAATCTCTCTTGCTGGGAAGAATTTCTTCCTAACATCCAGCTTAAACCTTCCCTGGTGCAGCTTGAGACTCTGTCCTCTTGTTCCAGTGCTGGGTACCTTGGAGAAGAGACCAACCCCCACCTGGCTACAACTTCCCTTCAGGTAGTTGGACAGAGCAATAAGGTCTCCCCTGAGCCTCCCTTTCTCCAGGCTAAGCAACCCCAGCTCCCTCAGCCTCTCCTCACAGGGCTGTGCTCCAGACTCCTCCCCAGCCTTGTTGCCCTTCTCAGGACACATTCCAGCAACTCTTTCCTAAACTGAGGAGCCCAGAACTGGGCACAGTACTCAAGGTGTGGCCTAACCACTGTTGAGTACAGGGCAGAATGACTTCCCTGCTCCTGCTGGCTACACTTCTATAGCAGTTTATTGCAGTTTTCCTTTATTAACTTGGCTTTAGGGATTTTTTTTTCCCTTCTGTGTGTGTATTTGAACCTGCATCATTAGATGTGAGGTAAAAAGATTATCTTTTTTTCCTAGCAGATGAAGCACATGAGCAGATTTAGCAATCCTTCCTTACACTGGGTAGTAATTATTCAAATCAGCTTGCTCATGTAAGTGACTATTCACACGGTTGTAGTTTCGTGGTAAAGCAACAGCAACTTCAGCAGAAACAAATCAGGGTAAGGAATTGCTTTCTTCTCCCTTTTCTTCTTCCTTTCTTTTCATCTGGCAGCCTGTTCAATTACCTTGCTGCAGCCATTTGCAGGGACACCTTATGAACCTGATCATCAAATTAATCTGACTTAATAATAATAAAAACTTCTAGAAGAGTTCCATATTTGAGTCAGAATTACAAGGCACCATCTGTGTATTTTAAATGGATATTTGTTTTAATTCTTCTTTTCTTTTCATAGAATCAATAAGGTTGGAAAAGACCTCAGAGATCATCAAGTCCAACCTGTCACCCAAGACCTCATAAGGCTCTGGCCAGCCTGATCTAGTGTGGGGTTTCCCTGCCCATGGCAGAGGGGTTGGAACTAGATGATCCTTGTGGTCTCTTCCAACCCTGACTGATACTATGACACTATAACAACTAAACCATGGCACCAAGTGCCACGGCCAGTCCCCTCTTGAACACCTCCAGGGATGGTGACTCCACCACCTCCCTGGGCAGCACATTCCAATGGCTAACAACTCTCTCTGGGAAGAACTTTCTCCTCACCTCCAGCCTAAACCTCCCCTGGCACAGCTTGAGACTGTGTCCCCTTGTTCTGGTGCTGGTTGCCTGGGAGAAGAGACCAACTCCCACCTGGCTACAACCACCCTTCAGGTAGTTGTAGACAGCAATAAGGTCTCCCCTGAGCCTCCTTTTCCTTTCTTTTTAAGTGTGGTGGGTTGAATTTCACCCCCCACCTCCAATATTAACTTTGCCAAATCAGCTCAGTTGGAAGCAAATGAAAATTACCACATTAAGTCATTAGAACTTCCACTGAGCTTTAATCCATTTATTCAGTTGTTTGAGTGTTACCAACCAGCTTACAGTGACTAATTGTTACAATAAACAATCACAATCTAGGACCTGGGAGTGGGACACAGAACTGTTGGAGACAGTCCAAAGGAGGGCCACAGAGATGATCCAAGGGTTGCAACATCTCTGCTGCGAGGATAGGCTGAGGGAGCTGGGGTTGTTCAGCCTGGAGAAGAGAAGACTCTGGGGAGACCTCAGAGCTGCCTTCCATTACCTGAAGGGACCCTACAGGAAGGCTGCAGAGGGACTTTTCATCAGGGTGTCTGGAGACAGGACTGGGGACAATGGTTTGAAGCTGAGGGAGAGTAGACTTGGACTGGTTCTTAGGAAGAAGCTCTTCAGTACACAGGTGCTGAGATTCTGGAATAGGCTTCCCAGGGAGGTTGCGCCTGCCTCCTCTGTGGGGGTGCTCAAAGCCAGGCTGGATGAGGCCTTGAGCATGTGAGTCTAGTTGAGAGATGTCCCTGCCCATGGTGGGGAGGTTGGAATAGATGATGTCTAAGGTCCCTTCCAACCTGAGCCATTCTATGATATTTTGGTGTACACCTTGAAAAGAAAAAGGTATTTAAAGCCGTGAACAACTGCTTCTGGAAGAGTTCAATATTTGAGTCAGAATTACAAGGCACCTCCTGTGTATTTAAAATGGATATTTTGTTTTAGTTTTGTTTGGGTTTTTTTAAGGTTATTAGAACGTCCACTGAACTTTCATCCATTTATTCAGTGGTTTGAGTGTTACCAACCACTTTACAGTGACTAATTGTTTCAATAAACAAATGCAGTCCAGGAGCTGGGAGTGGGATCTGGGAGATACGTGGGTAGTGTTGCAGCAGCTGTGGTTACCTCATCACCTCAGTGCCTCAGTTTTCCCCAGTGAAAACTGGGAAAGAGGAAGAAGTGCTGTCTGCAAGCACAAACTCACTCTGGACATTTTAATGGATACTGGTTTGGCAGATTGATCTTAACAGCTGTTGAATTTGCTTTGGGGAAAGCATCTGGTGACTTAGTGGACACACAGGTGAAGATTTGTGTGGTGTGAAGATGGAATAATGAAAGTTGGTCTACAGCTCTCTACGACTCCCTGAAGGGAGGTTGTAGCCAGGTGCAGGTTGGTCTTCTCTCCCAGGCAACCAGCACCAGAACAAGAGGACACAGTCTCAGGCTGTGCCAGGGGAGGTTTAGGCTGGATGTTAGGAAGAAATTCTTCCCAGAAAGAGAGATTGGCCTTTGGAATGTGCTGCTGAGGGAGGTGGTGGAGTCACCATCCCAGAAGGGACATTGGCAGGGGGTTGGGCTTGATGATCTTCAGAGGTCCCTTCCAAATCTTGACATCCTGTAATGAGAAGGGAATGGCTTTAAACTTGAGGACTGCCCTTCTCAAGCTTAAAGATTTAGACTGGATATTAGGAAGAAAGTCTTCCTAATATGAGGGTGGTGAGACCCTGAAACAAGTGCCCAAGAAGGTCATGGATGCCCCCTCCCTGGAGAAGTTTGAGGCCAGCTTGGATGAGGCCTTGGGCAGCCTGGGCTAGTGGAAGGTGTTGCTGCCCATGGCAGGGGGCTTGGAACTAGATGATCTTCAAGGTCTCTCCCAACCTAAACCATTCCATAAGTGTTTAAAAAAAGTCTCCATGTGGCACCTAGTGCTGTGATTTAGTTGATTAGATGGTGTTAGGTAGTAGGTTGGACTTGATGATCTCAAAGGTCTTTTCCAACCTGGTTAATTCCGTGGTTCTGTCACATGTTATGACATTTAAAGCTGAGAATGCTTTTCTGCCTTAAAAAAAAAAAAAAAAAAGAAGCAGCTGAGAATCTGTAGCTCTTTTGGATTTCAGTCACAGAATTATGACTACTTAGCATCTCTGCAAATGAGCTCGTGTTTGTGAAGTGAGTAAGGTTGGCAGGGAAGAGGGAAAGTCCTTGGCAGGAGATACTATGAAAGGTTTAGATGGGTGGCAGCGCAAAACCCCGGAGCTATTGGGAGCAAGATAACAACATGTCATGCCAACAGCTCCTTGTCCTGAGGAATTCTCTGGGAACAATGGAATATTCAGGGTGGGGGGAAAGTGTGGACAGCTTCCCAAACTCTACTGAAGAAAAATAAATTCTTTAGGGATTTGATAAGTGGTAAAGCTGGTGGTTACCTGGGAGTCCTGGTGGATCATAAGTTATTCATGGGACAGCAATGTGCCCTGGTGCCCAAAAAGGCCAATGGGATCCTGGGGTGTATTAAGAAGAGTGTGTCCAGCAGATTGAGGGAGGTTCTCCTCCCCCTCTACTCTGCCCTGTTGAGGCCACATCTTGAGTACTGCCTTCAGTTTTGGGCTCCCCAGTTCAAGAGGGACAGGGATCTGCTGGAGATAGTTCAGCAGAGGGCTACAATGATGATTAGAGAACTGGAACATGTGCTTTATGAGGAGAGGCTGAGGGACATGAGGCTTTTGAGTCTGGAGAAGAGAAGACTGAGAGGGGATTTAATAAATGTTTATAAATATCTGAGGGCTGGGTGTCAGGAGGGAGGGAACAGGCTCTGCTCACTTGCTCCCTGGGATAGGACAAGGAGCAATGGATGTAAGCTGCAGCACAGGAGGTTCCACCTCAACACAAGGGGGAACTTCTTTACTGTAAGGATCACAGAGCACTGGAACAGGCTGCCCAGAGAGGTTGTGGAGTCTCCTTCTCTGGAGACTTTCAAGGCCTGTCTGGATGTGTTCCTCTGTGACCTGAGCTAGATTGTATGGTCCTGCTCTGGCAGGGGCATTGGACTAGATGATCTCTTTGGGTCCCTTCCAACCCCTGACATCTCATGATCCTGTAAAAGGGTGGCTGTTTCAGGTGCTTCTCAGTGAAATATTGCAATTTGTGGAAAGGACCTTTCAGAATAAAAAGTGAGTGTTTAGTTGTCCTGAGCCTTATTTATAGAAACAGAGATGGGGCTAGAGCTATTGGCTTGGAAAAAACCAAACAAACAGCAAACCAAAAAACCCACTAAACAGAACAGGCTTCTGTGTCCAAATGCAGATTCAGAGGGCTGATCTGACCTGGGAAACTGGTTCTAATCTGCAGCAATAATTAAGTGTAGCAACTAGGGACAGCTATTGACCCATTATGTTATTGATGATTTAATTAATTTATTTATTTTTAATGCTGATTTTGTCAAAAGGGCTTCTGTCTGGTTTCTTGTGTAGTGTTAAAGTGAACAAAGAGGGCTAGCAGGGTAATGAAATCAAATCATAGAATCAACCAAGTTGGAAAAGACCTCAGAGATCATCAAGTCCAACCTACTACCACATACCTAACACCTCCTGATAACGAAACCATGGCTCCAAGTGCCACATCCAAGCCTTTTTTGGACACATTCAGGAATGGTGACTCCACCACCTCCCTGGGCAGCACATTCCAATGGCCAATCTCTCTTTCTGGGAAGAACTTTCTCCTCACCTCCAGCCTGGCACAGCTTGAGACTGTGTCCTCTTGTTCTGGTGCTGGTTGCCTGGGAGAAGAGACCAACCCCCACCTGGCTACAACCTCCCTTCAGGTAGTTGTAGACAGCAATAAGGTCTCCTCTGAGCCTCCCTTTCTCCAGCCTAAGCAACCCCAGCTCCCTCAGCCTCTCCTCACAGGGCTGTGCTCCAAACCCCTCCCCAGCCTCGTTGCCCTTCTTGGGACACATTCAAGTGTCTCAATGTCCTTCTTGAACTGGACACAGAACTCAAGGTGTGGCCTAACCAGTGCTGAGTACAGGGCAGAATGACCTCCCTGCTCCTGCTGGCCACACTGTTTCTGATACAGGCTAGGATGCCATTAGCATTATCAGTGCTGAGGCTTGAAATCATAGTTAATTTTGAATCCTCCTTGTGCTCTCTAGTGTTGCACTCTAGGGATCTCTGAGATCACAGTTTCTGAGACTGGTAACAATTAAGTTTTTCCTAAGTGCCAACAGAGAATTTGTGCTACAGAGAGCAGAAGGATTGTTTTGAGTGGGATGGGGCTGGAATGGGAACTCTTGCAATTTAATGTGCAGAAATAAATTGGTCTGAAAGTTAGCAATTTCTTCAAGCAGTGTTTTTGTATTTTCACTTTGTGATGGTATCCTTCCTTCTGCAATTCCCCTTAAGATTGCCACTTCGTTTTTCAGGAGGGCAGCAAAGCAGAACTTTAGTCATTAAAGAATGCACTGAAGACAGTTACTAATTAAAGATATGTCTCTTCCCAGGAATGCAGTGTGACAGATAATTAGCAAAATGTGTGCCTGCACACGCATCAGAGGAAGAGTGAAAACAAAGAGATTATTCACAAGCCTGTTGCAGTCTTTCACTTCTGCATCTTAACCTGGTCTTATTTTGTAGCTCTGTGTAAATCACAGACTAATCCCAGGCGCAAACCCAGGCTGGGTGCAGAGTGGGTTGAGAGTAGCTCTGAAGAAAGAGATTTGGGGTTGTAGGTTGATGAGAAGCTCAGCATGAGCCAGCAGTGCCCTCATGCAGCCTAGAAGGCAAATTGTGTGCTGGGCTGCATCCAGAGGAGTGTGGCCAGCAGGGCAAGAGAGGGGATTCTGCCCCTTGACTCTGCTCTGCTGAGACCCCACCTCAAATATTGCATCCAGTTCTGGTGTCCCTAGCATAAGAAGGACACAGAGCTGTTGGAGTGAGTCCAGAGGAGGCCACAAAGATGATCCAAGGGCTGGAACACCTCTGCCATGAGAATAGGTCGAGGTAGCTGGGGTTGTTCAGCCTGAAGAAGACTCTGGGGAGACCTTAGAGCTGTCTTCCAGTACCTGAAGAGATCCTACAGGAAAGCTGCAGAGGGACTTTTCATCAGGGTGTCTAGAGACAGGAGAAGGGGGAATGGTTTGAAGCTGAGGGAGAGTAGGTTTAGACTGGAGCTTAGGAGGAAGTTCTTCAGTGCAAAGGTGGTGAGACTCTGGAACAAGCTGTCCAGGGAGGTTGTAGATGGCTCCTCCCTGGGGGTGTTCAAAGCCAGGATGGATGAGGCCTTGAGCAGCCAAACCTAGTTGAGAGGAGTCCAGGTTGGAATAGATGATCTCTGAGGTCCCTTCCATCCTGAGCCATTCTATGATAATATTTTGATATACAACTTGAAAAGAAAAAGGTGTTTAAAGCTGTGAACAACTACATCCATCTGTGTATAAAGGCAGCAGTGTGGGATGTGAGATCTCAGTTGGCTGAAATGGAGTGAAACAGTATTGGCACTAGACTGGAGGGCAAAGGGTGCCATTTCTTGCACTGTCACAACACATAATGACATGTTTGGGCACAAAGTAAAAGGAGAGGCACCTGAGTGAATTTGTTTACACTTCATTTTATTTCAGCTTTTACTTTTGTAAGGTAATGTTGTGAGGAGGGCTGTGGCTTTTCAGTCTTGTCTGTGAAACACACCATTTTGTCCATGCTGAAGTCATGTTGTCCACAGAGAGAAAAAAAAAAGCACATAACATTTCCCCAGTGAATATTAAAATACTGTAAGTAGTAAATAGGTGCATAAATTAAGCTCTGTGGGAACTGAAAAAAAAAAGGTTTGAGGATGTGTTTGTTTATTTTTCAATAGGTTGGAGGGAAATTTCCTACTGGTACAGAGTTTTGTAGTGCTTACCTAGGGCTTGAGTTTAATTTATTCCTCTCCCTCCCCTTTCCCCTCCACACATACACATTCTGGAAGATATTCACAGTCACTGGTGCTTCAGCAGATGTTCCTGTTGATTCTTCAAGCTATGGCTTCAGCCTGCAGCTGTGCTGCTCTGGCTTGAGTTGCAGCTGAGGTCTATGCCCTTGTTTTGGAGCATGGCTCAAGCTGGGACTGGGCAGGTCTGGCAGAAAGCTGGCAAAGGGTAAGGTGATGGAGGGAAAAGGTTTCTGGAACTGCTTCTCTACAGCCTCTCCCACACCTTTCATTCCTGCCTCTGTGCCACTTCATGTGTTAAGTCTGTGCAGGTAGCAGTCTGTGCTGCATGATGGAATGTCTGGTTGGATCCCTTCCCTAGCCCTCTCCCCAGCCCAGCAGGAGGAACATTCACACCCGCACAAGGCAGAATGGCACTTGGAGGTGATGGTGAGCAAATGAGGGAAGAGGTCAGCTGTGTTCAGACAGCATCATTGCCTGAACGCATCTCTGGCAGGGTGCTGGAGCCAGATTTGCTAAGAAAGCAACTGGGTGCAGTCATGAATGCTGGGGAGAATCCAATGGAGAGCCATGAGGATGATTCGGGGACTGGAGCATTCCCTGTGAAGAGAGACTGAGAGCCTTGGGGCTGTTTAGTCTGGAGAAGAGAAGACTGAGAGGGGATCTCATCAATATCAGGGGTGGGTGTCAACTGGAGGGGGCCAAGCTCTTTTCAGTGGTGTGCACTAATAAGACAAGGAAAAATAGGTACAAGTTGAATATAGAAGCTTTCACCTCAGCTTGAGGAGAAACTTCTTTACAGTGAGGGTGCCAGAGCCCTGGAGCCAGCTGTCCAGAGAGGTTGTGGAGTCTCCTTCTCTGGAGGCTTTCCAACCCCACCTGGACGCATTCCTGTGCAGACTTCCCTGGGTGATCCTGCTCTGGCAGGGGGGTTGGACTGGATGATGTCTGGAGGTCCCTTCCAACCTCCAATGTACTGTGGTACTGTGATTTTTATGTATTCCTGACTCTGTCCTACAAGGATCAGTCATGGTGTAAAACTTTAAACAGCTTGATGTTACTGAGTGACCAGAACTGTCAGAAGCAAATCCTTTCATAGAATCATAAAATCATAGAATCAACCAGGTTGGAAAAGACCTCAGAAATCATCAAGTCCAACCTATTACCGAATACCTAACACCTCAGGACAACTAAATTTAGATTGCTGGTGGTCAGCACAACAGAACAACAGCACAACAGAACAACAGCACAACAGAAGCTGGAGGGCATAGCTTTCTGAAGAATAAGCTTTAATTCTTTGTTCTCAAATTGGTATCTTCTGAGAGCCTGTTTGTGCCTGAAAATTTTCATTACTTGGGGTAAATTTTCACATTGCTTTCAGTGACCTGTGTTCAATTTTGTTTACCAGACTTGTTGCAAATGGCATTTCTATATGCAGTCAGACCTTTAATAGACATTAGGGCTTTGTGGCTGAAGAACAGCTGCACACTGCTGTTTACCTGGAGCATATTTCAGACTACTCACCCATGTCTTCTGTGACACAGGATATTAGGGTTGGAAGGGGCCTCACTTTATTTTATTAACAATGCTGTCTGAAAATAATGAGCTCTGGTGTTAGAGGGGCACACCATTTTTGTCAGCAACTCTTGGTCTCTATTTGGAAAACTAAAAAATATTCCTGTGTGGCTAAGGTCTAGATTTGGTCCTCAAGGATATGGTGTGGTAGTGGCACTGGTAAAGGCAGATCACGGGATCACAGGATGTCAGGGGTTGGAAGTGACCTCTGGAGATCATTGAGTCCAACCCCGCTGTCAGAGCAGGATGACAGAATCCAGCACAGGTCACACAGGAGCACATCCAGACAGGGCTGGAAAGTCTCCAGAGAAGGAGACTCCACAACCTCTGTGGGCAGCTTGTTCCAGTGCTCTGGGACCCTCACAGTGGAGAAGTTCCTCCTCCTGTTGAGGTGGAACCTCCTGTGCTGTAGTTTCTATCCATTGCCCCTTGTCCTATCCCAGGGTGTAACTGAGCAGAGCCTGTCCCCTCCCTCTTGACCCCCAGCCCTCAGATATTTATAAGCATTTATTAGATCCCCTCCCAGTCTTCTCTTCTCCAGACTGAACAGCCCCAGGTCTCTCAGCCTCTACCTCATAAGGCAGTGCTTCAGTCCCTTCATAATCCTCATAGCCCTCTGTTGGACTCTCTGCAGTAGATCCCTGCCATGTCCCTTTTTTTTGTCCCAGTTGGGTACAGCTTTTGGCTTCTTGGGAGCATACCAGTGCAGTCCTGAGCTGAGCCAAGCCTGAACTTTCCTTAATAATTAACTTCTGTGAACTTCCAGGTGCTCAGGGTGAGCTCCAGCATTCCATATACTCAGTAGTTTCATGTACAAGCAGAAGCTCTTTTTATGACAGAAATGAGCTTCCTCACACTCTATATTCAGTAGTTTCATTTGTGAGTAGAAGCTCTTTTTATGACAGAAATGAGCTCCAGCATTCTGTATACTCAGTCATTTCTTTTATGAGTAGAAGCTCTTTTTATGACAGAAATGAGCTCCAGCGTTCTCTATATTCAGTAGTTTCATGTTTGAGTAGAGACTCTATTTTATGACAGAAATGAGCTCCAGCATTCTGTATACTCAGTCATTTCTTTTATGAGTAGAAGCTCTTTTTATGACAGAAATGAGCTCCAGCATTCTCTATATTCAGTAGTTTCATGTTTGAGTAGAGACTCTATTTTATGACAGAAATGAGCTCCACCACTCTCTATATTCAGTAGTTCTATATACAAGTAGAAGCTCTGTTTTTTTATGACAGAAATGAGCTCCAGCATTTTGTGTATTCTGTAGATTCATTTATGAGTAGAAGCTCCTTTGTTTATGACAGAAATGAGCTCCATCACTCTCTATATTTGGTAGTTTCATTTATGAGCAGAAGCTTTTTTATGGCATAAATGAGCTCCAGCGCTCTGTGTATTTGGTAGTTCCATTTATGAGTAGAAGCCCATTTTATGACTGCAATCTCCATCTCTTGGGATCTTCCAGAGGTACTGTAATGATTTATTCCTCTCATTTTCACAGGAGCTGATGTTCAATGGCTAGAAACAGAGCTGACCAGTGGCTGAGATGAACATGACTACTATCCTACAGGAGATTTTGATTAAAAGATCCCAGCAGAAGAAGAGGACTTCGCCCTTAAACTACAAAGAGAGGCTGTTTGTCCTCACAAAGTCTATGCTAACGTATTACGAAGGTCGAGCAGAGGTAGGAGATAGATTGATACTCCAGAGAGCCTTTATTCCTTTCTGCTTTTGTCTGCTGATGGCTTTTTTCCTGCTCTGTCTCATACTGCCAGGAGGGGATGGGGGCAAAGGCCATGGGTGGCAATGAAAATGAGCAGTATGCCCAGGTGGCCAAGAAGGCCAATGGCATCCTGGCCTGCATCAGGAGCAGTGTGGCCAGCAGGAGCAGGGAAGTCATTGTGCCCTGTACTCAGCACTGTTTAGACCACACCTTGAGTCCTGTGTCCAGTTCTGGGCTCCTCAGTTTAGGAAGGATGTTGAGATGCTGGAAGGTGTCCAGAGAAGGGCAGTGAGTCTGGGGAGGGGTTTGGAGCACAGCCCTGTGAGGGAGAGGCTGAGGGAGCTGGGGTTGCTTAGCCTGGAGAAGAGGAAGCTCAGGGGAGACCTTCTTGCTGTCCACAACTACCTGAAGGGAGGTTGTAGCCGGGTGGGGGTTGGTCTCTTCTCCCAGGCAACCAGCACCAGAACAAGAGGACACAGTCTCAAGCTGTGCCAGGGGAGGTTTAGGCTGGATGTTAGGAAGAAATTCTTCCCAGCAAGAGAGATTTGCCATTGGAATATGCTGCCCAGGGAGGTGGTGGAGTCACCATCACTGGAAGTGTTTAAGAAGAGACTGGATGAGGCACTTAGTGCCATGGTTTAGTTGATTAGATGGTGTTGGGTGATAGGTTGGACTTAGTGATCTCAAAGGTCTTTTCCAACCTGGTTAATTCTATTCTAGTTCTCTTTTTCCCTACTTATAATGCAGATTGACAGAGGTGTCAGAGGCTCTGGAGTCTCCTTCTCTGGAGACTTTCAAGCCCCATCTGGATGTGCTCCTGTGTGACCTGAGCTAGATTCTATGGTCCTGCTCTGGCAGCGGGGTTGGACTCGATGATCTCTTTGGGTCCCTTCCAACCTCTAACATCCTGTGATCCTGTCTTATCTCTATGAAAGATGGGGGTACAGGAGAGCTAAGGCTTGCTAAGCATTTTTGTCTGCCAGAGCTTCTGCTAACTCTCTGAAATGCTTTGCTGCTTATCCTCTGCCAGCATATGTTCACATCAACTGGAAATTTAGCCAGCAGGTTTTGCAGAGCCACTTGTATCACCCTCAAAGAAGTTACCACTTCCAGCTTTCCCGTTCAAGCTTCCCCATTTTGCCTTCAGGTTAATGTTCTCCAGCTAAAATATCTTACCAGCTGGGTCTTACCTGGTGAATCAGTCTGAGAGGCAGGTTTAAACTGTCGGTTTTATTTGCAGTGAGGTAGAACAGAGCTGCCCACAGTGACCTCAGCTGTGGAAGCAGGAACTTCTTCAAACTTTGCAGCCTAAGATAAGGACAGATGAGATGAAAATCAGCATTGCACCTGTGCCAGCCCAGCAGTTTGCTGCTGAAGCAGGCAGGATCATCTCATCCCTGTCCTAGTCTTGCAGGCTTCCCCCATCTACTTGAATGGATCTTTGTGCTTCTTGGGAGTGCATCCTGCTCTGAAAATATTTGCTAATCAGCAGAAAGACATTTGATCCAGTTTGGTTTTGCTGGAATAGTGTTCTGCTGGGTTAGCAAGATGCGTTAGCTCAGTGCAGGATCTAACAAGTGCCAGAGGTGGTGCGAGGTGGTGGAGGAGGACAGGATGCTCTGACTGTTGACATCAGCAGGTTGCTAGACTGGCTCAGCAGTAGCACATTGCTTGCCAACCTCAAACACTTTTCACCCTCCCTTCCATTTTAGATTCTTTAAAATATTAATCAGCTTTTCATTTTATTAACAATGCTGTCTGAAAATAATGAGCTCTGGTGTTAGAGGGGCACACCATTTTTGTCAGCAACTCTTGGTCTCTATTTGGAAAACCAAAATATATTCCTGTGTGGCTAAGGTCTAGATTTGGCCCTCAAGGATATGGTGTGGTAGTGGCACTGGTAAAGGTAGATCACAGGATGTTAGGGGTTGGAAGTAACCTCTAGAAATCATTGAGTCCAACCTCCCTGCCAGAGCAAGATGATAGAATCCAGCACAGATCACACAGGAGCACATCCAGACAGGGCTGGAAAGTCTCCAGAGAGGGAGACTCCACAACCTCTGTGGGCAGCTTGTTCCAGTGCTCTGTGACCTTCACAGTGGAGAGGTTCCTCCTCCTGTTGAGGTGGAACCTCCTGTGCTGTAGTTCCTATCCATTGCCCCTTGACCTATCCCAGGGTGAAACTGAGCAGAGCCTGTCCATTCCCTTTTGACAGCTCAGATATTTATAAACATTTATTAGATCCCCTCCCAGACTTCTCCAGACTGAACAGCCCCAGGTCCTTCAGGCAGTGCTCCAGTCCCTTCATCATCCTGTAGCCCTGTGTTGGACTCTCTCCAGCAGATCCCTGTCCCTCTTGAACTGGGGAGCCCAAAACTGGATGCGGTATTCCATGTAAGGTCTCACCAGGACAGAGTAGAGGGGGAGGAGAACCTCCCTTGATGTGCTGGACACACTCTTCTTAATGCACCCCAGGATCATATTGGCCTTGGCCACCAGGGCACATTGCTGCCCCATGGATAACTTGTGATCCACCAGGACTCCCAGGTCCTTCTCCACAGGGCTGTTCTCCAGCAGATCACCTCCTAACCTGTACTGTTGCAGTTTATTCTTCCTTTCCAGATGTGTGTGTATTTGGTTGGTTGGTTGGGTTGGCTATGGGTTTTTTGGTGGTGTTTTTGTTTTTTAAATCAATTATGGTGACCCTACATTTGTGTTTACCATAATACAGTTGTATATTCTGACTGAAGTAATTTATCTAAAAAGAAAATAATCAATAATTAGAGATTAAAATAATTCTGGCCACTCTTGAGTAGTTGCTGTATTGCTGAAATAAATATGACTGCCCTGTATGCTGATGGGATTCAGAGATACAGCAGATGAAAAGATAGGTACAGAATGATCTCATTTTAATCTTGGCAATGCTCGGTGTCCAGATTGGTAAGATAAGCACAGAGACCCCATGCCAAGAGGATTTCACACCCTCATTTTAATCACACAACTGCAGCAGCAGTCTGCCAAGGGTGGCTGAGTTCTGCTTCTTTAGTCAAGAGTGTGAATCCTACTGTGGTAGCTGGCCAAAATGGAGTATTTTCTTAGGGTTTTGGTGTCTTTGAGGGGTTGTTTTGGGTTGTGCTGGGTTTTAGTTGGTTGCTTGGTGGTTGCTGGGGGTTTGTGTGTGCATGTGTGTTTTGTTTGGTTGGTTTGGTCTGAGTTTGTTTTGTTTTTAGTTTGGGTTGGTTGGTTTTGTGTTTTCCATTTTGCCTTCAACAAAAATTCAGAGAGAGTTAAAACCAAAAAAAGAAGCCCTGTTTTGTGGCCACATGAATAGTCACACCAGAATCAGGGAAGTCATTCTGCCCTGTGCTCAGCACTGGTTAGGCCACACCATGAGTCCCATGTCCAGTTCTGGGCCCCTCAGTTTAAGAAAGATGTTGAGATGCTGGAAGGTGTCCAGAGAAGGGCAACAAAGCTGGGGAGGGGTCTGGAGCACAGCCCTGTGAGGAGAGGCTGAGGGAGCTGGGGTTGCTTAGCCTGGACAAGAGGAAGCTCAGGGGAGACCTTCTTGCTGTCTACAACTCCCTGAAGGGAAGTTGTAGCCAGGTGGGGGTTGGTCTCTTCTCCCAGGCAAGCAGCACCAGAACAAGAGGACAGAGTCTCAAGCTGTGCCATGGGGAGGTTTAGGCTGGATGTTAGGAAGAAGTTCATCCCAAAAAGAGAGATTGTCCATTGGAATGTGCTGCCCAGGCAGGTGGTGGAGTCACCATCCCTGGAGGTGTTTAAGAAGAGACTGGATGAGGCACTTGGTGCCATGGTTTAGTTGATTAGATGGTGATGGGTGATAAGTTGGACTTGATGATCTCTGAGGTCTTTTCCAACCTGGTTAATTCTGTATTCTGTAAACACACCGTTTGTTTTCAAAATCGAACTGAAATGAAATCCTGTTCAGCAGTTGAGTCAATACTCACAGCATGGGCAAGTTGGGATTGTAAATAAGGTAACAGTATTAGCTGCTCAGCGTGGCTGGTGGCAGAAGTGGAACATTTATGACACCAGAAAGCAGCCAACCATAACAAATGTTGGTCTTGTGAATCTGAGATTTTCACTGACCCTCTTCTGTGCAGGTGGTGGTTGGGGCTTGCATGCTTCTTAACCAGAAACTGCACATTGTGGAAGTGCTCTTCTCTATCTTTTTTTTTTTTGTTTTTGGGGTCCTGTCCCTTGACAAAATGCCACGTACCTCCTTGGAACAATAAAGAATCATTTCATAAGCATAGCTACTTGCAGCAGGGTAAAACCTTGTTTAAACTTGCCCATAACTTGTTCAAATCTTTTTACATGCGCTTCCAAGCAGCTCAGGCACCCTGTGATGGCACAAAGTGCCTACAGTGGAGCTGGAGCTGCCATGGGAATGAGGAATGCAGCTTTGGCACTTAGAAACATTGGTGGGTTGAAGGTCATGGAGGGTGAGTCCTGGAACAGGCTGCCCTGGGGGGTTGTGGAGTGTCCGTCTCTGGAGATATTCAAAACTCATCTGGATGTGTTCCTGTGTGATCTGGTGTAGGTGCTCCTGCTCTGGCAGGGGGATTGGACTTGGATGATCTTTTGAGGTCCCTTCCAGCCCCTGAAATTCTGGGATTCTGTGAAAGCTCAGTGTGCTGCTTGAAGTAGGCCTCTCCTCATTTTCCTGAACTCTTTTCTTCTGAGAAATCAGAAGAATCCATATCTGGGGGGAATTAAAAAGCAAAGTTAAAGAATCTTGAAATAAACCTGCTTGTCTGGGGGTGGGGGTGTGGAATCAGCAATGTTTAATCACAGAATGATAGGGGTTGGAAGGGACCGCTGGAGATCACCTAGTTGAACCTCTCTGCCAGAGCAGGTTCACCTAGAGCAGGTTGCTCAGGGTAATTAAAAAAAACCCAACCAAAAACCCAAAACCAAACTAAAAACAAAACCCAAACCAAAAAAACCCCAAACCAACCAACCAACCAAAAAACCCCAAAACCACACGAACACACCCCCCCCCCCAAAAAAAACCCCAAACCCCACACAACCCCCCCCAAACAAACCCCCCCAAACAAAAAGAACCCAAATGGACAAACCAAGTAATTTGGAATGTTTTGGGTTTGGTGTTGGCTTATTTTATTTTTTGTTTTCCACCAGCAGAATTTTAGCTGAAGTTTTAGTATGAGATTTTTGTCCAAAGCTGTTAATTTCATCTTGAAGGGAATGCACATCTGAAATCTGAGGCATTTGTGGAAATGGCTTCACATGTCCATGGCCTTAGGTATGAGGACAGACTGAGGGAGTTGGGGCTGTTCTGTCTGGAGAAGAGAAGGCTCCCAGGAGACCTAATTGTGGCCTTCCAGTATCTGAAGGGGGCTACAAGAAAGCTGGGGAGGCACTTTTTAGGGTGTCAGGGAATGATAGGACTGGGGGGAATGGAACAAAACTAGAAATGGGTAGATTCAGATTGGATGTTAGGAAGAAGTTCTTCCCCATGAGGGTGGTGAGAGACTGACACAGGTTGCCCAGGGAGGTGGTGGAAGCCTCATCCCTGGAGGTTTTTGCAGCCAGGCTGGATGCAGCTCTGGGCAACCTGGTGTAGTGTGAGGTGTCACTGCCCATGGCAGGGGGGTTGGAACTGGATGATCCTTGAGGTCCCTTCCAACCCTAACAATTGATTCTATGATTCTATGTTTTGGCCATTTTCTGTCAAAAGTGGCCTCCTACATCCAATATTCAGTTTAAAATGCTCTGGGGTTTATATTCAAAGGTGTGGTGCATTCACCTTTTCAGATGACTGTGTATGGAAAATCAAACCTTGGTGTCTGCCCAGGGGTCTACCTTATCACTGAAGCTGGAAATACTTCAGTAAATATCAGCTGAGCTGTTTTAATGAAAAGGAAAATCCTCACATTATCAGTGTGCTTGGTGGCTGGTGTCTCACAGTGCAAGTACACCACACACTTATTTGCAGAGTGGCTTAGCTGCTGCTAAGAGAATGTTTAACCAGAGAATGGCTTAGGTTGGAGGAGACCTTAGAGATCATCTGCTCCAACCTCCTGCCATGGGCAGGGACACGTCTCAACTGGACTCGCCTAGTCAAGGCCTCATCCAACCTGGCCTTGAACACCCCCAGGGAGAAGGCATCCACAAAATTCCTGGGCAGCCTGTTCCAGAGTCTCACTACCCTTACACTGGATCTTCCTAAGATCCAATCTAAACCTACTCTCCATCATCTTCAAACCATTCCCCTTGTCCTATATTTAGACACCCTTAGGAAAAGGCCCTCTGCAACCCTCCCTTCAGGTACTGGAAGGCAGCTCTAAGGTCCCCCCAGAGTCTTCACTTCTCTAGGCTGAACAACTCCAGCTCCCTCAGCCTGTCCTCACAGCAGAGGTGTTGCAGCCCTATCTTTACTCATATGTGAGCCAGCCAGCAAGAGAGACCACAGAGAAACAGCATTCAATCTACTGCATACAGCAGAGTTCCACCAAGTCCTCTTGGTTTATCCTCTTTCTCCTTATGTGGCAATAAATTGTTTCTAGGTTGTGAATTCATTCTCAGTGAATGGTCTGGAATGTCTCTGTCCTGGGAGACCTCTCCTATGAGGCCTTAGGTATGGGGACAGACTGAGGGAGTTGGGGCTGTTCAGTCTGGAGAAGAGAAGGCTCCTGGGTGACCTAATTGTGGCCTTCCAGTATCTGAAGGGGGCTACGAGAAAGCTGGGGAGGGACTTCTGAGGGTGTCAGGGAGTAATAGGACTGCAGGGAATGGAAATAATAATAGAAAGGAGTAGATTGAGATTGGATGTCAGGAAGAAGTTCTTCCCCATGAGGGTGGTGAGACACTGGCACAGGTTGCCCAGGGAAGTGGTGGAAGCCTCATCCCTGGAGGTTTTTATGTCCAGGCTGGATGTGGCTGTGAGCAACCTGCTGTAGTGTGAGGTGTCCCTGCCCATGGCAGGGGGGCTGGAACTAAATGATCCTTGAGGTCCCTTCCAACCCTAACAATTCTATCATTAAGGTGATCTGATGGCCCTAACTGGAGCAGGCTCACTGCTGTGCTGCACAGTAGCCACAACAGCAGGGAGCATGTACTTCACACAAGATTTACATAGAATACATAGAATACATAGAATAAACCAGGTTGGAAGAGACCTTCAAGATCATCACGTCCAACCCATCAACCAATCCAACTCCGCCCAAGCAACTAACCCACAGCACCAAGCACCCCGTCAAGTCTTCTCCTAAAAACCTCCAGTGATGGTGACTCCACCACCTCCCCAGGCAGCCCATTCCAATGTGCAATCACTCTTTCTGTATAGAACTTTTTTCTAACATCCAGCCTGTATCTCCCCTGGCGCAGCCTGAGACTGTGTCCTCTTGTTCTGGTACTGCTTGCCTGGGAGAAGAGACCAACATCCGTCTGTCTACAACCTCCCTTCAGGTAGTTGTAGAGAGTAATAAGGTCACCCCTCAGTCTCCTCTTCTCCAGGCTAAGCAACCCCAGCTCCCTCAGCCTCTCCTCGTAGGGCTTATGTTCCAAACCCCTCACCAACTTTGTTGCTCTTCTCTGGACTCGTTCCAGCAAGTCAACATCCTTCCTAAACTGAGGGGCCCAGAACTGGACACAGTACTCGAGGTGCGGCCTAACCAGTGCAGTGTACAGGGGCAGAATGACCTCCCTGCTCCTGCTGGCCACACTGTTCCTGATGCAGGCCAGGATGCCATTGGCCCTCTTAGCTGCCTGGGCACACTGCAGGCTCATGTTCAGTCTACCGTCGACCAGCACCCCCAGGTCCCTCTCAGCCTGACTGCTCTCCAGCCACTCTGACCCCAGCCTGTAGCTCTGCATGGGGTTGCATGGGGTTTAATTAGCTGCTATCGACAGAGCATCTCCCTTGAACTGAAAGTGCTACCAGGGTAGAGTTTTTTTGCTCTGGGTGGTATTTTAGGTATTGGAAATTATTTGAGATGAAGGCAAGGTAATCACTGTATGTGTTAGAGTGCTTCTCCTGGCTGGGATGGGTGAGAGGAGCTGGTTTGTGCATGTGAGATGTCCTGCTAGTTTTGTTAGCTAGGAGAAAAATCACTTTGAGGTTTGTTTGAGTGCAGTTCTTCTACAGGGCTGGCACTGATCTACTTACCACTTTATAAATTGTTCTCCCTGTGTGGACTGTCAGCAACCTTATAATTATTGGAGCTGTGGAGCATTGCCTTTCACCGTGGTATTTTGCTTTCTCACCTTGCTTAGCAGTGACACTCTTCAGTTGGAGAGTGTGCTGATGTGTGAGGTTTGATTGCTGTCCTCCCACACTCAGGACTGCATCCTTACATTAACCTCTCCAGCCCTGAGCGACTTGCACTGACCTTGACTATGAAGCTAATGAATATGAGCTCCTGGAATTGCTTTAAGCTTTAGCATTGCTGTTGTTTGCTCCTGCCTGCTGCATGGGTCACAGTTTACAGCAGTAAAAGGTTGGGTTTGGGTTTTATTTTTTCAAAGACAGTGGCTAAATCCTGGTCCCCATGCCTGTGCTTGAGTGAATGGGGATCTGTGGCATTAAAGGGAGGACAAAAATGGGGGAGAGTCTCTGCTGCGTATCCTGTTAGCTCTGGAGGGACTGCACAGAGAATGTTAGGGGAGGCACAGCACTTAGCTATTTATTAGTATGCAGAAGCCTTTTACTGCCACAGAGAAGGTAAATAATAGAATCATAGAATCAGCCAGGTTGGAAAATACCTCAAAGATCACCAAGTCCAACCTATTACCTAACACCTTCTGACAACTAAACCATGGCTTCAAGTGCCACATCCAACCGTTTTTCAACACCTCTGGGGACGGTGACTCCACCGCCTCCCTGGGCAGCACATTCCAATGGCCAATCTCTCTTTCTGGGAAGAATTTCTTCCTAACATCCAGCCTAAACCTCCCCTGGCACAGCTTGAGACTGTGTCCTCTTGTTCTGGTGCTGCTTACCTGGGAGAAGAGACCAATCCCCACCTGGCTGCAACCTCCCTTCAGGTAGTTGTAGACAGCAAGAAGGTCTCCCCTGAGCCTCCTCTTCTCCAGGCTAAGCAACCCCAGCTCCCTCAGCCTCTCCTCGTAGGGCTGTGCTCCAGACCCCTCCCCAGCTTTGTTGCCCTTCTCTGGACACCTTCCAGCATCTCAATGTCCTTCTTAAACTGAGGGGCCCAGAACTGGACACAGGACTCAAGGTATGGTCTAACCAGTGCTGAGTACAGGGCACAATGACTTCCCTGCTCCTGCTGGCCACACTATTTCTGGTGCAGGCCAAGATTAGCCCCAGAGGCAAAACGTTGAAGTCTAATTTAGAAGATTACTTTTGTAGAGTGAAGTAGAAGGCAACTTTCTGATGAGCTGGTCCAGGGGAGGTGCACAGTGCTCTTACCTTCACTGGTCTGACCCATCAGGGTCAGACTTGTGTGAAACTGTTTTGTGTCAACAGAAGAACTGTTACAACTAACAAACACCCCTTCCCCCTCCCCCCACCCAAGAATTTATTTGAAAAAGAAAAAGGAGGCAGGAAAACCATCCCCAAAACACCTTGAGCAGTCTTGGGAGTGGCTGATTTTGAAAGGCTCTTCCTGAGGGGGAAAAAAGGAAAAATTCTTCTTCTGCAGGAGATGTATTTTTCTGTTGTAATTTGAATAGAGGGGAGACAGAAGCTACTGAAATTACCAGGGTGGTATTTTAAGGAAGGAGAATTAACTTTCAAAGCTCTAGGGCCCATTCAAGCTGCAGGTGTCAGAGACTACAGCTGGGCTGGCCAGACTCGCCTCTGAGAGGACTTCACAGAAAAGCAGGAAGAGAACATCTGTGTCTGAAGGAATCTGAAGCTGTCTGCTAATTATTTTGAGAAGCGATAGGTAGTAGGTGATTTAGGGCCTGATATGGGTGGAGACTTGGCTGATGTGTCTCCTTTTATTTGTGTTGCTGCCTTAGAGACTGGATGAGGCACTTGGTGCCATGGTTGAGTTGATTAGATGGTGCTGGGTGATAGGTTGGATTCCATGATCTCAAAGGTCTTTTCCAACCTGGTTAATTATCTTCTATTCTACCTCCTGCTAAATCCTTATCTGCTTGCAGCCAGGTATCTCAGCTGTTAATGGTGTGCATTTGCCTGCAGAAGAGTAAATTACAGAGAATGTGTTGTAGGCATAGGTAGATGCATCAGGTTGCATCTGCTACTGAGAAATTCTTTCTGTGCTTTTTGGTCTCTGTGGTGATGGTGGTTGGCATGTGCTGAGAGCCATGGTAAAGGATTGGCACCTACAAGAAAGCTGGGGAGGGACTTTTTAGGGTGTCAGGGAGTGATAGGACTGGGGGAATGGAACAAAGCTAGAAATGGATAGATTCAGATGGGATGTTAGGAAGAAGTTGTTCCCCATGAGGGTGGTGAGACACTGGCACAGGTTGCCCAGGGAGGTGGTGGAAGCCTCATCCCTGGAGGTTTTTATGTCCAGGCTGGATGTGGCTGTGAGCAACCTGATGTAGTGTGAGGTGTCCCTGCCCATGGCAGAGGGTTTGGAACTGGATGATCCTTGAGGTCCCTTCCAACCCTATGAGGAGAGATTGAGGGAGCTGGGGTTGCTTAGTCTGGAGAAGAGGAGACTCAGGGGTGACCTTATTGCTCTCTACAACTACCTGAAGGGGGGTTGTAGACAGGCAGAGGTTGGTCTCTTCTCCCAGGCAACCAGTACCAGAACAAGAGGACACAGTCTCAGGCTGCGTCAGGGGAGGTTTAGGCTGGAGGTTAGGAGGAAGTTTTACACAGAGAGAGTGATTGCCCACTGGAATGGGCTGCCTGAGGAGGTGGTGGGGTCGCCGACGCTGGGGGTGTTCAGGGCGAGGCTTGACAGGATGCTTGGTTGCATGGTTTAGTTGATTAGGTGATGTCGGATGATAGGTTGGACACGATGATCTCGAAGGTCTCTTCCAACCTGGTTAATTCTATTCTATTCTATTCTATTCTAATTCTATGATTCTTGGTTTCATATTTTGCAGGATTTAAGACTTCCTCCTTCTTACCTATGTTTGTACTTTCCCCCACCCCGCCCTGAAATTCTTCCCAAGAATCAGATCTTGGATCAAGTCAGACTAGATTGGAATAATAATCACCCCTAGTTTTTTATCTCAGTTCTAGCCCCCCATTTTGGAATGGTGAAATAGTTGCTACTTGCCTCTCTTAGAATAATAATTTTAAAATAAACTGAGAGGAGGCAGGGCATTTGTCAACATAGAAATCATTCTATATCTGACACACTGGAAAATAAGAGGATGGAAAATGTGACCATCTAACACCTAGTCACAGTGAGGATATTTGCATCATCAGTAAGATGCCTCTCAAGAGGAAACTGCAGCAGTGTCCAGTGCTGCTTCATTGCTGAATGGTAATACTATTTAAGAGTTATTCTAAAGAAAAGGAAAGAAGAGGAAGGAAAAGGAAAGAGAACAGAGCAGAGAAGAGGAGGGAAAAGAAGAGAGAGAAGAGGAGGGAAGAGAAGAGGAGAGGAGAGACAGCCTACAAAGCCAATCTCTACATTTGCTTTGGAGCATATTCTACTGCAACAGCTCTCTGGGGGGCTGGGTTAGCCAAGCTTTTCTGAGGTTTTGTATAGTTTCAGAGCAGCTCCATAAAAGGAGATGTCAGTGATGGTGAGATCTTCTATACTGGTGAGAACACAAATTGCATGGGTCACATGCGGCTGACTTCAGGATTTCCTACATGGAGATACACAGGGGAGAAAGGAATAGTATGAGCAACACAAAGACAACTTGACAACTGAGCTGACTTCTGATGGTTTATCATTCAGTTTCTTGCCAGCTGGAATGTTCTTTGTATTGTTTAACCCCTCCAGCTCCACTTTTTGTGGGGGTAAGCAGCACAACATCTTCATCAGCAAAGAGGAAATACACTGAAGAGACATTTTGTCTGCTCCTGGGAATGCCACAGATTGCAGATTGTTAGGGGTTGAAAGGGACCTCCTCTCAACCCTCCTGCCAGAGCAGGATCACTTAGGGTTGTTTACACAGGAATGTATCCAGGTGGGTTTTGAAAGTTTCTAGGGCAGGAGAACTCCACAAATTCTCTGAGCAGGCTGTTCCAGTCCTCTGTCACCCTCAGCATACAGAATTGTCTCGTCCTGCTGAGGTGGAACCTCCTGTGTTCCATCTTGTACCTATTGTTCCTTGTCCTATCACTGGGCACCACCAAAAGGAGCCTTCATCTTGATACCCACCCCTCAGATATTTATAGACATTTATTATATGCCCTCTCAGTCTGGAGAAGACTAAACAGCCCCAGGGCTCTCAGTCTCTCTTCACAGGGGAGATGCTCAAGTCCCCTAATCATCCTCACAGCTCTCCCTTGGACTCTCTCCAGCAGGTCTCTGTTTCTCTTGAACTGGGGGAGCCCAAAACTGGACACAGTATTCCAGGTGTGGCCTCAGCAGGGCAGAGTAGAGGGGGAAGAGGACCTCCTAAGACCTGCTGGCCACACTTTTCTTGATGCACCCCAGGATGCCATTGGTCCTCTTGGCCACAAGGGCACATTGCTGTCCCACTGTAGGCTTCTTCAGCTCAAAAGCTACTCTGTTCATCAGAGGAGTAATTCCAAGTGTACAGGGGATGAACTGTTTGATTGTATACTTATGTAACAAGAAAAGTGTGTCCAGCAGGTCTAGGGAATTTCTTCTATCTTTCTACTCTGCCCTGCTGAGACAGTTCCAGAGAGACAGAGACCTGCTGGAGAGAGTCCAAGGGAGAGCTGTGAGGATGATTAGGGGACTTGAGCATCTCCCCTGTGAAGAGAGACTGAGAGCCCTGGGGCTGTTCAGTCTGGAGAAGAGAAGGCTGAGAGGGGATCTGATCAACGTCTATCAATAGCTGAGGGGTGGGTGTCAAGTGGAGGTGGCCAAGCTCTTTGTGGTGGTGCACAGCAATAAGACAAAAGAGCAACAGGTACAAGTTGAACATAGAGGATTTCAGCTCAACATGAGGAGAAATTTCTTTACAGTGAGGGTGCCAGAGTCCTAGAGCAGGCTGCCCAGAGAGGTTGTGAAGTCTCCTTTTGTGGAGACTTTTCCAACCCCACCTGGATGCATTCCTGTGTGGACTACCCTGGGTGACCCTGCCTTGGCAGGAGGGTTGAACCCGATGGTCTCTTGAGGTCCCTTCCAACCTCTAATGTACTGTGATAGTGTGACACTTAGATACTTCCTGTCTTCTTGTGTGCTAAGAGTGGTTTTGTAAAGGACTTGTTTATTCATATGGTTTTGTTCTCATATCTGACAATGTAAGCCTGGTGCCATAACTTGATATTGGGTCTTATATGTGAAATTATAGAAACAGATTATTCCTTTTTGCATTGCATGGAAACAAGACTTATAGCCTGGGCTGGCATCCTCATTGTGAACAAGGAGCAGGGCTTCTGAAACTGTCAATCATGTTTCTGAAGCATAGGCAAGTGTGAAATGTTGATGGCTTTTTGCATGTTGGGCAGCTTTGTACAGTTGTTTCTGTAGAGTCACTTCCCTTTTGCTAATTTCAGCAAGCAGATATATTAAAAACCAAACAAACCAACCAGCCCCCCACAAACTACAGCCTTCAGTGTGAGTTCAAAGCATGTATTTTTATCTGTTTCTTATCTTTATTGGGCTATGGTATTTTTATACCTCTATTAGTATTTGTATACCTTTATTACTGCTCTCTGTTTCTTTCTGTAGGCTTCTTTCAAGAGGCTTGTGTCTGTCTGCAGGAAAGGGGTGGACTGGCTTTGATAGGTCTTAAGTTCTTGCTTCTTGGGTGTTAGACATTAGAATAATCCTTTTAAATCTGATGATGCTTAGTTAAATGTAGCCTATCACTGTTTAATCTTGATCACAGAATCGTAGGATGGGTTGGGTTGGAAGGGACCTCATCCAGTCCAACCCCCTCTGCAGTCAGCAGGGACATCCTCAACTAGATCAGGCTGCCCAGAGCCCTCTTGAGCCTCACCTTGAATATCTCCAGAGTTGGGCCCCAAACCACCTTCCTGGGCAACCTGTTCCAGTGTTCCACTACCCTTATGGTAAAGAACTTGTTCCTAACATCCAGTGGTGGGAGCACTTTGAGCAGCAGAATGAGGGAGCAAATGAGATGATGCATTGGCACCTATTTTCCTCATCACTTTTAATCATAATTTGAAATCATCAAGAGAAAGACTTCCTTCATCTGTACGCAAGTTATTTTTAGTAGAGTAGATGAAACCTATGATTACAACTGATTGGAAAGTCTGTGCAGAAAGAAGTGGAACTTTTTGCTAGTCGCTTTACTGTACTCTCTGCTCTTCCGCCACTCTAGATCTTTAATTCTTCAAGTGAAAAACAGCATCAGTAAGTGAAAGAGAAAGCAAGGAGTCTATGCTGGGGATGAAAAGAAAAGAGATAATTAGAAAAATCATTTTGCCTTTTTCCCCCCCTCCCTTTTTCCCCCCCTCCCTTTTTCCCCCCCTCCCTTTTTCCCCCCCTCCCTTTTTTCCCCCCTCCCTTTTTTCCCCCCTCCCTTTTTTCCCCCCTCCCTTTTTTCCCCCCTCCCTTTTTTCCCCCCTCCCTTTTTTCCCCCCTCCCTTTTTTCCCCCCTCCCTTTTTTCCCCCCTCCCTTTTTTCCCCCCTCCCTTTTTTCCCCCCTCCCTTTTTTCCCCCCTCCCTTTTTTCCCCCCTCCCTTTTTTCCCCCCTCCCTTTTTTCCCCCCTCCCTTTTTTCCCCCCTCCCTTTTTCCCCCCTCCCTTTTTCCCCCCTCCCTTTTTCCCCCCTCCCTTTTTTCCCCCCTCCCTTTTTTCCCCTCCCCTCCCTTTTTTTCCCCCCTCCCTTTTTTCCCCCCTCCCTTTTTTCCCCCCTCCCTTTTTTCCCCCCTCCCTTTTCCCCCCCTCCCTTTCCCCCCCCCTTTTTTCCCCCCCCTTTTTCCCCCCCCTTTTTTCCCCCCCCTTTTTTCCCCCTCCCTTTTTTTCCCCTCCCTTTTTTTCCCCTCCCTTTTTTCCCCCTCCCTTCCTTTTTTCCCCCTCCCTTCCTTTTTTCCCCCTCCCTTCCTTTTTTCCCCCTCCCTTCCTTTTTTCCCCCTCCCTTCCTTTTTTCCCCCTCCCTTCCTTTTTTCCCCCTCCCTTCCTTTTTTCCCCCTCCCTTCCTTTTTTCCCCCTCCCTTCCTTTTTTCCCCCTCCCTTCCTTTTTTCCCCCTCCCTTCCTTTTTTCCCCCTCCCTTCCTTTTTTCCCCCTCCCTTCCTTTTTTCCCCCTCCCTTCCTTTTTTCCCCCTCCCTTCCTTTTTTCCCCCTCCCTTCCTTTTTTCCCCCTCCCTTCCTTTTTTCCCCCTCCCTTCCTTTTTTCCCCCTCCCTTCCTTTTTTCCCCCTCCCTTCCTTTTTTCCCCCTCCCTTCCTTTTTTCCCCCTCCCTTCCTTTTTTCCCCCTCCCTTCCTTTTTTCCCCCTCCCTTCCTTTTTTCCCCCTCCCTTCCTTTTTTCCCCCTCCCTTCCTTTTTTCCCCCTCCCTTCCTTTTTTCCCCCTCCCTTCCTTTTTTCCCCCTCCCTTCCTTTTTTCCCCCTCCCTTCCTTTTTTCCCCCTCCCTTCCTTTTTTCCCCCTCCCTTCCTTTTTTCCCCCTCCCTTCCTTTTTTCCCCCTCCCTTCCTTTTTTCCCCCTCCCTTCCTTTTTTCCCCCTCCCTTCCTTTTTTTCCCCTCCCTTCCTTTTTTTCCCCTCCCTTCCTTTTTTTCCCCTCCCTTCCTTTTTTTCCCCTCCCTTCCTTTTTTTCCCCTCCCTTCCTTTTTTTCCCCTCCCTTTTCCCCTCTCTTTCTCTCCCATCTCCTCTCTCATTTTCTTACAGAAAAAGTACAGAAAAGGATCTGTGGATGTTTCAAGGATTAAATGTGTAGAAGTTGTAAGAAGTGATGGTATTATTCCCTGTCAGAATAAATACCCATTTCAGGTATGTGCCTTGTGCCTTTTATATGAAATCTATACATTTACAGTGCCTTGTCTTTTTCCAACAGTGCCAAGCCATGTGGATGTCACTTGCTTGCAGTCACTGTCCCTGCTAAATACTGAGCCCATTCTCTGGCTGTGTGTGAGGTGGTTTAGGATCAGTGATTAAAATCTGTCCCCAGCAAACTCTGATCCCCCTGCAGTCCCCACACTTGGAAGCTGTGCCTCATACACTTGGTCTGTTTCTTTTCCCTACCCTCTGTGCTCAGGTTTTGATTGGCAAGTGTCTTATCTTGGTTTTCCTCCAAAATGGGTTAGCTAGTAGCCCATTTTCCCTGTCTTACACGCAATTACCATTCAATTATCTAGGAATAAGAGAAATCAAGATAAAACTTGTTGCTTTTTCTTCCATTGTGAGCTTGAACAGAAGTAAACATGGAGAGCAGAGTGCTTAGAGGGGGGAAAAAGAGTCTGGAGAGGAGAAGGCTCCCAGGAGACCTACTTGTGGCCTTCCAGTATATGAAGAGGGCTATAAGAAAGCTGGGGAGTGACTTTTGAGGGTGTCAGGGAGTGATAGGACTGGGGAGAATGGAGCAAAACTAGAAATGGATAGATTCAGATTGGATGTTAGGAAGAAGTTCTTCCCCAGGAGGGTGGTGAGACACTGGCACAGGTTGCCCAGGGAGGTGGTGGAAGCCTCATGCCTGGAGGGTTTTGCAGCCAGGCTGGATGTGGCTGTGAGCAACCTGATGTAGCGTTAGATCTCCCTCCCTATGGCAGGGGGGTTGGAACTGGATGATCCTTGAGGTCCCCTCCAATCCTGACAATTCTATGATTCTGTAAAAATATGAGGAGTTCAGATGCTGTCCCTGCCTATATAAAATGGAATGATTGAAGTGAGGGTGAATTCCACTGCCAGAGAGGGGACTCTGGCCCACTTCTTCCAGGGCCAGTGAAAAAAAGACGACCAGAATCACCTCAGAGCAGTACAGAATCACAAAGAACCATGAAATGGCTGGGGCCAAATGGTGGCTGATATGAAACAGCTTTAGAAGTTAAACTGAACTGGTTTTAAAAAGCACAGGGTGAAGCAAATATTTCAAGGAAGGCTCTAATGATAATACAGTGTTGCAAAATCCTTCCTCATTCTACTGAAACATGATCTATGAATAGGAAACCCTAAAAACCCTTCCCAGTTTTTGCATTTGTGCTCCTGAGTACACTCGTTTTCATAGAAAAGTCATAGAATTGTCAGGCTTGGAAGGGACCTCAGGGATCATCTAGTTAAACCCCCCTGCCATGGCCAGGGACACCTCACACTACAGCAGGTTGCTCACAGCCACATCCAGCCTGCCTGTAAAAACCTCCAGGGATGAGGCTTCCACCACCTCCCTGGGCAACCTGTGCCAGTGTCTCACCACCCTCATGGGGAAGAACTTCGTGATGTCTAATATGAATCTTCCCTCCTCTAGATTGGGTCCATTCCCCCCAGGCCTATCACTCCCTGACACCCTAAAAAGGTCCCTCCCCAGCTTTCCTATAGCCACAAGAAGGTCTCCTTGGAGCCTTCTCTTCTCCAGACTGAACAGCCCCAGCTCCCTCAGTCTGTCCTTATAGCAGAGCAGCTCCAGCCCTCTGCTTATCCTCGTTGCCCTCCTCTGGACACCTTTCAGCACCTTCAGATCCTTCCTGTAATAGAGGCTTCGGAACTGGACACAGTGCTCCAGGTGGGGTCTTACCAGAGTAGATTTTGCCAAATGCAGCAGTCCCTTCTTTTGTTTCCTCTGCTCCCCAGGAGTATAAAAATGAATATTACCAGGTGAATGTATTCTGATTTATTTATTTATTTGCTTTGTTTGTTTTCCTGCTGCAGGTTGTATATGATGCTAACACACTTTATATTTTTGCCCCAAGTGCACAAAGCCGGGATCAGTGGGTGAGGAATCTGAAAGAAGGTAATGGAAATGGCTCCTAAGGAAGTTCTGACATACATAGATGCCTTGACTTGAGCTGTCTGAACAGGATGGAGTTAACTTGGAGCTTTCTTTTGGCTTTGTAGCCAAAACAGTGTTGTAAACACATCAGTGTTTTGCCTGCTGCTGAGCAGCTTGCACAGCATGGAGGCTCTGCCTTTTTCCCCCTCTGCCCCTGCAGCCAGAAGGCTAGAGGTGGGCAAGAGGCTGGGAAGATGGCATAGGCAGGACAGCAGACCTGGACTGACCCAAAGGATGTTCCAAGCCACATAACATTGTGCTTAGCAATAAATCTGAGGTGAAGTCACTATGCTGGTGGAGTCACCATCACTGGAAATGTTTACAAAGAGACTGGATGAGGCACTTCCCAGAGAGAGTGATTGGCCATTGGAATGTGCTGCCCAGGGAGGTGGTGGAGTCACCATCCCTGGAAGTGTTTAGGAAGAGCCTGGATGAGGCACTTGGTGCCATGGTCTGGTTGATTAGCTGGTGTTGGGTGATGGGTTGGACTTGATGATCTTGAATGTCTTTTCCAACCTGGTTAATTCTATTCCTTTCTAACAAGCTAGAAAAATAAAATGATGAAGCTTCTGATTTTTATTGTTTTATGGGGCTAGCTTATCATTCACATACACAGATTAGGATAACAAGTACTGCAAGTATCAAACAATCAGACTGATTTAATTTGATTTGTGAGGTCCAGCTGCAATCAGAATCTGACTCTGTGCTTTTGCACAATGTATAGACCATCAAAAAGCTTACCCAAGATAGTTCATGGCATCACTCAAAAGGCAGGAGGCACCTCCACTGAGATGCAACCTGCCTAACACTGTCACAATGAGCAAAGACTTCTTTTCTCCAAGAGCCTCTTAATGTTTTCTGCCATCATCAAATGCTCACATTAGAATAGAATAGAATTAACCAGGTTGAAAAAGACCTTTGAGATCACCAAGTCCAACCTATCACCCAACACCATCTAATCAACCAGACCATGGCACCAAGTGCCTCATCCAGGCTCTTCCTAAACACTTCCAGGGATGGTGACTCCACCACCTCCCTGGGCAGCACATTCCTATGGCCAATCACTCTCTCTGGGAAGAACTTCTCCTAACATCCAGCCTAAACCTCCCCTGGCACAGCTTGAGACTGTGTCCTCTTGTTCTGGTGCTGGTTGCTTGGTAGAAACGACCAGCCCCCACCTGGCTGCAACTTCCCTTCAGGTAGTTGTAGACAGCAAGAAGGTCTCCCCTGAGCCTCCTCTTCTCCAGGCTAAGCAACCCCAGCTCCCTCAGCCTCTCCTCACAGGGCTGTGCTCCAGACCCCTCCCCAGCTTTGTTGCCATTCTCTGGTCATATTCCAGCATCTCAACATCTTTCCTAAACTGAGGGGCCCAGAACTGGACACAGGACTCAAGGTGTGGCCTAAGCAGTGCTGAGTACAGGGCAGAATGACTTCCCTGCTCCTGCTGGCCACACTGTTCCTGATGCAGGCCAGGATGCCCTTGGCCTTCTTGGCCACCTGGGCACACTGCTGGCTCATGTTCAGCCTACTATCAATCAGTACCCCCAGGCTGCAGATGCTCTCTAAAGTAATCAGAAATTATTTCTGGTCTGAGAGCCACAGGTCAAGGAATAATCTCTCAAGCTCAGCAAGCTCTTAGTGTGGGAGTAAGGAACTGTTGAGACCCAACACAGACATTGTGCCATGGAATAGTGCTAAATGTCAGCTATTTTTCCTTCCAGAGTACTAAATGTAAAGAAAATGGAGTCACTTGTATGAGCAGTGAAAAACCAAAGGGACAGGCAGAGCCCCCAGGACCTTCACATCTGCTTGCCTGATTCACGGGCATCTCCCTTTGTGAATGCACCAAATCCCTGCTGGGGTGGCTAGGTTAGTTTAGGTAGGGATTACAGCACTCTCTCCTGGAACAAAGTCGTGGATTATTATAAATAATGCCCTCTACTAACATTTTATCACCCCCATATAAACGTTCAAGAAGGTCCTTAAGAGAAGCACAGCTCAAGTAAGGCCAAACAAACACTGACTCAAAGCTACTGTTAATATTCATCCAAAGTGGCTCTCTTGCTTTTATATCTTTCAATATATCTTCTTTTTTCCCCCCTTTCTTTTAATACTTCTAGAAATAAAGAACAACAGCAACATAATGATAAAATATCATCCCAAGTTCTGGACAGAAGGAATTTATCAGTGCTGCAGACAGACGGAAAAGTTAGCACCTGGCTGTGAAAAATATAATCTCTTTGAAAACAGTGAGTATATATCTAACCATGAGAGTTGGTTTGGCTTTTGGGGTTGGTTTTTTATTTTTGCTTTTAGTATGTGATCCTGTCATCACACCTGAATGCCCTACAGATTAGGCAAAAGGAGCAGAGTGAATAATTGGTACCATGCCTAAAGTGAAGTCAAAATGTTTGCTTTGTTTCCAAGCCTCTTGTGGAAAATGTAAAAGCCAGGAAATTGTCCTTGCAGACAATGGTTAGAGGAAGCTGGAAGGAATTGTTGAGGCTGCTGCATTTCACTTGGGTTTGTTTATCCCATAGAATCATAGAATTGTTAGGGTTGAAAGGGACCTCAAGGATCAGCCAGTTCCGACTCCCCTGCCATGGGCAGGGATACCTCACACTACAGCAGGCTGCTCACAGCCACATCCAGCCTGGCCTTAAAAACCTCCAGGGAGGAGGCTTCCACCACCTCCCTGGGCAACCTGTGCCAGTCTCTCACCACCCTCATGGGGAAGAACCTCTTCCTAACCCCCAATCTGAATCTACTCATTTCTAATTTTGCTTCATTCCCCCCAGTCCTATCACTCCCTGACACCCTCAAAAGTCCCTCCCCAGCTTTCTTGTAGCCCTCTTCAGATACTGGAAGGCCACAAGAAGGTCTCCTGGGAGCCTTCTCTTCTCCAGACTGCACAACCCCAACTCCCTCAGTCTGTCCTTATAGCAGAGCAGCTCCAGCCCTCTGCTCATCCTTGTTGCCCTCCTCTGGACACCTTCCAGCACCTCCAGATCCTTCTTGTAACAGAGGCTCCAGAACTGGACACAGTACTCCAGGTGGGGTCTCAGCAGAGTGGAGAAGAGGGGCAGCATCACCTCCCTTGACCTGCTGGCTATGCTTCTCTTGCTGCAGCCCAGGCTCTGGTTGGCTTTCTGGGCTGCAAGTGCTCACTGCTGGCTCCTGTTGAGCTTCTCATCCACCAGCACCCTCAAGTCCTTTTCTTCAGGGCTGCTCTCAAGCCAGTCCCTGCCCAGCCTATATCAGTGCTTGGGATTGCCCTGACCCAGCTGCAGGATCTTGCACTTGGTCTTGTTGAACCTCATGAGGTTGGCATGGGCTCACCTGGGCAGCCTGTCAAGGTCCCTCTGGGTGGATCCCTTCCCTCCAGCATGTCTGCTGCACCACACAGCTTGGTGTCCTCAGCAAACCTGCTGACCTGTGGATTTAGTTGTCCTAAAAGACTTGAAGAATAGTCAGTGGCTTGTGGCCAGCGGTACTTGGGCAAAATGTAAACTATGATGCACAGCTCAGTGTGAAAAAAAAGCAGTACAGAGGGGGCAAAAATCTGAGAGAAGTAATAAAACTCTAAACACAACTGTGATGCCTTACTTAGTGAAGCAAGGGTCAGGGGGAGTATTATTTTTTGAGGAGAGCAGGTGGTAACAGCAACAAACCTCTAGATTATCATGATGACAGGAACACTGCTTCCTTTTTACATACCTTTCTATCTCATCTCTTTATTTCTCATATATTTCTGGGTCAGGGATCTCTGTGTGGTACACACCTTGCCAGATCCATGGTGGATGTAGCCTGCTGGCTGACTCAGAATGTTTTGGCAAGAATATTTAACCAACATCTTCCTAATGTTTAACTGGAGCTGTCTTTCCTTTCTGTCTCAATAAGCTATGCTGAAAGCCAGCTAAGATAATACAATCTTACCTGACTCTTATATATATATATATATATATATATTTAATCGAGCTTTTAAATCTATGGCTAAATAATCCCAAATCCTTTCCTCTGCTTCCTTTCTAGGTGTAATGAGATTGCCATCTCCAATGCCAGAGAAAAGTGTGGTATGTAGAGTCTGTAAAATGTTGAATAGACAATTGCTGCTTTTTCAGATGGTGTTTAAATTTCCTGAGATTCTTTCCATATCATGGAAAGAAAGGTCTGTTTCTGTATGGATCAGTGAATGGGCATCCTACTCTGTCTCAGGGTGGGAAAAGTCCTAAGGATATTCAGCAGCATCTGTACCGCTGGTGGGAGAGGCAGTTGAAAAGCAAAATCCAGCTGCATTGCCCTGATGTGGGGCTGCAGTGTGAGCCAGCCCTATGGATAGCACCTGAGGTGATCAGCTGCCTCCCTCACTCCTGGGGAAAGCCAGACCTAGCTCAGCTTTTGCCTCTGGGATGCTCAGCTGGTTTGCATTGGTTTGATGGTAAGGGTGGGTGGGGTGGAATGATGGAGCAGAGTGGGATGCTAACAATGTTGGGTTGTTTTCAGAGAAGGCCTCCACCACCTGTTCCTCCAGTTGAAGAAAATGGCAATGAAGAGGAGGAGATAGTGGTAGCAATGTATGACTTTGAGCCTACAGAACATCATGATTTGAGATTAGAGAAGGGTGAAGAATACATAGTGATTGAGAAGAATGACATCCACTGGTGGAAAGCAAAAGACAAATATGGGTAAAGCTGACTTCCTTGGGTTTTCTTATGAAGCTCACAAGGCTGTTTCCATGGTGTGGTCATAGAATCCTAGGATGGCTTAGGTTGGAAGGAACCTCAGAGATCATCTGCTCCAACCTCCCCACCATTTGCACCTCTCAACTAGAATCAGCTGCTCAAGGCCTCATCCAACCTGGCCTTCAATACCCCCAGGGAAGAGGCAGTCACAACATCCCTAGGGAGTCCCAGCTCTTCTACCTTAGGAGTCCTAAATGGATTAGCAAATCTCTGGATGTGCTTGTGCCTTTTTATTTCAAAACTATCACCAAGTTACATTTTCAGGCAGAGCAAATTCATTAGAGGCCTGAACACAGTTGCTGTTGGCTTTAAAATGTTTGTGCAGGGTAAAAGAATTAATTGCTCAAAGGCACAAGAAAACCAGAATGTGCATTTAGGCATTTTTACTCTGCTTTATCATAGAATGGCTTAGGCTGGAAGGGGCCATAGAATAGAATAGAATTAACCAGGTTGGAAAAGACCTTTGAGCTCATCAAGTCCAACCTATCCCCCAACACCATCTAATCAACTAAACCATAGCACCAAGTGACTCATCCAGGCTCTTTTTAAACGCTTCCAGTGATGGTGTCTCCACCACCACTCTGGGTAGCCTCCCCCTCACCTCTCAACTAGATTTGGCTGCTCAAGGTCTTATCCAGCCTGACCTTGAACATCCCCAGGGAGGAGTCATTTATACTATGTACCAACAGGTGTATTCAACCCCAAACCTGAAATCTTATCCATATCTTTATCCTCACATAGAAACCAATTTGGAAGAGTGCAATTCTCAATAGATTGTGGGGCTTGAGTAAAAAGGGCATTTGCAGAACTGGAAGCTTTTCCAATTATATCTCCTGTTGGGCTTTATGGTTTCCTAATTAAAGCATCATCCATCCCGCAAGACCGTGCTAGTCTGGTGCAGTACTCCTGCTTCCCTGGAGAATGGCTCATTAGGGAGCAGTGTATGGTGAACACTTAGCTCAGCAGGCTTTGACTTCCAGACTTGAATAATCATTCTCTTATTTAATAGCTGGTTCATTAGGGGCAATCTTTAAATGAGTTGAGAGAGAGAGTTGCAGTGAGATGTCTAAAAGACTGCAACTATCCATTCCCTAGATTAAAATTTCTCCCTGTGGTTGTAAAGGTGAAAGTTTCCTGAACAGATAGGCAGAGTCCCAAGGGCATGAGATGGAACACATCTAGGTGCTGGGTTCTGCACATTGGCCATAACAACTCCGTGCAGTGCTACAGGCTGGGGTCAGAGTGGCTGGAGAGCAGCCAGGCAGAAAGGGACCTGGGGGTACTGGTTGACAGCAGCTAAACATGAGCCAGCGGTGTGACCAGGTAGCCAAGAAGGCCAATGGCAACCTGGCCTGGAGCAGGAATAGTGTGGCCAGCAGGAGCAGGGAAGTCATTCTGCCCTGTACTGGTTAGGCCACACCTTGAGTCCTGTGTCCAGTTCTGGGCTCCTCAGTTTAGGAAGGAGGTTGACTTGCTGGAATGTGTCCAGAGAAGGGCAACAAGGTTGGTGAGGGGTTTGGAACACAAGCACTGTGAGGAGAGGCTGAGGGAGCTGGGGTTGCTTAGCCTGGAGAAGAGGACATTCAGAGGAGACCTTATTGCTGTCTACAACTCCTTGAAGGGAGGTTGTAGCCTGGTGGGGGTTGATCTCTGCTCCCAGGCAACCAGCACCAGAACAAGAGGACACAGTCTCAAGCTGTGCCAGAGGAAGTTCAGGCTGGAGGTGAGGAGAAAGTTCTTCCCAGAAAGAGTAATTGGCCACTGGAATGTGCTGCCCGGGGAGGTGGTGGAGTCACTGTCCCTGGAGG
Source organism: Dryobates pubescens (assembly GCF_014839835.1). Taxonomy (NCBI): domain Eukaryota; kingdom Metazoa; phylum Chordata; class Aves; order Piciformes; family Picidae; genus Dryobates; species Dryobates pubescens. The sequence continues at coordinate 32,877,579 of NC_071612.1, forward strand.
TGTTCAAAAAAAGGTTTGGATGTGGCACTTGGAGCCATGGTTTAGTTGTCATGAAGTGTTGGGTGACAGGTTGGACTTGAGGATCTCTGAGGTCTTTTTCAACCTGGTTGATTCCATGGTTCTATGATTCTATGAAATAACTAAATAAATAACTGAAAATATATAAATAAATAAATGGCAGTGAGGGACCTCTGGCAATGAGCAGAATGAAACACTGCCTCCTAGGCATGCAATTTGACATGTTTTCACTCAGGTTATATATTTATTTCTTTTTTAGGAAGCAAGGATATATTCCAAGCAACTATGTAACAGGGAAGAAGTCCAACAACCTTGATCAATATGAGTGAGTGACTATCTTGACTTAAAAATCTGGAAGGTTTGCTTTAAGGGTGGCCATGTAGTTTGGAAGTTGTGAGAGCAATTATCTACATATAATAACTTAGATCTCAGAGGTGAAACTGCACTTTTGTCTTTCTTTATTCTGATTTTCCTCATGGATTTTACTGTGAATTATAATCTAGAGTCAAGTCAGGCCATCAGGCATGCAATTTTTAAGCTGTAATTACTAAAGCAAAGCAACCCTTACCAATTCTCTAATAAAAGGGAACTTTGAAAGAAATCTACCTGCTTTAATTGTGCTGAATATTGGGAGGGGGTTCATGTTAAACTGCCATGTTGAATCCTCATCCCTTGATGTATTTAAAAGACAGATGTGGTGCTGAGGGATGTGGTTCAGTACCAGACTTGGTAGGGTTAGAGTGGTTGGACAGCCATGTGGACAGTGCTGGAGCAGCCAAGCAGAAAGAGACTGGGGGTACTGGTTGATAATAGGCTGAACATGAAACAGCAGTGTGTCCAGGTGCCCAGGAAAGCCAATGGCATCCTGGCCTGTATCAGGAATAGTGTGGCCAGCAGTTGCAAGGAGATCATTCTGCCCTGTACTCAGCACTGGTTAGGCCACACCTTGAGTCCTGTGTCCAGTTCTGGGCTCCTCAGTTTAAGAAGGACATTGAGACTCTTGAATGTGTCCAGAGAAGGGCAACAAAGCTGGGGAGGGGTCTGGAGCACAGCCCTGTGAGGAGAGGCTGAGGGAGCTGGGGTTGCTTAGCCTGGAGAAGAGGAGGCTCAGGGGAGACCTTATTGCTCTCTACAGCTCCCTAAAGGGAGGTTGTAGCCAGGTGGAGGTTGGTCTCTTCTCCCAGGCAAGCAGCACCAGAACAAGAGGACACAGTCTCAAGCTGTGCCAGGGGAGGTCTAGGCTCGAGGTGAGGAGAAAGTTCTTCCCAGAAAGAGTAATTGGCTATTGGAATGTGCTGCCCAGGGAGGTGGTGGAGTCACTGTCCCTGGAGGTGTTCAAAAAGGGATTGGATGTGGCAGTGGGAGCCATGGTTTAGTTAGTCATGAAGTGTTGGGTGGTAGGTTGGACTTGATGATCTATAAGGTCTTTTCTAACCTTGCTGATTCTATGACTCAATCATCTTAAAGGTGTTCTCCAACCAAAATAATTCCATACCACAGACTGGTAGGGGTTGGAAGAAACCTCTGGTAATCATCTAGTCCAACCCCAACTGGACTAGAGTTGGGTCTGTCCCAAGTGTGTAACAGTAAGAGAACAGAGTAGAAACAGAGTGGAAATAGTTCAAAATAAACAACAGAGGAGGGATTTTGGAAGGCAGCTCTGATTTACAAGGAAATACATCACTTGGTGCATTTTATCAGCTACAAAAGCATAGAGGTTTGGATTTGGTTTGGGGGTTTGTGTGTGGAGGTTTTTTGGTTTGGTTTGGTTTGGCTTTGATGTGTTTTTTGTTGTTGTTATTGTTTTGGTTGTGTTTGGTGGGGTGGTGGTGGTTGGTTTTAGTTTTACTTTAAGGAAAACCCAACAAATAAACCCAACTTTTCTTTTTGCAGTTGATGTTTAATTATAGAGTACTTACTTAAGCACTTCAGGATAAAATTTAACCCTGCCATCTCCAGACTTCTTGTTCTTGATTGTTCAAACCTCAGTGCAGAACTCTTGTACCTGAGAACTTAAGAGATGTTTCTTGACTTTTATCTAAAAACAGAGCTGTAAAGATGCAATAATTAGAACTAGTTTATAAAGCCACATGAAGTATTTCCAGAGCTCTTCTCAGCCACTGTGTTTTGACAGAAGGTAAAAATTTCCTCTGGGATTTTGCCCTCAGCTTTACTAGAGGGAATTATTCTTTATTGCTTTCTCATCTTTGAGGCTCTTGTTAAGAGTCCTGCCCTCCCTGCTCTGAGCTAGGCTGTGGGGCTGGCAGAAAAGGAAGGAAGGAATTGGGCTGCCTTATCAGGTCCAGCCACTTTGTGCCTTGCTACTACCTTGGGGCTGTAACTCTGAGTCACCACGCAGTTCAGGAAGGATTAGTTCAGCATATCTACTAACTGCAAGAAACCACTATCTCCAAAACAGCAGAACTTGATTGGAGGCTGCTGTGCCACTTCCCTGCTTAGTTCCTGCTGTGACAGCCCAGCTCAGAGCGATTGCTCTGTGCCGTCTGTGAGCTGCATGCTTTGCCTTTTTCACTGATGATTCACTGCAGCTGACTGAAATGTCAGTGCTTCTGTAGCTGCTTCATCCTGCCTGTGCAGCACCCAGCTCAGGGATGTGCAGCTCTGACATTTCCTTCACTTTCAACCTTCTCTTTCATAGGTGGGGCCCCCCCTGGAAAATCAGAGCCATGAAGTTCTTGAAGGAGAGCAGCCTAGCAGCCAGCTCTGCAGGTGGCTCAGCTGGTGTGCAGCCAGCTACTTCCCCAGGGCTGCCAGCCTGCCCTTGGGCTGACATTCAGAGCAGCTACTGCCATCAGCCTGTGTGTGCTTGAGAAATGTTGGTTGTTTTGGTTTTGTTTTTGCCACAGAACTAGCTCAATTCCCAGAACTTTGTTGGCTTCTGTGAGCTCTCACTATGGTTGTGTCAGTGTATTTCTATGGGATAGCTGCACAGTGTAGTAGAAACTGATTTACTTTGGTTTGTACATTAGCAAAGGTCCACTTCCCAGCCTTCATTTTATAAAATGATCAAATCTGTAGCTTTGTAAACACTTTGTTTTAAGCACTACATGTCAACTTACACACCTTGGAGAAGTTTTGCTTACTGGTATTGTGTTGCAGGTGGTACAGCAGAAACCTGAACAGAAGCAAGGCAGAGCAGCTCCTCAGAAACGAGGTGAGCACAGCAGCCTTGCAGTCTTAACTGTGACATTTGGATGAAGCAGCTGTTTTCATTAAAGCACAGGCTTGATTTGGCATGTGCTAATCACAGGATGAGTCAAAGAGACATGAAGCCTGAAGATCACTTGTACAAAATTGTCCCTGTGCTTGCATTTCAGGATAAAGAAGGTGGTTTTGTGGTGAGAGACTCAAGTCAGCCTGGCCTGTATACGGTTTCCCTTTATACAAAATTTGGAGGGTGAGTTTCTGTGGCTGCTCTGCACACCTGGTACCATCTGAAGCCATTTGCTTCTGTAGCCAACAGCCCAGGAGAAAGCTCAATAAGGAAATGAGGGCATGCTGTGATAGGAAAGATGGGTGACCAAAATGAGCTTCTCAACTCCATGGCTAGGTCACATTTGGTTTAATCCAGTGTAGACCTGAACTTTCACCCAAAGAAGGAGGTCTTGCTCCCCCCCTCCATTCAGTCTCCAGTGTTTGCTGGAGTGTGGTGAGCTGGATTAGGCAGCTCACCAAGCTGAAAATTAACCTTTTGTGGGTTAATCTTCAACTTGTTCTGAGCACTGAGATGGAAGTGAGTCACCAGCACTTGTGATCTTTGATGCTCAAAGATGTTCCCATAGTATGTGATGCTGGGCACCCACACCAGCCCTTTCAGTTTCCTTTTCCTAGTCAATGTGCTTCTTTTAAAATCAGAAGAAATGACATGAAATCATAGACCCACAGAATTGTGAGAGTTGAAAGGGACCTCAAGGATCAGCCAGTTCCAACTCCCCTGCCATGGGCAGGGACACCTCACACTACAGCAGCTTGCTCACAGCCACATCCAGCCTGGCCTTCAAAACCTCCAGGGAGGAGGCTTCCACCACCTCCCTGGGCGACCTGTGCCAGTGTCTCACCAGCTTCATGGGGAAGAACTTCTTCCTGACATCCAATCTGAATCTACCCATTTCTAGTTTTTTTCCATTCCCCCCAGTCCTATCACTCCCTGACACCCTCAAAAGTCCCTCCCCAGCTTTCTTGTAGCCCCCTTCAGATACTGGAAGGCCATAAGAAGGTCTCCTGGGAGCTTTATCTTCTCCAGACTGCACAACCCCAACTCCCTCAGTCTGTCCTCATAGGAGAGCAGCTCCAGCCCTCTGTTCATCCTATGGCCCTTCTCTGGACACCTTCCAGCACCTCCAGATCCTTCCTGTCCTAGGGGCTCCAGAACTGGACACCGTGCTCCAGGTGGGGTCTCAGCAGAGTGGAGTAAAGGGGCAGAATCACCTCCCTTGACCTGCTGGCTATGCTTCTCTTGCTGCAGCCCAGGCTCTGGTTGGCTTTCTGGGCTGCAAGTGCTCACTGCTGGCTCCTGTTGAGCTTCTCATCGACCAGCACCCTCAAGTCCTTTTCTTCAGGGCTGCTCTCAAGCCAGTCCCTGCCCAGCCTATATCAGTGCTTGGGGATTGCCCTGACCCAGCTGCAGGAGCTTGCACTTGGTCTTGTTGAACCTCATGAGGTTGGCATGGGCTCACCTGGGCAGCCTGTCCAGGTCCCTCTGGATGGCCTCCCTTCCCTCCAGTGGAACATTGTGTTGTTAGTAATGGTTATTATTGTTATTTGTTTCTTTCCAGAGAAGGTTCATCGGGAATAAGACACTACCATATCAAAGAAACAGTGACGTCCCCAAAGCAGTACTACCTCGCAGAAAAACACCTCTTCAACTCCATTCCAGAAATCATAGAGTATCATAAACACAATGCAGCAGGTAGATGAATAGTGTTTGTGGGGTTTTTTTCCTGCCACTTAGGGTTGATTTGAAAAGGAATGTGAGGTGGTTTTTAGGTCTTTGTTGTGAGGATTTTCAGTGTTTATCGAAGCTTCCTTCTTAGGCAGGTCGTGGGACATTGCGTTTTGCTATCTGTTTTTCAAGATAGGCTATGATATGAAAAGTTTTATGTTGAATACAAAAGATCTTCCTGTCAACAGAGTCTTATTTTATATAATCATGGAAAAGAAAGAGGTATTTTTAGGGAAAGCATTTGTTAAGTCTTCCTGTCAACAGAGAATAGCTGTATCAAGTCTGGAGGAATCATTCCTTCAGCTTCATATCATAGAATCAATGGTCCAGACCAGAAAGGACCTCCAAAGGTCATCTAGTCCGACCTCCCTGCAGCAGGGACATCCCCAACATGACCAGCTTGCCCATTTACCTCTCAGCTAGGGGGGGATGTCCCATACTTGGCACATCACTGCAACAAAGGACATCAGAACTAGCAAACGCCTCTCTGTGCTTGCTTCTGCACCTCTGCTCATCATTTCTGTGCAATGATACCTGTGCTACAGCATCTCTGTCCCCACACAATCCCCTCCACTGCCTTTCCCACTCCCATTTCTTTGACTTGCTGAGAATCATGATACCAAGGATTGTGTCTCCAGCACTCATGGTGGACAGGGATGGTACTCCCCCAGAGCTTATTTTGCCTGCAGGTTACTACTACTTGAAATGATCTTACATTTCCATATAGCAAACAGATGAGGAGAATGGTAAGGTGGTGTTCAGGAAATCTCTCAAGATAAGTCTTTGTAAAGCTCAGACACTTCAGACCTATAGCTAATGGCTGGTGCTGATGTACTCTCACTCAATGACAGGATGGGGAGGACTTCAAGGCACAGATACTAATATAGATTGGTGTGTGGGTTTCTTTGTTTTTCCAGCCCAGTGCATAATAAATTCCCCTCCTGAGCTAGATTTTCCAGATGTTTATATCAAACTCTGATGGCCCAGCATTTCCTGATGATGGGCTGGAAAAAGCCTTTCTGGGCATTATAGAATAGAATACAATAAACTGGGTTGGAAGAGACCTTCAAGATCATTGCGTCCAACCCCTCAACCAATCCAGCACCACCTAAACAACTAACCCATGGCACCAAGCACCCTGTCAAGTCTCCTCCTGAACACCTCCAATGATGGTGCCTCCACCACCTCCCCAGGCAGCCCATTCCAATGGGCAATCACTCTCTCTGTATAGAACTTCTTCCTCACATCCAACCTAAACCTCCCCTGGCACAGCCTGAGACTGTGTCCTCTTGTTCTGGTACTGGCTGCCTGGGAGAAGAGACCATCATCCGCCTGCCTACAACCTCCCTTCAGGTAGTTGTAGAGAGTGATAAGGTCACCCCTGAGTCTCCTTTTCTCTTATGCTCCAAAACCATCATCCTGCTTTTTAGTCTCATTTTATTATAACTGACTTTGTTGTTTTTTCTTAATTGCTTCATTCCTTTTGTCAGTATCACCTTCTGACAAAAATTATTGGGGAATATTCAGCTAGCATGCAGCATTTAGGCTGTGTCTATGAAATCCCCAAGTGAAACCAGTGGGGATTTGTATGTGTGAAATAGAAATGTGCACAGGATTGTATTGTACTGAGGCAATGGCCTCAAGCTGCAGCAGGGGAAGTTTACACTGGACAGTAGGAAAAATATTTCCCACCAAGAGTGGTCAGGGATTGGAATGTGCTGCTCAGGGTAGAGTCACCAAGCCTGGATGTGTTTAAAGGTGGTTTGGATGTGGTGCTTGGGGCTATGGTTTAGGGGTGAACCTTGTAGAGTAGGGTTAATGGTTGGACTTGGTGACCCTGAGGGGCTTTTCCAACCTGAATGTTTCTGTGTGATTCTCTGATTAGAATTGATAATAGAAATTATCACAGAACTGTTGAGGTTGGGAGAGGCTTTTGAGACCATCAAGTCCAACTGCTCAAGAGTAACATTATGAGTTTTAGGTAATCTTTCTGATATGATTTATGAAAGGAGTCCTCAGCTTTTATTGGTGCCAGCATAACTGTAAAGCCTGTATATAGAAGCATATATCCATATCCATCACTCAGTAGCAAAGAAGATGCAGTGAGTGGTCCTGAGTACCTCTTACAGCCACTTTGAAGGGTCAACAGGCTCACAGGATGTCAGGGGTTGGAAGGGGCCAAAAGACATCATGGAGTTCAACCCCACCTGGCCCAACCCAACAGCAGAGAATATCATTTTACACAGCTTTAAGCACAAGACTGCAGTGATAAATGTCTGCCTTGGTGCCTGGCACCATTTCAGAAGTTAACTGTGTCTCTGGAACTGTCATTGAACCTCAGGTCTCGTGACTAGGCTGCGTTACCCAGTGACCCCTAAAAAGACGACAGCACCAACAACGGCAGGATTCAGCTATGGTAATTGTGTCTTATGTTAACCTACACATTGGTTTCCTGATGACTTCTAAGTCTGTTAAGATGCTGCAATGTTTTCTGGAAAATTTGGAAGAGAGGTGATTGTCCCCTGGTACTCAGCCCTGGGGAGGCCACACTTTGAGTATTGTGTTCAGTTTTGGGCACGTCAATACAAGAGAGATGTGGAGGTGCTGGAGCCAGGGCAGAGGAGGGCAAGGAAGCTGGGGAAGGGCCTGGAGAATAAATCTGATGAAGAGCGACTGAAGGAGCTGGGGATGGTTAGTTTGGGAAAGAGGAGGCTGAGGGGAGACCTCCTGGCTCTCTACAACTACCTGAAAGGATGTTGTGGAGAGGCTGCTGCTGGTCTCTTCTCCCAGGTAAATAGTGATAGAACAAGAGGGAATGGCCTCAAGCTGCAACTGGGTAGGTTTAGACTGGACATTAGGAAAAACATTTTCCCAGTAAGGGTGGTCAGGAATTGGAATGTGCTGCCCAGGGAGGTGATGGAGTCACCAACCTTGGATGTTTTGGATGTGGTGCTTGGGGATATGGCTTAGGGGTGAACCTTGTACAGTAGGGTTAATGGTTGGACTTGGTGATCCTGAGGGTCTTTTCCAACCTGAATGTTTCTGTGTGATTCTGTGTATTATTGCCTCTGCTGACTTGGGCAGGTCCAAGCTGTACCTTAGATAACCTTGCTCAGGAGACTGGCATGCAAAGGCATCACAGCTGGTGGGAGGTGTGTGGTGCTAAGGGCAGGAGTGAGGAGAAGCAGAACATGTTGCTGGTGCTCCAGGGGAATTCAGCATCTTCCTCCACTATTTTCATGGACACCTAGGGCTCTGCCCAACTAAAGAGCTGTGCCTTTGGCTGTGTCTTTAGCAGAAGTCTCCAGGCTTCTGACTCAACTGTGGCCCTTTGATCTTTGTGGAGGGATTTTGTTTTGGTTTGATTTAGTATAAATTTGGAATAACCTGTTTTAAGCATGGCACATCAGGTGACAAGAACAGCTGCTATATGTTGGCACTACTTTCTGTGACTGTAGCTTGTTGAAATCAAGTCTGATAGTATCAGTATATAATTACTGGCTTCAGGAGGGTTTGAGTTCTGCCTTCTGTGTTAGGAGCTGCTTAGAGCTGATGTCTACCTAAAAGTTTGTTCCCTTTGTGGTGCCAGTCAGGAGCTGCTTAGAGCTGATCTCTACCTGAAAGTTTGCTCCCTTTGTGGTGCACAGAAGTGTTCAGTTTTGCAGTTAATTCTAAGTCATTTTGTCCCTAACTTCCCTAATTTGCTAGCAGTGCAGTTTCCCTTTCCTCTTCCTTGTCACCTACTGGTTCAGCAGGCTCCTCAGTACAGGTCTGATGAGCTGTGCTTTGCTTTGGTTCACAGAGAAGTGGGAAATCAACCCCTCGGAGCTGACGTTCATGCGGGAGCTGGGGAGCGGCCTGTTCGGCGTGGTGCGGCTGGGCAAGTGGAGGGCGCAGTACAAAGTGGCCATCAAGGCCATCCGGGAAGGGGCCATGTACGAAGAGGATTTCATTGAAGAAGCTAAAGTCATGATGTGAGTTGTCTGCTTGGCACTTCTGATGCCAGTTCCACACCTCTGACCACAGGCTCACAGGATGTTAGAGGTTGGAAGGGACCTTGAGCGATCATCCAGTCCAACCCCCCTGCCGGAGCAGGATCATAGAATCCAGCACAGGTCACACAGGAATGCATCCAGATGGGTGTGGAAAGTCTCCAGAGAAGGAGACTCCACAACTTCTCTGGGCAGCCTGCTCCAGTGCTCTGTGACCCTCACAGTGCAGAAGTTCCTCCACATGTTGAAGTGGAACCTTCTGTGCTGGAGTTCATATCTATTGCTCCTTGTCCTATCCCAGGGTGCAACTGAGCAGAGCCTGTCCCCCCCACTCCTGACCCCCAGCCCTCAGATATTTACAGACATTTATTAAATCCCCTCTCAGCCATCTCTTCTCCAGACTGAACAGCCCCAGGGCTCTCAGCCTCTCCTCACAGGGCAGTGCTCCAGTCCTTCAGTCATGCTTGTAGCCCTCCCTTGGACTCTCTCCAGCAGATCCCTGTCCCTCATGAACTGGGGATCCCAGAACTGGATGCAGTATTCCATGTAAGGTCTCACCAGGACAGAGTAGAGGGGGAGGAGAACCTCCCTGGATCTGCTGGACACACTCCTCTGAATGCCCCCCAGGATCCCATTGGCCTTCTTGGCCACCAGGGCACATTCCTGACCCATGCAGAACTTGTTATGCAGCAGCACTCCCAGGTCCTTCTCCACAGGGCTGCTCTCTAGCAGATCACCTCCTAACCTCTACTGGTGTAGTTTATTCTTTCTTTCCAGTTGCAGGACTCTGCACTTACCCTTGTTGAACCTCAATAGGTTCCTCTCTGCCCAGCTCTCAGTCTGTCCAGGTCTCTGAATGGCTGCACAGCCTTCAGGTGTCTCAGCCAAGCCTCCCAGCTTGGTATCATCAGCAAACTTGCTGAGCAGACTCTCTGTCCCCTCATCAATGTCATTGATGAAGAGATTGAACAGGACTGGACCCAGCTAATGCTGTGTACTTATTACAGAAATGCCTCTAATGTTGTGTTTTAATTATAGTCTGGTGGGGTGGAGAGGTGGTATCTGGTGGAGGAGGCAATAACCACATGGTCTCAATCTTTCCAGGAAGCTAACACATCCTAAATTAGTCCAGCTGTATGGTGTGTGCACACAACAGAGACCCATTTACATCGTGACAGAGTTCATGGAGCATGGCTGCCTCCTCAATTACCTGAGGCAAAAACGGGGAGTTTTCAGCAAAGATGTCCTGCTGACCATGTGCCAAGATGTCTGTGAGGGAATGGAGTACCTGGAGAGGAACAGCTTTATCCACAGGGACCTGGTAACATCCCATTAGGCACCTCATCCCTCTGAAACTTCTGGGTTTTGGTCCATGAAGGGAGTCCTAGGGAAGACACTTGAGGGTTTCTTTGCTTGTGGGGGGATGGTTTCTGGGGGGTCCTGATCTTGCAGGGCTCTCCTGAAGGGCTGTTTGGTGTCTCTTGGTCCATGGGGGAAACCCCTGGGAGAATCTTGGAGGTCCCTGGAGGGGTCCTTACCTATTCCTTCTTGAAACAGCCTTATTTTTGAACTTCCCTGTTCCCTCTTGGAACAGCTTGTTCGTAAAAACCCACTTCTGCTCAGGCAGAAAACTTGTAAGCAGTTGGCTTTTGAGGATCTAAACAGGGCTCTAAAACTGCTCTGCCCAGGAAATTATGACAGGTTTTTGTGCTGGCATAAGAGCCTGCCTCTGTTTTTCACTGGTGCCATTTTGATCACTCATCCCTTGAGATGATCATTTGTCTTGTGCTTCATTTTGTGGGTTTGGGGTTGTTTTTTCTTTGTTTTGTTGGCTTGTGGTTGGGTGTTTTTCTGTTTGTGGGTTTTGGTGGGGGTTTTTTTTGGTAGTGGGTTTCTTGTTGGTTTTGTTTGGTTTTCTGTTTGCTCTTCAAAATGGTTTAACAAAACATTAGGATCAGCAGCATTTAAATGCACATGTACCTTTTGTCATGAGAACATACCAATGGGCTTGGCAAATTGGTGAAGCTGCTAAGAAATGAGGACAAAGCCCTCATTAGACCCTTGTCATTTGTCTGCAAGAGACTGCAAGCTTCTCAGCCAGCTCTTCACCATTCCCTTTGCAGGCTGCCAGGAACTGCTTGGTGAGCGACTCAGGAGTGGTCAAAGTGTCGGATTTTGGGATGACAAGGTATGGCTTGAGTGTGCAAACACCTCTGGGAGGATTTAGAGAAGAATTAACCAGGTTGGAAAAGACCTTCAAAATCATCAAGTCCAACCTATCACCCAGCAGCATCTGATCAACTAAACCATGACACCAAGCACCCCATCCAGTCTCCTCTTAAACACCTCCAGGGACAGTGACTCCACCATCTCCCTTGGCAGCACATTCCATGGCCAATTACTCTTTCTGGGAAGAATTTCCTCCTAACATCCAGCCTAAACCTCCCCTGGCACAGCTTGAGACTGTGTCCTCTTGTTCTGGGGCTGCTTGCCTGGGAGAAGAGACCAACCCCCACCTGGCTGCAACCTCCCTTCAGGTAGTTGTAGGGAGCAAGAAGGTCTCCTCTGAGCCTCCTCTTCTGCAGGCTAAACAGCCCCAGCTCCCTCAGCCTCCGCTCACAGGGCTTGTGCTCCAGACCCCTCACATCCAGCCTGGCCTTAAAAGCTCCCAGGCATGGGCCTTCTAGTTTTGTTCCATTCCCCCTAGTCCTATCACTTCCCTGATGCCCTAAAAAATCCCTCCCCAGCTTTCTGGAAGCTGGAAGGCCACAATTAGGTGTCCTGGGAGCCTTCTCTTCTCCAGACTGAACAACCCCAACGCCCCCAGTCTGTCCTCATGAGAGCTTGTGTCTTGGACAGCAGAGCTCGTGTTGCAGAGATGACAATCAGTCTGCATTTTGCTAAATAAGTGATAGAAAGAGGTTGCTCAATGAGTTTGGGATGCTCTTGGGGTAGTTGGTTCAGAGTTGCAGCTTGCTAGGTGAAATGTGGGAGGTGATGAGACTTGGAGGTGGGGGTGAGATATGTGTGTTTCCGTGTAATTTCCTGCCCTTGTTAACTTCTAAGTGTGCAAAACCAGGTGGGTTATGTGTGGGCAAGGCAAGGTGTGGGGAGCAGTGCTTACAGTGAAGGTGTTAAACCATAGTGCTTTAAGCACACTTTCCTTTAGCTTTTGCCAGCTTTCTGTGCTGCTGAGCTTGCATGTTCCCTGACATCTGAATTCAGACTGACTGGTGACAAACACAGTGAGGAAGTTATGCTTTTTGCATCATTTTCTCTTGTAATACAGACATTGAATTTGCAGGTGGTGAGTGGTATGGATGATAATGCTGAGACTCGACTCATGGGAAAGATGAAGTGGGTCTTGACTGCAACCTTTGTAGTGCCTCAGAGAAGCCCTTTCCGTTGTGTGATGCTCACATCCGTGGCCGTTAGGTGGCAATATGAACTTCTGAGAGTCAAATCCAACTCGAAATTGTAAAGTGCAGGCTTGGAGGCTGGTTGCAAGGCAACATGTGTGGATTTAATTTTTTAAAATTGTGTTTTGAATATTTTACTTATTTATTTTTTAAAGGTATGTCCTTGATGATCAATACACAAGCTCTTCAGGGGCTAAGTTTCCTGTGAAGTGGTGCCCCCCAGAAGTTTTTAACTACAGCAGATTCAGCAGCAAGTCAGATGTCTGGTCCTTTGGTAAGGCATTACAGAATCACAGAATTAACCAGGTTGGAAAAGACCTCTGAGATCATCCAGTCCAACCTATCACCCAACACCATCTAATCAACTAAACCATGGCACCAAGTGCCTCATCCAGGCTTTTTTAAACACTTCTAGGGACAGTGACTCCACCACCTCCCTGGGCAGCACATTCCAATGGCCAATCTCTCTTGCTGGGAAGAATTTCTTCCTAAACTCCAGCCTAAACCTCCCCTGGCACAGCTTGAGACTGTGTCCTCGTGTTCTGGTGCTGGTTGCCTGGGAGAAGAGACCAATCCCCACCTGGCTGTAACCTCCCTTCAGGTAGTTGTAGAGAGCAAGAAGGTCTCCCCTGAGCCTCCTCTTCTCCAGGCTAAGCAACCCCAGCTCCCTCAGCCTCCGCTCACAGGGCTTGTGCTCCAGACCCCTCACATCCAGCCTGGCCTTAAAATCTTCCAGGCATGGGGCTTCCACCTGGGCAACCTGTTCCAGTGTCTCACCACCCTCATGGTGAAGAACTTCTTCCCAATGTCTAATCTAAATCTCCCCTCCTCTAGCTTAGATCCATTTGCCCTAGTCCTATCACTACCAAACACCCTAAAAAGTCCCTCCCTAGCTTTCTTCATTCATCATTGAAAGAAAAAGGTTCCCCCCACCACCACTTTATCAATAACAGTTGAGCTTCAGCTATTGGGAAGGATTCAGTCATGTGAGAAGCAGCTCAGAGAAACCATTAGTCACTGTTTTATGCTTGCATGAAGTTCCCCAGAGACCTTTTAGAACTGTTACTCAAGTAGCATAGGTTTTAATAAATAAGATCATAGAATAGAATCATAGAATGGCTTAGGCTGGAAGGGATCCTAAAGATCATTGACTCCAACCTCCCCACCATGGGCAGGGACACCTCTCAACTAGACTCAGCTGCTCAAGGCCTCATCCAAACTGGTCTTGAGCACCCCCAGGGAGGAGGCAGCCACAACTTCCCTGGGCAGCCTGTTCCAGAGTCTCACCACCCTCCTACTGAAGATCTTCTTCCTAAGATCCAGTCAAAACCTACCCTTCCTCAGCTTCAAACCATTCCCCCTTCTCCTGTTTTTAGACACCTTGATGAAAAGTCCCTCTGCAGCCTTCCTGTAGGATCCCTTCAGGTCCTGGAAGGTAGCTCTAAGGTCTTCCCAGAGTCTTCTCTTCTCCAGGCTGAACACACCCAGCTCCCTCAGCCTAACGTCACAGCAGAGGTGTTGCAGGCCTTGAATCATCTTTGTGACCTCCTCTGGACTCCCTCCAACAGCTCTGTGTTCTTCTCATGCTGGGGACACCAGAACTGGAGACAGTATTGGAGGTGTGGTCTCAGCAGAGCAGAGCCAAGGGGCAGAATCCCCTCTCTTGCCCTGCTGGCCACACTCCTCTGGCTACACCCCCAATCACAGCCTGCTGGGCTGCATGAGGGCACTGCTGGCTCATGCTGAGCTTCTCATCAATCAGCACCCCCAAGTCTCTTTTGAGATGTCTTCAGCAATGACAGGTGAACACTTCCTAGAACGTGGATCTCAACCTATTTACCTATCAGCAATCCTGAGCCCCCAACTCAAAACAAGAACAACTTGTAAGAGGTCCTTTGCTTACTTTCTTAACATTTTTTTATTTATTTGTTTTCTTTTAGGTGTTTTAATGTGGGAAGTATTTACAGAAGGAAAAATGCCCTTTGAAAAAAGCTCCAACTATGAAGTGGTAACAATGGTTAGCCAAGGACACCGTCTGTATCGGCCCAAACTTGCCTGTAAGCAGGTGTATGAAATGATGATGATGTGCTGGCAGGAGGTAAATACTTGATTTTTCTGTCTTTTCATTGAAAAACACACACACAAAAAAAAAGGGGGGGGGAATGTCAATCTAGGCCACACCTTGAGTCCAGTTCTGGGTCCCTCAATTTTAGAAGGACATTGAGACACTTGAACGTGTCCAGAGAAGGGCAATGAGGCTGGGGAGAGGCCTTGAGCACAGCCCTGTGAGGAGAGGCTGAGGGAGCTGGGGTTGCTTAGCCTGGAGAAGAGGAGGCTCAGGGGAGACCTCCTTGCTCTCTGCAACTCCCTGAAGGGAGGTTGTAGCCAGGAGAGTGTTGGTCTCTTCTCCCAAGCAACCAGCACCAGAACAAGAGGACACAGTCTCAAGCTGTGCCAGGGGAAGTTTAGGCTGGAGGTGAGGGGAAAGTTATTTGCAGAGAGAGTAATTGGCCATTGGAATGTGCTGCCCAGGGAGGTGGTGGAGTCCCCATCCCTGGTGGTATTCAAGTGGGATTGGAGGTGGCACTTGAAGCCATGGTTTAGTTAGTCATGAGGTGTTGGGTGACAGGTTGGACTTGATGATCTCTGAGGTCTTTTCCAACCTTATTTATTCTATGATTCTACTTTCAGAAACCAGAAGGGCGCCCGACTTTTGAAGACCTGCTTCACACAATCGTTGACATTGCAGAGGGGGAAGATGCTTTCTGAAAAACAACAACAGCAAAGACAACAGTGGTACAAGTCCAGGAGAGAAGCCACTTCCCAGAGATGTGTGGCTTGACCATTTCTTGTTAACAGCTTCGTTGTGTAAGCTGCTGGATGTTGCTAAACAGCATGGAGAACCTGTAGCAGCTGATACAGAACACAGAATACAGAATTAACCAGGTTGGAAAAGACCTTCAAGATCATCAAGCCTAACCTATCACCCAACACCATCTAATCAACTAAACCATGGCACTAAGTGCTCATCCAGTCTCTTTTTAAACACTTCCACTGGGTGACTCCTCCCTGGGCAGCACATTCCAATGGCCAATCTCTCTTTCTGTGATGAATTTCTTCCTAACATCCAGCCCAAATCTCCCCTGGTGCAGCTTGAGACTGTGTCCTCTTGTTCTGTTACACTTCACAGAGGAGTTTTGCCTGAAGTTCTGAAATACTGCCAGCCTCTATATCCTCTGGAAAGTCAGCATTGCATAGAGAGAGAGAAAATGTGACCAAAGCCCAGGAGCCTCATTTGCATTTAGTGGGTTGGGTTTGTGTACATACAGTCCTCTGAGTTTCTCTTTATCCAGACAGTAGTAGTAGTGGTAATTTGCATGCTTAAAAATTGAGGGTATCTATAAATGGCTATTTACTGACATTGAACCATTTCCAGAGATACTCCAGAAACGTTTTCTCTGTTGCTGGGTGTTTTAGGATACACCAAGAACACAAAACATCTTCCATTTGCACATAGTGGGCTGTTAACAGCACAGTCTTCAGTGTAGTGTAACACTCAAAAAAGCTTTGCTTCTGCACTGAGCTGTGATGTGCCCCAAGCCATTCTAGGCTGCTTGGTCAACCGGAGACCTCCCATATGTAGTCTTGATGTTTGTGGACAGCTAAGTCCCTGATTGGTCAACCAGAGACCTCCCATATGTAGTCTTGATGTTTGTGGACAGCTAAGTCCCTGCTTGGTCAACCAGAGACCTCCCACATGTAGTCTTGATGTTTGTGGACAACTAAGTCCCTGCTTGGACAGCCTGAGACCTCCCATACGTGGTCATGGTGTTACTTGAGTCCAACCTTCAGCACAACTGGCTGTCAGTGTACCATAGAACCTTGGTTTGGATTGATTCTCAAATAATTTATATGCTGTATATGTATTGTAAATATATAAATTCAGTGCATTTATTTATCTAGAAAGTGTGTTTTCCTCTTGGAATTTTCATGCACAAGTTTGTCCTACCTTCAGTTATGTGTGGTGGTATAAATGGCAGTAAACTCTCAAGTATCTAAGGGAGGCTTCTCTTTCTTTCAGTTGCCTGCATATACAGCAATCATAGAATCAACCAGGTTGGAAGAGACCTTTGAGATCATTGAGTCAAACCTATCATCCAATACCATCTAATCAACTAAACCATGGCACCAAGCACCCCATCCAGCCTCCTCATAAATGCCTCCAGTGACAGTGACTCCACCACCTCCTTGGGCAGCACATTCCATGGCCAATTACTCTTTCTGGGAAGAATTTCCTCCTAACATCCAGCCTAAACCTCCCCTGGCACAGCTTGAGACTGTGTCCTCTTGTTCTGGTGCTGGTTGCCTGGGAGAAGAGACCAATCCCCACCTGGCTACAACCTCCCTTCAGGTAGTTGTAGACAGCAAGAAGGTCTCCTCTAAGCAACCCCAGCTCCCTCAGCCTCTCCTCATAGGGCTGTGGTCCAAAACCCTCCCCAGCTTTGTTGCCCTTCTCTGAACACGTTCCAGCAGCTCAACATCTGTCCTCATCCAGTCCAACCTATCAGCCAGCCCTATCCAATCAACAAGACCATGGCACTAAGTGCCATCCAGGCTTTTCTTGAAGAACTCCAGGGACGGTGACTCCACCACCTCCCTGGGCAACCTGTGCCAGTCTCTCACCACCCTTATGGAGAAGAACTTCTTCCTAAGAACCAATCTGAATCTACCCATTTCTAGTTTTGTCCCATTCCCCCCAGTCCTGTCATTCCCTGACACCCAAAAAAGTCCCTCTCAAGCTTCCAGTTAACCAGGCTGGGTATTGTTTTATTTGTTTAGTTTGGGGTTGGGTTAGGTAGCTTTGGTTTTTTGTTTTGTGTGTGGTTTTTATTTGTTTGGTTTGTTGTTTTTTTCAAAAGAAGGTCAGTAGGTGGGGGTCAAGCAGTATTTGTTTACCCCATTTCCTATCAGAGCTCAGCCTAGGGCTACTTACCTTTGGGTTTTAGTTTTGTGGGGTTTCTTATGGAAAAGCCTGCATTGCTGCCTTCTAAGAAGAAAGTTCATCGTGATCAACGACTCTGTTCAGATGAGTGTGTGGCAGCAAATTCCAGTGCTGGGAAATGTCAGTGATGCCCTCCTCTAGCTTGGATCCATTCCCCCCAGTCCTATCACTCCCTGACACCCTAAAAAGTCCTTCCCCAGCTTTCTTGTAGCCCCCTTCAGACACTAGAAGGCCACAATTAGGTCTCCTCAGAGCTTTCTCTTTTCCAGACTGAACAGCCCCAACTCCCTCAGTCTGTCACAGTATCCTCGAGGATCATTGAGTCCAACCTGTCACCACAGACCTCATAACTAGACCATGGCACCAAGTGCCATGTCCAATCCCCTCTTGAACACCTCCAGGGATGGTGACTCCACCACCTCCCTGGGCAGCACATTCCAATGGCGAATGACTCGCTTGGCAAAGAACTTTCTCCTCACCTTGAGTCTAAACTTCCCCTGGCGCAGCCTGAGACTGTGTCCCCTTGTTCTGGTGCTGGTTGCCTGGGAGAAGAGACCAACCCCTTCCTGGCTACAACCACCTTTCAGGTAGTTGTAGATGGCAATGAGGTCACCCTCATAGCAGAGCAGCTCCAGCCCTCTGCTCATCCTCGTGGCCCTTCTCTGGACACCTTCCAGCACCTCCAGATCCTTCCTGTAATAGAGGCTCCAGAACTGGACACAGTGCTCGAGGTGGGGTCTCACCAGAATGAAGTAGAGGGGGAGAATCACCTCCCTTGACCTGCTGGCTATGCTTCTCTTGCTGCTGCCCAGGCTCTGGGTGGCTTTCAACCAAACCCCCATTTAGAATCCACTTTTTTTGTGCACAGGACCAAGCTGCTAAACCCAAGGTGATTCTCTTTGGACCTAAGAGATAGTATTTAAATGCTTCCTAGAAATAGGAATTACACTTCTTTTTATCCCTTGCTTTTAAAACAAAAAACCACATAGCATTTAATACATAACCCATTAATAATTTATTACAAGAGAAATATTAGCAGAGTGTCACCAAAACTTGAAGCTATTCTAAGCTAGTAACTGAATATAAATATTTTCCAAAATAATATCTCTTCTAGCAAATGGATTTTATACCCAAAAAAACCCACCCTGATTTATTTCTTAACATGACAGCCTTCCTGTAAACCAGGAAAAGAAGCATCCATTTGGCTTTCTGATGCAAGAAAATAACAGTCTTGGTGTAAGAAAATAGCATTCTTTTCCAGGGAGATTTGATTTATGTATAAAAGCAGATCTAGAGGTCCAGTAAAAAAAAAATACAGAATTTTCCCTTGGTTGATTGACTCCAGGAGTTGGTATAAAAAGAGTCCAGACCTTACAACACATCCATTCAACAATTGCAGAATAGAATTAAGCAGGTTGAGAAAGACCTTCGAGATCATTGAGTCCAATCTATCACCCAGCACCATCTAATCAACTAAACCATGGCACCAAGTGCCTCATCCAGGCTCTTCCTAAACACTTTCATGATGGGAAAAATCCACTTTGTAAGCATAGCTTACAGAGCTTTTGTAAGCATAGCTTAGGAAGAACATTCTTGCCTGCTGAAATCCTCCAGGAAGAGATACTGCATGAGAAAGGGACAAGACTGCTCACTGCCTGGCATCCAATTAGGTTTCTGTCATGTTTATTACTGAACCTTTTCCTTAGTTACTACTGACAGCTGGCACAAAGGAGTGGCCCACATGTAAGTGGCCTCACAGATGGTTTGCCAGGGAATTGCAGAGGAGAAGAGCAATCTGCTGGACAGAGGTAGGCTGAGCCTGCAGTTACAGAATTAACCAGGTTGGGAAAGACCTTTGAGATCATTGAGTCCACCCTATCACCCAACATCATCTAATCAACTAAACCATGGCACCAAGTGCCTCTTCCAGTCTCTTCTTAAACACTTCCACCTCCCTGGGCAGCACATTTCCAATGGCCAATCTCTCTTGCTGGGAAGAACTTCTTTCTAACACCCAGCCTAAACCTCCCCTGGCACAGCTTGAGACTGTGTCCTCTTGATCTGGTGCTGATTGCCTGGGAGAAGAGACCAACCCCCACCTGGCTACAACCTCCCTTCAGGGAGTTGTAGAGAGCAATAAGGTCTCCCCTGAGCCTCCTCTTCTCCAGGCTAAGCAACCCCAGCTCCCTCAGCCTCTCCTCACAGGGCTGTGCTCCAGACCCCTCCCCAGCCTCGTTGCCCTTCTCTGGACATGTTCAAGTATCTCAATATCCTTCTTAAATTGAGGAGCCCAGAACTGGACACAGGACTCAATGTGTGGCCTAACCTGTGCAGAGCACAGGGCAGAATGACTTCCCTGCAACTGCTGGCCACACTGCTCCTGATGCAGGCCAGGATGCCATCGGCCTTCTTGGCCTCCTGGGCACACTGCTGGCTGCTGTCAACCAGTACCCCCAGGTCCCTCTCTACCTGGCTGCTCTCCAGCCACTCTGACCCCAGCCTGGGGTTGTTGTGGCCAATGTGTAGACCCTGGCACTTAGATGTGCTAAATCTCATGCCCATCTGTCCAGCCTGGCAAGGTCCCTCTTCAAAGCTCTCCTACCCTCTAACAGATCCACACCTGCCCCCAGCTTGGTGTCATCTGCAAACTTACTGATGATGGACTTAATTCCCTCATCCAGATCATCAATAAAGATATTGAACAGGATGGGGCCCAACACTGATCCCTGGGGGACACCACGAGTTCATGCACTTGGTGGCATGGTTTAGCTGATGTGGTGGTGTTAGGTCATGGGCTGCACTTGATGATCTCAGAGGTCTTTTGCAGCCTCAATAATTCTGTGATTCATGATGCTTCAGTGATGAAGGTTGCTTGAGAGCTGTGCTGGCTGAATAAAACATTGTCCTCCTCATGTACCAAAGCAGGGTCTTCCATGCTCTCCAGTAGAGTGTGACAGGTCTCATCCTCATGGTGAGGTTGTGATGGTTCCTTAGCCACGGTGGCCATCAACTGTCTCCAGGTGATGTTAGTATTTTTGAAAGCATGCAGCAGAAAAATACCAATGATGATGCTGCAGAAGCCACTAAGGGTTCCAATGATATCACCCACGTCCATACTGCTCCACTCCTTGAAGAGGATGATGGAGCATGTCACGACCGTGGTGGTGAAGCAGACGTAGTAAACAGGTGTCACTAGAGAGGTGTTGAACACGTCTAAGGCTTTGTTGAGATAGTGGATTTGAGTGCTGACTGAGAGCACCAAGACACCCACCAAGAGGTAGACCAGTGGATGGCGATAAACTGGCTTCTGCTCCAGCAGCTGCTTCATGGCAATGCCCAGGCCTTTCACAGAGGAGACAGAGAAAGCCCCGATGAGCGAGCAGATCAAAACGTAAACCAGGATGTTTGTCTGCCCTCTCCTTGGAGCCACAGCAAAAATCAGCACCAGGGCAACAACTGTTAGGAGAACAGCAAAGGTGACGAATGCTGGAAGACAGAGGAAAGGGAGAGGAGTAAGGGGCATGAGGCTACAGCCAAGGACATGCTAAAAGTTATTCAGTGTCCCGAACGCTTCTCTAGTTAATTGCAGTTGTATACAGACCTGGATCTTGCAGCTTTCTTTCCATCTCATCTAGTGAGGTGACCTCCTCCTCCTCAGGGGCATGAATGACCATGACTGTTGACCCCAAAAGGCTCAGCATGCAGCCCAGCTTGCCATGAATATTCAGCTTCTCATTTAAAAAATAGGATGACAATATAGCACTGTTGGGCAAAATAGAAGCAAAAGGGTTAGCTCCACCACCCATGTGAGATGTTCAAAATGTGTGTGAATCACTGGATTATTGAGGCTGCAAAAGACCTTTGAGATCATCAATTCCAGCCTATGACCTAACACCACCACATCAGCTAAACCATGCCACCAAGTGCCACATCCAATCTTTTCTTAAGGACCTCTAGGGATGGTGACTCCACCACCTCCCTGGACAGTCCATCAGCCTTGTTGTGAGGAAGTGCTTCCTAATATCCAACCTAAACCTCCCCTGGCCCAGCTTCATACCATGTTCTCTTGTCCTGTCACTGGTTGCCTGGGAGAAGAGCCTGACCCCTACCTGACTACAACTTCCTTTTTGGTAGTTGTAGAGAGTGACAGGTGGGGCTTGGTTTCTTCTCCAGCACCAGCATCAGAACAAAAGGACACAGTCTCAAGCTGTGCCAGGGGAAGTTTAGGCTGGATGTGAGGAAGAAGTCCTTCACAGAAATAGAGATTGGCCATTGGAATGTGCTCCTCCTGCCCAGGGAGGTGGTGGAGTCACCATCACTGGAGGTGTTCAAAAAAGGCTTGGATGTGGCACTTGGAGCCATAGTTTAGTTGCCAGGAGGTGTAAGGTGTTAGGTAGTAGGTTGGGCTTGATGATCTCTGAGGTCTTTTCCAACCTGGTTGATTCTATGATTTTCTTTTGAAGCTTTTTCACAACTGAAGAGGAGGATAAAGCTTCTTTGGAAAGCTTCAGTTCTCTAGGAGGAGATAAATGACAAGGTTCTACCACTGTGCATCAGCAGTACACCTGCCATACACTGACAACAAATACTTTATAAGTGGGAAAGTATATATTTGGAACCAGACTTACTCCTCCTATCCAGAAGCTTCACTTCTCAATAAGAAAATGATCTTTCTACAGAGGGACAAAAAGCATTATTTTTTTTTTTAAATTCATATATTGCTTTTCAATTTTCTTATTCAAATTCTCTGGTTTCAGTCCAGGACTAAAATCCCCTCAGGCAGTGAAGGGTCCACTTGTCACTGTTTGCCCCCACTCTGTACAAACCTTATGAGAACGCTGAGTGCCCCCAAAGGGGTAACTAAGGTTGCAGGTGCAAAGGCATAGGCAGCAAAGTTCACAGCTTCTCCTAATCCCACTGTGGAAGGAAGAACATTTGGGTCAGGTTCAGGTGGAGAGGAGGAGTAAAAGGAGTATCAGTGCAACTGTTTTGTAAGGCAGCAAATGTAAATCATAATCTGTTTTTCTCCACTGTGTGTCCAAATGTTCCTTTCATGATTATCTGACCTCCTCCAAACACAATAAAGGCTGCAGAAAATTAAATACCTTCCCCCCCCCAGCCCTCCTAGAAGCTGGACAGGTCCAATTCCATCACTTTGGACTAGGTATGAAAGAAAAGGCTTTTATGCTGCTGTGGCAGTTTTAGGCTGATGCCTAGGAAATTTTCCACAGATCTTGAGTAGAAAAAGTGGTGGAATGTAAATAAATTGCCATTGGATGCAAAAGAAAACTAATGATAAGCTCTGACTAATCCCATTGGGCTGATAACTAACTTTCTCAGCTCTTGGCTCTAGCAGATACTAGCTGGTGACTTCTGCTGGCTTGCTGACCTTGGCTGTGTTCTTGTTGTGGGCTACAAGCTACTCTCTGCTCTGCTCTCTCTTTTCCCTTGTACAGGATGGAGGGAAGGTAGCAGAGAGGGGGAAGCTGTTGGTAGCCCCCTGGTTTTGTCCGGGGGGTTCTTGTGTTGTTTATAAAGTGTAAATACCAATAAATCTTGTCTATTTGTACATATTCATTGCATTTCCTATTTCTAGACTGTGGTTGTGCTTGTAAAGAGAGCTTCATTTGCATCCATCCGAGCTAGCCTGGCAATTTTATTTTGGGGGCGAGGGGGTAATTTCAACCCACCACATCTGCAAAGAGCAAACATGATATTGGAGAGATGGGATTGCAGAACAGCTTCTGTCATGGAGGTGATTGCAAAGACATTTAAGTGAGATGAGTGAAAAATCAGGGGGTGCATCTATTTACAACAATCTGCTTCATGTAACACTTCCATACAGGCTGAGGGGAAGCAGGTGACTTACTTGAAAGCAATCCAGCCCACCAAAGCCATTCCTTCAGGTAAGAATGTCCACCCTGTCCTGAGAGCAAGGAAAAAAAACTGATCTGAGAGGGGATTAAATAAATGTTTATAAATATCTGAGGGCTGGGGGTCAAGAGGGAGGAGACAGGCTCTGCTCAGTGAAAGGGCAAGGGGCAATGGATATAAACTACAGCACAGGGGGTTCCACCTCAACATGAGGAGGAACTTCTTCACTGTGAGGGTCACAGAGCACTGGAACAGGCTGCCCAGAGAGATTGTGGAGTCTCCTTCTCTGGAGACTTCCAAGCCCTGTCTGGATGCATTCCTGTGTGACCTGTGCTAGGTCCTGCTCTGGCAGGGAGGTTTCACCTCGATGATCTTTGGAGGTCCCTTCCAACCCCTAATATCCTGTGTGATCTTAGCAAAACTCATCTGAAGAGGATGTTATCTGGTTGTGACATGAAGAAGATTGACTTTCGACTGATTTTTATCAATCATTCTACTGCTTTGTAGCTTAAGACTTCTGAAAAAAATAAAATTATATTTGACTAAAGGGATTCTTCCAAGCAAAACCAAAATGTTCCCCAAGACTTTTGGTGAGCTTAAGAATGCTTCCAAGTGCTTTCCCAGATCAGATCCAACACATTCATATACAGTCAGTTGCATTTTGGTTCTTATGTATTCAATTGGGAGAAATTAGAAAGAAAAAAGCCACTGCATGCAGATTCTTTCTGTTAAAAAAAAAATAATTAAATGATATCACATCCTGGGCTGCAGCAAGGGAAGCAGAGCCAGCAGGTTGAGGGAGATGATTCTCCCTCTCTACTCTGCTCTGGTGAGACCCCACCTGGAGTACTGTGTCCAGTTCTGGAGCCCCTAGGACAGGAAGGATCTGGAGGTGCTGGAAGGTGTCCAGAGAAGGGCCACAAGGATGAGCAGAGGGCTGGAGCTGCTCTGCTATGAGGACAGACTGAGGGAGTTGGGGTTGTTCTGTTTGGAGAAGAGAAGGCTCTAAGGAGACCTGAGGAGGCCTTCCAGTATCTAAAGGGGGCTACAAGAAAGCTGGGGAGGGACTTTTGAGGGTGCCAGGGAATGATAGGACTGGGGGGAATGGAGCAAAACTAGAGATGGGTAGATTGAGATTGGATGTTAGGAAGAAGTTCTTCCCCATGAGGGTGGTGAGAGACTGGCACAGGTTGCCCAGGGAGATGGTGGAAGCCTCATCCCTGGAGGTTTTGAAGGCCAGACTGGATGTGGCTGTGAGCAACTTGCTGTAGTGTGAGGTGTCCCTGCCCATGGCAGCGGGGTTGGAACTGGCTGATCCTTGAGGTCCCTTCCAATCCTAACAATTCTATGATTGCAATTCTGAAACCCCAAGTCCTTCTAATCACATTCAAAGAAGTGTTTTCATCCCTAGTCAAGATGGGGCTTCTGATCACTGTTGAAGCAGGGCAATTTTCAATTATGAAGCTCTCTCTCTTAAACATGTGTTCTATGACTCAAACCTTGCCAAGTTATAAAGGGTGTGTCAGTCCCCAGCAGGTGCAAGGCAGGCATCAGTGCTTACCAGCTCGGGGTACTCCTTTGTCTGCCAGCTTCAAAAGTCCTTTCTTCTTCAGTATGAAACTAGAACCAATAAAGATACTGGAACCTATTGCCAAAGCCAACCCAACATAGAGGTGATACTTGCTCCCAGCAAGTGTGGCAATGCCCTGGCTCGTTTCATTGAGCGTCCTGTCCATGGAGGCAAGGAGAGGAGAGTGCAATTCAGACACGCTGATGATCTGGCACAATGCTTGGCAGGAGTCATGGCAAGCCAAAGGCAGCTCCTCAGCACCTGGGAGGAGAAGGAGGACAAGTGATTCATAAACCTGGCACAGCCTCATCCTCACTCTGCTCACTCCTTTACATGTCCTCCCAGAGCACTTGTCACTTCTGATGATGCAAAGAGCTCATGAAATCCACATAACATACACAGTGCTGCCCCAGCTCATTACCCACTCCTGTAAATCACAAGTGCATATGTGGTTTTATGTAATCATAGAATCATAGAATTGTTAGGGTTGGAAGGGCTGCTCTCTAGCAGATCACCTCCTAACCTCTACTGGTGCAGTTTATTCTTCCTTCCCAGGTGCAGGACTCTGCACTTATCCTTGCTGAATCTCAATAGGTTCCTCCCTGCCCAGCTCTCTGTCTGTCCAGGTCTCTGAATAGTTGCACAGCCTTCAGATGTCTCAGCCAAGCCTCCCAGTTTGGTATCATCAGCAAACTTGCTGAGCAGACTCTCTGTCCCCTCATCAATGTCATTGATGAAGGTGTCAAACAGGACTGGACCCAACACTGATCCCTGGGGGACTCCACTAGTTACAGCTCTCCAGCTAGACTTGTCACCATTGACCACCACTCTTTGAACTCTATTTTGGAACCAGTTCCTAATCCATCTAGTTCCTAATGCATCTAATCCATCCAGCTGTGATGTTGCACAGGTTCTCATGGCAGACTGCAGCACACACAGAATCAGAACAGTGAATGTTTTAAGGACAACCTCTTTGGAAAGAAAGGTTTTATGGCAAAGACATGTTGAAATGTGAGACAGCTGATGCAGAAGTACAAAAGCTCAGTCCATTGTGATTCATACAAGGCATTGGATGCAACAAATAATTTTGCTTTCCATGCTTCCCCTGTAATTAAAGTGACATTTGAATGATTCATCCTGCTGAGTGGCATCATCAGTAATACACTCGCTTGTTTTTTTCTTTCCATGTGTGTGTACATTCCTAGGCTCTGGAAATATTGATGTTCTGTCGAAAGTACTTCACTGCACTTAATACTGTCTAGGCAGGAACAGTTAAAATATCAAAGCTATTAAAAGGTATTAAATTTGATAGCACAGAGTCATAGAAGAAGGAGGGTCAGAAGGGACCTCAAGGGTCATCCCGTTTCAGCCCCCCTGCCATGGTCAGGGACACCTCACACTAGATCAGGTTGCTCACAGCCACATCCAGCCTGGCCTTATAAACCTCCAGGGATGAGGCTTCCACCACCTCTCTGGGCAACCTGCTCCATCTTCATTTCCAGCTGACAATGCTGATACGAAGACTGGGTGATGTCACCCCTTTACAAGGAAGGAACTAAAAGGTCTCCAAGGAGATGTTACTGTGGCCTTCCAGTATCTTAAAGGGGCTGCAAGAAAGCTGGGGAGAGACTTTTTAGGGTGTCAGGGAGTGATAGGACTAGGAGGAATGGAGCAAAACTAGAAGTGGCTAGATTCAGATTGGGTGTTGAGAAGTTGTTCCCCATGTGGGTGGTGAGACACTGGCACAGATTGCCCAGGGAGATGGTGGAAGCCTCATCCCTGGGTGTTTCTAAGGCCAGGCTGGATGTGGCTCTGAGTAACATGATCTAGTGTGAGCTGCCCTTGTCCATGGGAGAGGGTTTGGAACTGGAATATGCTTGGGGTCCCTTCCAACCGTGACAATTCTGTCATCTGCTCCCAGTTGTCCTTTGCCACACAACAAACATACCACAGGAAGCTAGCATTTGATTTTCAGGCTGTGCAATCACATTTCCTTGTTTGCCAAGAGAGTTTCTACAGAGCAGGAGTTCCTTTGCATCCCTTCACAAAAATGGTCCCACAGGATGGGTATGTCCATATCCTGCAGCTGGAGATCAAAATCTCAAAGAACCTGCATCCATATGAAATTACTCTTGCATGGTATGTAGGGTAGATTGGATTCTGCCAGCCTCATCATTCCTAAAAGTTGCAACTGGATAATGTAAAAGAAATGGAATTTGCATCTGCACCTGAAAGTATTTTGGAATCCTGAAGTATTAGCATAGCCTTAGAACAAAACTTTGCATGTATTTAACTTTTGACATAATTATGAAAAGATGACATCACAAAAGAAAATTACAGAGAAGTCCTCTAAGCATCGATGTTTCTCTTAGCTAAGTCCTTCAAGGCACAAAAGGGGAGAGGTTGCCAGGGAATGAAAGCCCTTAGCTCTCAGTAGCTGGAAACAATACTAAACCAGACTGGTGATGGTTGTACCAGCACAGTCAGCTGCATCAGGTTTTATGTGAGAAGCAGCAGCAGCTCTTGCCTTTGAGTAAAAGAAGGCATGAAGGTAAAAAAAGCTCCTGCTAAGTATGGTCTTCTACCTGCAATGGTGAAGGCAGCTTTCTATCAGTGTGTTGGGTTTCTACAGTGATGGCCACAACTTCTCTTCTTCTCCCCCCTTTTTCTTTTTTGGTGTGTGAAAGGTGTACTTTCATGTAGCTGGAGATGAATGGCAGGCTTATTCCTTTCCACATGATACTACTGCTGCTTTTCCTATTGAATCCTAACTTTCCCCTCCCCCAGCAGACTTTGCAACATCAAATAATGAAAATTTAATCATGCCATCTGCAGTAAGCTACTCGGTGACTGCCACAGGATGTTTCTCTCCTTTTTGAAGCACAGTCTTTGCTCACATTTGCAAAGAGACAATGAGTTTCTCCCCTGGTCCACCTGCCAGCTGAGAAGAGTCCCTCTGAATGGTTCTCCTCTCCTTTCATTGTGCTGGGAAGCTCTTTCTGGTTTTAAAAAACGGTGTCACTTGTTCCATTTACATGTAAAGTGGGATGTCACCGCTGATCAAAGAACCACCTGAGAGCTGGGAAGGGGACTCTGATCCAGGAACTGTAATTACTTGATTGCCCACTGCCATCAGTCAGATTACCTGGAAGGACTGAGGAAGGTGACACATCCCTTGAGGCCACCTGGCTTGCTCAGCACCCAGTTTCTGTAGCTAAGCTTAGTTTCACTTCCCACTTTCAAACGTCAACAAACATGTCAGCAGAACTCCTCCTTGCAGAAATACTCTCCCAGCTCTGACTCAAGGCTGATAGCAACAGAAAAACAACCTGAGTTCTGGTGGCCACTGCTGTGACTTCTGCAGCGTTGGTATGATTTACCTAAGCCTGGAAATGTTTTCTCAAACATCTAAATATCATCCGTCCAGGTCAAGTAGATCAATGCACAGTCCCTGTAGAAAGCTTAACCTGCTGTCATTTTGCTGTCCTGCAAAAGCCTGGGATGAACCTACCTTGTAGTTCATCAGTGGCAGCCAGCTTGGCTTTTGTCCTGCCACTGAAGATGACTGGTCCTAAGTCATCTGGAAAACTATTTGTTTGGATTGGATGTGTAGTTTGACTATTTTTATTGTGCTCCTAAGTCACTTCACACCTGGCAGGGGCACAAAATGCCTTTCTCCTTCATCTGGGAAATCACACAGGGGGTTGGAAGGGACCTCCAAAGATCATCTAGTCCAGCTCCCCCTCTAGAGTAAATCAAGCAGGAACACATACAGGTGGGTTTGGAATGCCGACAGAGACTCCACAATCTCTCTGAGCAGCCTGTCCCAGTGCTGTGCCACCCTCACGGTGAAGAAGTTTTTCCTTATGTTTAAGTATGTTCTAGTTTGTGTCCATCGCCCCTTCTCCTGTCACCGGACATCCCTGAGCAGCCACCTGGGCCAAGGGCTGGCTGCTGGGGCTAGAAGTGGATGAGCAGCACAGCAACAAGGGATGGCTGCCCTGCACAGCCCCCATTGGGGAAAACGCATAAAAGACACCAAAAAGAGGGTTCCGACAGGAGCCAGCTACAGCAGCAGCAGCGCAGGAGCCACCCCGGCGCCTCCGGCATCACACTCACCGCACAACTGCTGCGTGACGTCACTGGGGAGCAGTCTTACGTCAGCAGGAGCACAGGGCACAGGGGCAGCGCGGGGGTTACCATCGCGGCTCCCGGCGGCGCGCACCCCTCTCCCTCACCTCCGCCCCTTGCCGTGCATCCCCCCGCGCTCCTTCCGCGCCCCGTCCCCGGCGGCGCGCACCCCTTCTCCCTCACTTCCACCCTTTGCCGCGCACCTGCCGCGCCGCGCCCCCAGCACGGTGCGCCTCGGCCCCAGCGTACCGCCCCCCGCGCACCTTTCGTGCCCCGTCCCCAGCGCACCTGCCGCGCCTCGGCCCCAACGCACCTCCCCCCCGCGCACCTGCCGCGCCCCGTCTCCAGCGCACCTCCCCCCGCGCACCTGCCGCGCCCCGTCTCCAGCGCACCTCCCCCCGCGCACCTGCCGCGCCTCGGCCCCAACGCACCTCCCCCCCGCGCACCTGCCGCGCCCCGTCTCCAGCGCACCTCCCCCCGCGCACCTGCCGCGCCCCGTCTCCAGCGCACCTCCCCCCGCGCACCTGCCGCGCCCCGTCTCCAGCGCACCTCCCCCCGCGCACCTGCCGCGCCCCGTCTCCAGCGCACCTCCCCCCGCGCACCTGCCGCGCCCCGTCTCCAGCGCACCTCCCCCCGCGCACCTGCCGCGCCCCGTCTCCAGCGCACCTCCCCCCGCGCACCTGCCGCGCCCCGTCTCCAGCGCACCTCCCCCCGCGCACCTGCCGCGCCCCGTCTCCAGCGCACCTCCCCCCGCGCACCTGCCGCGCCCCGTCTCCAGCGCACCTCGCCCCGCGCACTTGCCGCGCCCCGTCTCCAGCGCACCTCCCCCCCGCGCACCTGCCGCGCCCCGTCCCCAGCGCTCCTTTCCCCCCCAGCGCAGCGGGCGCGCAGTGCCGCGCAGCCCTGGCCTACTGCTCCGCGCCGGCGGAGGCACTGACCCGTGCGGCAGGGCTGGCGGTCGGACAGCGCTTCTCTGTGCCCCACGGTGGCGGGGCTTGTCCGCGGCGGCTCCGCCCGCCCGGGTCACCGCCAGGCGAAGCCGGGCGCGCCCTGCTCACCTGCTCCGCGGAGGTGGTGGCGGCATCCCCGCCACGCCTCTGGGCGCGTCCAGGCGAGGAGCGGGCGCACAGGAGTGACCCCGAAGGGGATTTATTTGGAGTAAATCCCTATAAAGTCCCAGTTCTCTCGTGGGGACTTCAGCGACCCTCCCTGAGCAAGGAATTCAAAAGCAAGAGCTCTGTCCTAGGGCACCTGGGCAGCGTTTGTGTCCACTGGAAATTTCTGTAGGTTGAATTTTCTCCTGTTCACAGCTGGGAGAAGAACAGGGCAGGTTCAACGCACAGTCATGGACAGTGTGTGATGGGCTTTGACCTCTGGCTCTAGGGGAGGTGAGGGGTCCCCTGACCAGGCTCTCCCAGCTTCTCAGAACTAGGGCATTGCCAGGTGATACTTACCCTAGGATGACTCCATGTGGTTGAACAGGCTCCAGGCTGTCATAAGAAACAATTATCTTTATTACCCAATCAATAGTTCCAAGGCAGAAGTCTAAGCCCTTGTTTTTAACATGGGTAAGTGAACTCTATTTGCAAAATGTATGGTTTCATAAACCATTACATAGAATAGAATCATAGAGCCATGCAGGTTGGAAAAGACCCCATAGCTCATCAAGCCCAACCATCAACATGCCAACTTAGGGCTGTTCATCAGGCTTGATGGGTAGGTCAAGAACTTCCCAGACTGGACTGTAAATGCAGCACATCTCCACAGAGCACCACAGGGACCTGCTGGCTTGAGACTAGCAAGAGCTATAACTATACTTTAGAGTGCAGCACCTCAATTAATCATCTTTGTGTTTGAAAGGTTTTCCCCCTTGTGCAGATTGGTGAAGTACAGTGATGGTGTCAGCAAAACAACTTGATTTGCCCTGCTTTAGGCATCCTTGACTTTGCAGTCCTGGAGTTAAAATGAGAGGTAAGCTTCAGTGTTTTGTTCTACTGTGTTTATTCCTATTTATTTTTTACCATAACCAGTGCTCTTTAAGTTAGGAGAAAAGGAGCCTTGTGTGGGGGTTGTTGTTTTATATTTTTCATTTAATTACCCATCCGCTTTATCTTGACCTTTACAAGAACTTATAAGGAAGGAGGCCTGGACCTGGTGCAGGCTGCCTTATAAAAAGAGTTTGACTTCTGTACATTAATATTCCTAAAACACAGGTTACTGCTACAGTGTTTAAACCAGTTCAGTTAAAATCCTCAAGCACAACCTGAAAGTTTGGGAGCAGACTTCCATCTCCTTGTACTATCTAAGCATGCCTGTAGTGAGACTGTGTCCTCTTGTTCTGCCTCTGTACTCAGTACTGGTTAGGGCACACCTTGAGTACTGTGTCCAGTTCTGGATTCCTCACATTGAGCACTTGAAAGTGTTCAGAGAAAGGCAATGAGGGTGGGAAGGGGTCTGAAGCACAGCCCTGTGAGGAGAGGCTGAGGAAGCTGGGGTTGCTTAGCCTGGAGAAGAGGAGGCTCAGAGGAGACCATACTGCTCTCTACAGCTACCTGAAGGGAGGTTGTAGCCAGGAAGGGGTTGGTCTCTTCTCCCAGGCAACCAGCACCAGAACAAGAGGACACAGTCTCAATCTATGCCAGGGGAGGTTTAGGCTGGAGGTGAGGAGAAAGTTCTTCCCAGAAAGAGTAACTGACCATTGGAATGTGCTGCCCAGTGAGGTGGTGGAGTCACCATCCCTGGAGGTGTGCAAAAAAGGATTGGATGTGGCACTTGGAGCCATGGTTTAGTTGTCAGGAGGTGTTGGGTTGGACTTGATGATCTCTGAGGTCTTTTCCAACTTGCTTGGTTCTATGATTCTATGCACGTGGTAATGTCTGCAGTCTGCTCCCACCCCTGACTTTCATTCTGTGCCTCCCCAGATCCGTGACTCTGCATGTTCACATCCCTGTTTCTGTCAAAACCTGTCCATTTTTACATCTTCCTGCAATCTGACAGCAGCACATGAAGTGTCAAGCTTGCAAGCAATTCAGATGGCAGATCTGCAGAGAAGAAGGGAAGTGGTAACAACCACAAGGGCCATATGAAGCAGCAGAGAGGGTGGGAGAGCGGACAAAGACCACCTCTTCCTGGGGCACAGCTCTTGCTGACTTCTCTGTGGTGTGGTACCCAGAAACAAGGCACTAAATGCTTCTGCAGGCCTGCCTCTGTACATGCCAGCTTCTTCAACAGACTGTGGGCATCAAAGTCCTTTTAATTAATTAATGTAGAAAACATTCAACCTGAGATACAAACTGATCAGCACCTGGCTGAATGTGAGCCAGCAGTGTGCCCAGGTGGCCAGCTGGAATCACCTCTGTATGTGTCAACATTTCAGCATTGTTCTTCTGTGCAACCAACCCACATTTCCTGTGTTATTTTAACTTGAAATTGAGTTCTGCCAAATAGAAATCCCAAGTGGCTGCTCAGAGCTACTGTTAGTCAAGAAGGGTCACCACACTTACAGAATACAGAATTAACCAGGCTGGAAAAGACCTTTGAGATCATTGAGTCCAACCTATCACTCAACCACCACCTAATCAACTAAACCATGGCACCAAGTGCCTCATCCAGGCTCTTCTTAAACACCTCCAGGGATGGTGACTCCACCACCTCCCTGGGCAGCACATTCCAATGGCCAATCTCTCTTTCTGGGAAGAATTTCTTCCTAACATCCAGCCCAAGGATTGCCTGGCTGTAAGTTCAGCTCAAGGCACACAAAGAACTGCTGGGCACAGCCAGCCACAGTGCTTGTCGTGCTCATAGACGTTTCAGAAGTGCTAATCCCTGCTCAGGGTAGTCATGCAGAAACTACAGCCTGGACCTAGAAGATACTTGGTGAAAGGCTTCAACATGGTCTTTTAGCCTGCTGTGTGGTGCTGCACTGTGTGCCTGACAGTGCTCATGTCCACACAAGGCTTGCAGTCTGTCCAGTGCTTTCTGATTCCAGCTTCACCTGCATGTGGGAATCTAACAGAGCAGTACATAAATTGCTTCTGGTTCTTTTTTCTCCACCAAGCAGCCATTTAATGCTGAAGTAAAAATACAGTACCACCTACTGGTGGAGGTACTGTTTGTACTGGTGGTTTTCCAGTCACCAAGCCTCTTTGGGGCAAACTGTGCTCCATGACACTGAGGGCTGGGTGTCAAGAAGGAAGGGACAGCCTCTGCTCAGTTGCACCCTGGGATAGAACAAAGGGCAATGGATGTAAACTGCAGCCAGGAGGTTCCACCTCAATGTGAGGAAGAACTTCTTTACTGTAAGGGTTGCAGAGCACTGGAACAGGCTCCCCAAAAAGGTTGTGCAGTCTCCTTCTCCAGAAACTTTCCAGACCCATTTGGATGCATTCCTGTGTGACCTGTGCTGGATTCTATGGTCTTGCTCTGGCAAGGGGGTTGGACTTGATGATCTTGAGGGTCCCTTCCAACCCCCTAACATCCTGTGCTCAGCCTATACAAGAGACTGTTAAATAAAACAGAAGCCCTGGAGCCTTAGCTACAGCACTTCTGACATGACAGTCATTGCTGAAATCACATCAGCACTTGAAAAGACAAGCAGTGTTTGCAGAAAACAAGCCTGCCAAAACTGTGGTCCTCATCCAAACACTCATCTGTGTACACAGCAAGCAAAAAGGCAATGTTGTGCCACTAAAAGCTGCAAACACATATGTCTATTGTATCTAGGGTTTTGGTTAGTGTTTGGTGGTTGTCTGAAACTAGAGGCATCTTTAATGGGATTGAGAAGAATTACAGATGATGACAATGCAAGATACAAAAGTAGATTAAAGTTGACCTACTAAAACAATAATCCATTAGCTCAGTCATTCTTCCATCAGTCAAGGTTACTTCACTGGAATACAAGACAAGGGGCAAAACATCCATGAAAAAAATACTGATGCTAACTTAATGTGACTGTCAGTGAAGTTTGGCTGAGTTTGGAGAAGGCTAATCTATACCAATCTTGAAGATTAGGTCAGTGTGGTTGAGGCCCTGCCCTTGGACACAATGAAGATCAGCTTTGAGGTGTCCCTGGGCAGCCTGATCTAGGGGGAGGTTTCCTTGCTGACTGCATGGGGGAGGTGTTGAACAAGATGACCTTTGAGGGTCTCTTTCAAACCAATGCAGTCTGTGAATCTGTGAATGCCTTAAACCTTCATTGTTGCATTTTTTTTTTTCATTAAATCTACAGTCACTTTTTAAAGTAGCAAGACAGGAATGTAAAAGATGAGTGAAGAACTTTCAGTAGTGTAAAATGGTATTTCCTATTGACCAGCAATATGATAAACACAATAAAACAGAAAGGAAAGATGCATTTATAGTGTTTTATCTATTTTAGTACTGTGTAGAGCTGTTACTAGGGTAACAGAATCTTCAATATCAAGAAAATGGGCCAGAACAGGTAGACTTTTACAGTAATTTTGTATCTTTTCTTTTTTAGTTTCAAGACAGAGTATGCTCCAATATTTGTCTCTTCTTGTACATGTTGATAGGGCTAGTAAGCTTCTGTTCAGACAAGGGATAATAGTCTCTGCCACTGCCACTATCATCTCTCTCTAAATCTCAAAATCCATCACCAGGTCAAGGAAATCCTCCTCTAATATCCATGTCCTTCCTTGGGAATAATTCTGAGAACAGCACCCAGGACTGGCTGGTTGAGAAATGGATCAATGAGGCATTTGGGTAGAAAATGCTGATTCTGTTCAGCTTCCCGTGGTGGCTTTGCTTTTGTAAGGAGGAAACAGCGCTGATTTAGAGGACTGAAACTGCTACTAGAAGCAGCAGCTTCCATTCCCAAGGTAAGCATGCAGGCTGATGGAACTGCTCACTGCAGAACTGCTGAGGACTCTTTGCACCTTAGAAAAGAGATTTCCCTGTAACACTGCAGATTATTGAATGTTAATGAAGGTTTTTGTGTTCTTTTTTCCCCCTGCTTTTTGTAAAGAAAGAAAATTAATTAGATCTTTAGATGATGTCAAATTCTGTTTCAGTATAACCTCTTTGGAAATAGTGACTAGGGAAGTGAATGTGGTGGGACAGGAAGAATGTGAGCAATGGGTAAAATAAAAGAGCAGAACAGATGGAAGCTGAGCTTCCATCCTGTAAAAGGATAATACTGCCTTAGTTTTCTTGCAGCCCTAATGGTGTTGATGCATAGTGATTAATATAATTAGCTTTTAGGTCATAGTGTTTGTATTTTCCATTGTTTATTGCAGCAGCCACACTTAAGAATCCAGGACAGTAAAAGCAGGTGAGTTGGGATGACACAGTAAAAACAATGTGGTAAAAATCTGGAATATGACTGAAGCCAGCACTTCTCTGGATTCCCTTTCAGGCTTGCTACCTAAATATGTGAATGTGAAACTGAGCATTGGATTGTGAAAGTAAAAGCAGTGTAAGAAGCAGTGAAAATAAGGCAGTTCAAGAAAAAGACTAGGAAACATGGTAGTGGCACAATGTAGCACAAAAGCCTTTGACATATTTTTGTTACAACAAAAAAAATGCATCCAGGTGAATTCTGGACCCACTGAGTTTAGCAAGAGATTGTCTCCTGTTCCCAGGGTTGGGATTTTGTCCCACAAATGCTGCACCAAGGTAGCCCCAGTCACCAACACAGGAGCAATTACTGTGTCTGTTCAGCTTGTGCTGGGTACATGCTGCATTAGCATTCCTGTGTCTTAGACTCACAGCCTTCTAAACTCTCCACAATTTGCTTGGAGATGACTGGGATTTGAACAAATCCTTGTGCTGTATGTCATGACTGAATGACAAAGGCAACAACCTGGTGTAGCACCTGAGATTGAGATTTATGTCTAGCATTTTGACACCACCTCTTCCCCAGCAAGTCCTACACATGACCGCCAAGGGCTCCCTCACCACAACGCAAAGCACCCCAAAACAGATACTACAGAGGATAGCTTATTTTTTGCTCAGACTCCAGGTTAAGTACTCTGATGGGTGCAGATGTTTCTACATATCCTATTTTATCACACTTCTCACCATCTTTAGCCTCTAGTACCTCTGCAAATCAGGTTGTCTAGACAACACAAAGAAGGATTTTTTTAGCTCTTGAAGCTAAAGAAGACTCTAAAAGCGAAGGTAAACATGAAAAATGAGGTCCTGTGTGGAAATGCTGGTAATGGGGGGCCTAATGTGAACTGCCTGATTTAGAACCCTCTCTGTTTGAGGAATGATTTCCTGTGAGATCAATACATTTGCATCTGCCTGGTACAGAGTAATTGAAAGTGGTTGAACACAGCTTTAGTTTGCACCATTGTTTGTGAGCTCTGCGGCCTCCACTGTGACTGTGTGGAGGATAATAGGTTAAATGAGGCTGGAATTTTGTGTGCCAGCATTAGAAGAGCTTTCAGAGCATCTGTAAGCAGACTTAAAGCTGCTTTATTCAACCTGGTGTACTTTCAGTCTCCCCACTTCCAAATACAATTTATCCTTGCAGTAAGTCAGTGGAAGGAGTTTCCAGGCTCCCTGTGAATTTAACCTAAAGTTTACCATGTCTTAGAAGTTTAGAATCTTTTTGATGTAGCATCTTAGACCTGATCCTAGCTCTTAACCTTTTAAAGCAAGACCAGCAATGTTGGACTACATTTAGGACTACTTGTGGGAAACCCACACCTTAATCTTGAATCTTTATCTTTCTGCTTGTACTATCCCTGGAGGTGTTCAAAAAAGGACTGGATGTGGCACTTGAAGCCATGGTTCAGTTAGTCATGAGGTGTTAGGTAATAGGTTGGACTTGATGATCTCTGAGGTCTTTTCCAACCTTATTGATTCTATAATTCTATGTATATTGCTGGATTGTCGTCCCCCCCCCCCCCCCCCCCCATGTGTCATTCATACTTGATTACTGCTAGAAACATGAGTTTCCTATTTTCTGGGTAGGAAATTTAGTTTCATTGACTAATTAGGAAAGTCAGGTAAATCTGGCAGTAATGTGGAAGCTGTATCACCCTCCTTTCCTTTGCAGTGTGCTTGACTAAAGAATGGAAGTTCTTTAAGATTCTGTGGCATTTGACTTAATATTTATCAGTGGCACAGCCGCTCATTTGTAACTGTGGATTACAGGCTTCTCTATACTGATTTCAAATGAGCAGGGATATTGCTGCTGCAGGGGACAGCACCTGTTTTATAATCCTAAGTGGCCCTGACAAGAGCAGATCACACTTGTAGAAACAATTAATGCCCAAATAATTGCCAGGCTCACTGATGGCAAGATACACCTGATAAAATTGTAAGAATAGTGGTGAAAAGATGAACTAGTGGCTCAGGAAAGAATGGAGATCTGTGTGTGGTCACAGGGCCATGATCTCTTTGCAATTACAGAGCTATGGTGGAATCATCCCATGCACCAGTACAGGTGAGGGGTTCACCTGCTGGAAATAAGACAGCAATGTGCTCTTGTGGCCAAGAAGGCCAACAGTGTCCTGGGGTGCATTGAGAAGAATGAGAGCAGTAGGCTGAGGAAGGTCAATCTTTCATTCAACACAGTAAGTTTGGAGCTTTGGTTCAAACCCAAATAACACAGCAGTAGATGTTACTGGCCATTGGAATGCCCAGGGAGGTGGTGGAGTCACTGTCCCTGAAGGTGTTCAAAAGAGGATTGGATGTGGCACTTGAAGCCATGGTTTAGTTGTCATGAGGTGTTGGGTGATAGGTTGGACTTGATGATCTCTGAGGTCTTTTCCAAACTTATTGATTCCGTGATTCTATGTTTAAAATGCAATTGTCTAAATATTTTCAAATTATGTGATTAAGCTCAGGAGAAAGACCTAAATTAATGCCTCCTCTAAGAGGAAGTGTTGAATGATTCCTTTAGCACTAGGTGCCTGGTCATTCAGCACACTGAAGCACCAACAGTGCCCTTTCTTGGCTGGTGGGAATGTCATGGGAGAGAGGAAATGGAAAATACTGTTGTGGGTTTTAAGTAGAAAAGAAATTAATTTGCTGGTTACTTCAGCTAGTTGTGAAATGATTTGATTTTTTTCCTAAAATCAGTTTTTCACACTTACTCAAGGTCAGACAAACTTAACCATGAAGGTAGGAGTCATTGAGACCCATCACTCCCATCCAATCGTTCCCAGTGTGGTAGTGCAAGACACCAGTGAGGACCCTGGACCAGTGGACAGAGGGGAACACAGGTAGGTCAGAGTTACCATTTTATGTGTGTTTGGGTTTGTTGGTTTTTCATTTGATGATTAGCATAAGATTCACTAAACACAAATGCTTGCTGTCATCTAATTTTCTCCATCCTCTATTAATAAATGAAGCTATCAAGCTTGTGATCTATTGCTTATTTTTAATATTTAGGAGATTAAATTCCTTAGACAACTCAAGCCATGATTAAAACAGTAGGAAACAGTCCCTGACCACTGAAATGAAATATTTCCTGTTGTATTTCATCTGATGTCATCTAACTGTGTTGGTTTGCTCTTCCCTAGGCCATGGTATCTACCTGGTGCACTTGCAAGATACAATATTAATAACAATAGCAATAAAGATGGGTAAGTATCCTTGCCATTTCATAAAATAAGAGTTCTACAATATTGATTGCTTAAGCAGCAATGAAGAGGAATGATTATATGTCTGATAATTTCCTTATAAACAGTTAATGGCTTCCAATTAACCCCAAAAGAGACTGCCATGCATTTGAACATCATGCACATCAATTATGGTGACCATGCTCAATAATAATGTTACTGGTATTATATCTGCTAATAGAAATAAAAGTAGTTCTAAGTGAATGAAATAAGCAAAGTCAATTTCGAAGGGCAAGCACCTAAGAATAATGTTTTCCTCACTCAACTCAGATGATTCTAATAAATAAATGTGAAACAAGGGCTGTGTGCATCCCATGAATGTATCATGTTTTTCTTTTCCTTAGAGAGAAGAAAAAGAAGAAAGAAAAGAAGAGGTAAGACAAAGAGTAATAATACCTCTATTCCTCAGGCAATTAATTTCTCTCCAAATATGGTTTCACTTAGCCTGT
The DNA here is from genome assembly GCF_014839835.1 of Dryobates pubescens. Classification (NCBI taxonomy): domain Eukaryota; kingdom Metazoa; phylum Chordata; class Aves; order Piciformes; family Picidae; genus Dryobates; species Dryobates pubescens. The sequence continues at coordinate 32,916,587 of NC_071612.1, forward strand.
AACAACTAAAAACTGTAAATCTGTTTCTTAGCAAGTCAGAAAAAAATAAGGATGGAGAAACACAAAAGCCCAAGGAAAAAAAGGAGAAAAGCAAAAATAAAGATAAGTCCAAGAAGAAAGAAAATAAAGAAGAGTAAGTATTGCTCTTTTAGGTCCTGCTATGTTAGTCTAATAAAATTGGTTTTGATGTAGAACCAAATCCATTCCTGGACATCCTGCAAACAAGATGCTTAGACACTAGTGAATGAATGTAGAGCCTGCAGGGTTTCTCCCTGGGGTGGGGTTGTTTGATTTCACTTCATAAACTACAGCACAGGAGCTTTCACCTCAGTATGAGAACTTCTTTAATGTAAAGAGTCACAGAGCACTGGGACAGGCTCCCCAGAGAGGTTGTGGAGTCTCCTTCTCTGGAGACTTTCAAGACTTGTCTGGGTGCATGCCTGTGTGACCAGCGCTGGATTCTATAGTCCTGCTCTGGCAGGGGGGTTGGAGTCAAAGATCTCCAGAGGTCCCTTCCAACCCCTAACACCCTGTGTGATCTGAAAAAATTAATCAAGAAAAGATCTTCTTGGTACTCTGGTTAACCACTGTATGTTTTGGATAACACCCTGCAGCAGAAGATGTGGCAGCATAAACAAATCTCTGCCATACAAAAGGGCACCTACAAGCAAGTAAACTTTTCTATGATCTTAAAGTTCTTCCTTTAACTTTTATTTAGTAATTATTTTTTTCTGGCTAAGGAAGAGAAACTTAAAATAGTGCAGTAGGAACTTGTGTGGTATGAATTCACCTTCCTTGGTTTCTTTCAGTAAATGATGCCAGTTTCATCTTTCTCAGAGCTAGACTTTTCCCAGTGAGAAAGGGGGATTGGGTAGGTTGGATGGTTGGATGATAGTTTGGACATGATGATCTTGAAGGTCTCTTCCAACCTGGTTTATTCTATTCCAAAGGCATGAATTCATCTCACATAAAGGCCTAATTTATCTCACCTGTCACATAAACCATTTTCTTTCTTTGAAAGATGGTCAAATCAATTATCAAACAAGACAGTTAACTGGGTAGGAAATTAAATGATTTGCAAAGGCTGAACTCTAAACTGAAACAGGACTGCCAAGGTGATTTTGCTCAGCAAAGTCTAGGTTCTAGAGTCTGCATCCCAAGTCACACCTAACAAGCAGCTTCACGTTGTCCATGCATTCAAACAGGAAGCTTAACTTTAATAAGGAACACTTATTTTACATAACAATTTCTGCTCTCAAAAATCTTTGTGTGCATTTTTAGTCTGTCATTAAACCTTTTTTTCCCCTCTTCTGCCTATCACTTAGGAAGAAGAAAGATATTCTCATTATTGATCCAGCAGGAAATGTGTATTACAACTGGTTGTTTTGCATCACAATGCCTGTCATGTACAACTGGACCATGATTATTGCAAGGTGATGCACTCCTTCAATGATCACAGAAAACTTCAGGCCAAATGTAATATCTCTAAATAGATAGACAGATCTAATACAAGTATTTAATTTTCAGCTCATGGTTATTTACTTTTGTCCTTTTCTATTCAGAGCCTGTTTTGATGAGCTTCAGCATGACTACTTAGTGGCCTGGTTTATTATTGATTACATTTCTGATGCCATCTATGTTGCTGACATGTTTGTAAGGACTAGAACGGGCAAGTAGACTCAATGCTTACTTATTCCTCTTCCCATATATGTGTCAGATGCTTTAAAATATTCAGAATATGTCTTAGTTTAGAGTGAGACAGATGCATAGGATCAAAGAATGGGTTGGATTGGTAGGGACCTCATAGGATCATTACAGTTGGAAAAGACCTCTAGGATCACCAAGCCCAGCCACCAACCCAACATTTATGGCCCATCTGGAATTTGCACCCAAAATCTCTTTCAAAGTAGATTTGGGGTGAGAGGTCTGGAGCACATCCCTATAAGGAGAGGCTGAGGGAGCTGGGGTTGCTTAGCCTGGAGAAGAGGAGGTTCAGGGGAGACCTTATTGCTCTCTACAACTACTTGAAAGAAGGTTGTAGCCAGGTGGGGGTTGGTCTCTTCTCCCAGGCGAACAGCACCAGAACAAGAGGACACAGTCTCAAGCTGTGCCAGGGGAAGTTTAGGCTGGAGGTGAGGAGAAAGTTCTTCACCGAGCGAGTCATTCATCATTGGAATGTGCTGCCCGGGAAGGTGGTGGAGTCACCATCCCTGGAGGTGTTGAAGAGATTGGACATGGCACTTGGTGCCATGGTCTAGTCATGAGGTCTGTGGTGACAGGTTGGACTCGATAATCCTTGAGGTCTCTTCCAACCTTAGTGATACTGTGATACTGCACTGTACTGTACTGTGATAATGTACTGCCCAGGGAGGTGGTGGAGTCACCATCCCTGAAGGTGTGCAAGAAGGGATTGGACGTGGCACTTGGAGCCATGGTTTAGTTAGTCATGAGGTGTTGGGTGATTAGTTGGACTTGATGATCTCTGAGGTCTTTTCCAACCTGACTGATTGTATGATTCTATGAATAAACAAATCACAGTTGAAGTCCTTGCTTTTTTTTTTTGCTTGTTTTAATTCACAATTTGATTTCAGGTTACCTGGAACAAGGTCTTCTGGTGAAAGAAGAACAAAAGCTTAAAGAAAAATACAAAACATCTTTTCAATTCAAATTAGATTTCCTGTCAATCATCCCAACTGATCTCTTCTACTTTAAGTTGGGACTGAATTACCCAGAGCTCCGAATAAACAGACTGCTCAGAGTCGCTCGGATGTTCGAATTCTTCCAGCGAACAGAAACGAGGACAAACTACCCAAATATCTTCAGGATCTCTAACCTTGTCATGTACATTGTGATAATCATCCACTGGAATGCCTGTGTCTACTACTCAATCTCAAAAGCCATTGGATTTGGGGCTGACACATGGGTCTACCCCAACACCTCTGACCCTGAATTTGCCCGTCTGACTAGAAAATATGTTTACAGTCTCTACTGGTCCACACTAACCCTGACTACCATCGGTGAAACACCCCCTCCTGTGAGAGACTCTGAGTATTTCTTTGTGGTTGTCGACTTCTTGGTTGGAGTATTGATTTTTGCCACCATTGTTGGTAACGTAGGCTCTATGATCTCCAACATGAATGCTGCTAGGGCAGAGTTTCAGGCAAAGATTGATGCTATCAAGCAGTATATGCACTTCCGCAACGTGAGCAAAGACATGGAAAAAAGAGTTATAAAGTGGTTTGACTACCTGTGGACAAACAAAAAGGCTGTGGATGAAAGGGAAGTCTTGAAGTATCTGCCAGATAAACTGAGAGCAGAGATTGCAATCAATGTTCACCTGGAAACGCTGAAGAAGGTCCGGATTTTTGCAGACTGTGAAGCTGGGCTCTTGGTGGAACTGGTTCTGAAGCTCCGGCCGCAAGTCTACAGCCCCGGAGATTATATCTGCAGGAAAGGAGACATTGGACGAGAGATGTACATCATTAAGGAAGGCAAGCTGGCAGTGGTTGCTGATGATGGAATTACCCAGTTTGTGGTCCTAAGTGATGGGAGTTACTTTGGAGAAATCAGCATTCTTAATATCAAAGGTAGCAAAGCTGGCAATCGAAGGACAGCCAATATCAGGAGTATTGGATACTCGGACTTGTTTTGTCTGTCTAAAGATGACCTCATGGAGGCTTTAACAGAGTATCCTGATGCAAAGGCTATGCTAGAAGAAAAAGGCAAGCAAATCCTGATGAAAGACGGGTTGCTGGACATTGAAGTTGCAAATCTGGGAAGTGATCCTAAAGATCTGGAAGAGAAGGTCACCTACATGGAAAGAGCAATGGACAGATTACAAACAAAGTTTGCCAGGCTCTTGGCTGAGTATGAAGCTGCCCAACAGAAACTGAAAGTAAGACTTACACAGATTGAGAAAATATTGAAGCCAGTGCTAGAGGAAGAATTTGCAGACTTAGAAGCAGCAGATTCATCCACAGACAAACCCGGAGTGTCGAAAGTGGAATAAACCACTGGCAGTTGCCAGTCAGACTTAATGTCAAATCCTGCATGGGGCTGAATGCATTCATTTCTAGTCTTTGTAGGAACTGACTGTTAATCATGAAAACTCCTTTGCTGAGGCAATGCCATTGATTTCTGAGAAGCAGCATGTATTTGGCAGGTTTGGGGAAGAAACTGGAATGAGGATGGAAGACAACACCTTGCTCTTGCACAATCAAGTGGTATTATCTGCTGATGCTTTATGTACTCGTCATGCAACACTGCTCCACAGCAAATACATTCCATTGAGAGTCATGTACTGGTAAATAATGGAAATCTTTCTATTTTAATATCATTTCTTTGTGTACTTATGAAAAGAAAGAATGGCCAAATCACAGTTATATTATTTAAAGTAAAAAGGGTGAACCATGATATTAAACTTGTGTACAGAAAAACAGGTTTTAATAACAATTGATTAAGATACAGGAAGGACATGGACCTGATGGAGAGGGTTCAGAGGAGGACCATGAAAATGATCAGGGAGTTGGAACACTTCTGCTGTGAAGACAGACTGAGGGAGCTGGGGGTGTTCAGCCTGGAAAAGGTTCTGGAGGGGCTTAATAATGACCTTCCAGTACCTGAAGGAGCTCTACAAGAAGGCTGGAGAGAGACTGTTTACAAAGGCCTGCAGTGATAGAGTGAGGGGAAATGGCTTCAAACTAGAGAAGAGCAGATTTAGATTGGATGTTAGGAACAAGTTCTGCACCATGAGGGTGGTGGAACACTGGAACAGGTTGCCCAGGGAAGCGGTTGAGGTCCCATCCCTGGAGATATTCAAGGTGAGGCTCAACAGGGCTCTGGGCATCCTGATAATTAGGCATATCTACAATGCAAATGTGAGCACTGAAAGCTGCGAGATTTGGAAAACATTTTACTCCACTGGCTCCATCTTAGCTGATTATTTTTAAATGTAAGTGGGGCAGATTTAAATGGTCCTTTTTTTCCCCCAGCATATTTCATGCAAAGGCTGGAATAGAGGGGGAAGTAAATAACACTTTTTGCAAGGATCAGTGGGACAAATATGGATGGCTCAAAATCTAGCTGTTCTTTCCACAATAGGAATGACACAGTAATAAAGACTATTTCTGTGGCTGCTGAAGGTGAACTATCAAGCCTTTAACATCCGTGCTTGAAAACTTTTATGTCCTTAATGTATCAGCTGTGGATGATGGCAGAGTGCAAGTGGTATGTCAGATATGTCAGAAAGAGGCTGAATCCTTCCTACACCATCTTCTGTAGCTGCTGTTGGGGAAAGAATACAATGACCAGGTGATTATTTTCATTGATAGGGTATTTCTTTCTGCTCTTCACAACAACTACTAAGATAGTGACATCTATCATTTCATAGGTCAGATATGTTTCCAACTGCTTTAAGAAGCATTGCCTCCTTGGATTTTTTTTTTTTCATAATTTATGTTTTGGGGTTTTTTTCCCCCTAAAAATTGGTTTTATTAGTTGTGGTCCCAGCTAGGTATTTTCAGCTGAGCATTTTCAGTATTCTTCGATATCAGCCATTTAACATTGGAAATGTTTGATGACATGGAGTGAAGAAGGGGAGGGTGCATTGAGTGCACCCTCAGCAAGTTTGCTGACAAAACCAAGGGGTGCAGCAGACATGCTGGAGGGAAGGAAGGCCATCCAGAGGGACCTGGACAGGCTGCCCAGGTGAGCCCATGCCAACCTCATGAGGTTGAACAAGACCAAATGCAAGCTCCTGCAGCTGGGTCAGGGCAATCCCAGGCACTGATATAGGCTGGGCAGGGACTGGCTTGAGAGCAGCCCTGAAGAAAAGGACTTGAGGGTGCTGGTGGATGAGAAGCTCAACAGGAGCCAGCAGTGAGCACTTGCAGCCCAGAAAGCAAATCATATCCTGGGCTGCAGCAAGAGAAGCATAGCTAGCAGGGCAAGGGAGGTGATGCTGCCCCTCTGCTCCACTCTGCTGAGACCCCACCTGGAGCACGGTGTCCAGTTCTGGAGCCCCTAGGACAGGAAGGATCTGGAGGTGCTGGAAGGTGTCCAGAGAAGGGCCACGAGGAGGAGCAGAGGGCTGGAGCTGCTCTGCTATGAGGACAGACTGAGGGAATTGGGGTTGTGCAGTCTGGAGAAGAGAAGGCTCCCAGGAGACCTTCTTATGGCCTTCCAGTATCTCAAGGGGGCTACAAGAAAGCTGGGGAGGGACTTTTGAGGGTGTCAGGGAGTGATAGGACTGGGGGGAATGAAGCAAAACTAGAAATGAGTAGATTCAGATTGGGGGTTAGGAAGAGGTTCTTCCCCATGAGGGTGGTGAGACTCTGGCACAGATTGCCCAGGGAGGTGGTGGAAGCCTCCTCCCTGGAGGTTTTGAAGGCCAGGCTGGATGTGGCTGTGAGTAACCTGCTGTAGTGTGAGGTGTCCCTGCCCATGGCAGGGGGTTTGAACTGGCTGATCCTTGAGGTCCCTTCCAACCCTAGCAATTCTATGATTCAATGACTGCAAGGAGGGAAATGGATAGTTCTGTATTTAAGGCAGTTTGATTATTCTGGGCAATTTGACTGGAGTTCCTTATAAAATATATATCAGTATCACTATCAGTTCAGAATATCTCTGTACTTTGATTCTTCTCCTTAATAACACAGAGATATTATAAACTGCATCTTTTGTAATGTGCACCCATTCCTGGTGGTTTTATTTATTTATTGCCATGGTGATAGGTTTCCAGAATGCTAGAGAGCTCTAAATAACTCCTGATTTCACTAGGATCATTAAGTGTGATGAATTAATGCAGAGCATATACATGGAATAATGAGGGTAAATATAAATAAGAAACAGCTTTTCATTTGCTGTTGATGCTGCACTTTGAATCACAAATGGCATAATGTGCTGATGACGTGAAAGAGGATGCCATTTCTTTCTTAAAGCCTCAATCTGTGCACCCCAGAACAAGTGATATTCTGCTTTCTAACTGTATTCTGAACATTAGACTTTGCAACCAGCATTCTTCCAATTCAAGTCTTAAGTACACTTTGCAATCTGTGTGGCAGCAGATGGGCAGCAGTCAGACTCTGTAGGACTGCAACATATTTCACTAGGCACTTATGAAGCACTTTTCTCCTTTGTTGAAGAGTTAAAGAGTTTATATTAAAGAAATGTGTGATACAACAATGAGTTTTAATTAAAAAATGTGAACAGTTCTCTGCCTTTATTCTTTCTTTTATTGATCTTTCAGTCCATGACACAAGTTGTAGTCATTAGCTGCCCCTTTCTTGAGAATAAAAAAATGAATGTTTCAAACCACTTCAAAACAAAACAGAAAACCAGAATTGACCTCCAGCATCTTCCTCACTACTTTCAGACTCTTTATAACTGGAAATCTTGTATCATTTAACTTGTATAAGCATGTACTTGCTGGAAATGAAATGAAATAAAATAAAAATCCCTACTAAATGCAGAGTTTTCTCCTGGCATGAGACAGAACTTAAGTGCTGTAAGGAAATCTCCCTAAAATTAAAACTACTTCAACTTGCACTTACTTGTCAGACCTTTTCAGGAGGCACTCAAGTTCCTCAATACATCTTTCTGTGCAGTAAAACCTTCTGGACATACACCAACAAAGTTTCTAAACACTCTTTGTGGCAGACTTTTAACTCTCACACTTTTAAGAGGAGCTATGGAGAAAACGTGCACCAGAGCCTCATGCTGCAGAAACAGCTGCCAGAAATCTGCTCTGGAGGAGGCTGAGGGGTAGCCAGGTGGGGCTTGGTCTCTTCTCTCAGGCAACCAGCAGCAAAACAAGAGGACATGGTCTCAAGCTGCACCAGGGGAAGTTCAGGATGGAACTAAGGAGAATGTTCTTCCCAGAAAGAGTAATTGGCCATTGGAATGGGTGCCCAGGGAGGTGTTCAAGAGGGGATTGGATGTGGCACTTGAAGCCATGGCTTAGTTAGTCATGAGGTGTTGGGTGCTAGGTTGGACTTGATGATCTCTGAAGTCTTTTCCAACCTTATGGATTCCATGATTCTGTGAGGGGAGACCTTCTCACTCTCTACAACCACCTCAAAGGCAGGGTGGAGGTCAGCCTCATCTCCCAAGAAACAAGCAACAGGGTGAGCAGAAACAGCCTCAAGTTGTGACGGGAGGCTTAGCGCAGGTATTGAGAATAATTCACCAAAAGGGCTGCCAAGCATCGGAGCAGGCTGCCCAGAAGCCGTTGTGTCACCATCCCTCAAGTATTCAAAAGCCCTGTGATGCTTAGGGACGTGGTTCAGTGGTGACTTGGCAGCAGTGGGTTGATGGCTGGCATCGGCGATCTCCCAAGCCAAACGACTGTGTGATTGTGTGAAAGCCACTTGAAGCCGAGGCTTCTGCAGCCGGAACAGCAGAGCGGAATAAATTCAAGGAGGAAGCAACAGAGACCCCAGCCTGGCAACCAGCAAACATTTGTCTGACAGCCGAGCCCTGAGCCGCTCTCCCGCGGCCAGGCTGGATGTGGCTGTGAGCAACCTGATGTAGTGTGAGGTGTCCCTTCCCAGTGGGGTCAGTGGGGCCGTGGGGTCGGGACTGGATGGTTCTTGAGTTCCCCTCCAGCTTTAACAATTCCGCGATTCTGACTCCTCAGAGCGCTAACAGCGCCCCCGGGCGGCGGTCGGTTGGTCACGGTGGAAGTTGGGTGTTGGCGACCCCCCCAGCCGCCACTTCCGTCCCGCCGCTGCGGGGCGCGTTGGGAGCTGTAGTCTCGGCAGCTCGGCGCTATCCCCGCCGCCTCCACCGCCGCTTCCGGGCGGAGGGGGCCGGGCCGGACGGCAGGGAGAGCTCCGCCAGGGCTGTGAGGAGCGGGTCAGTTCTGCTTCCGCCGCCCCTCGCTCCCTGGCGGGGGACAAATGGAGGCGCCGTGGCGCCAGGGCGGCCGGGGCCGGGGCCGCGCCAGGCCCGGGGATGGGGTCGCCGCCCGCACTGGGGCAGCTCCCCGGCCCTCGGCGCCTCGGGCCCGCGGCGGTGCCAGCGCTGCAGACACTGGGACCAGCGGCGGGGGCGACAGCGGTGAGTGTAGTATCCTTCCTTCCCTAGTGGAGCCCGGTCGGAGGCTGTGGGGTCACGGACCCCAGTTGGGCCATGTATAGCCCCTACCGGTGCCCAGGCCGGTGGTTCCCTTGGCGGTGCGGGGAAGAGAGGCGGGCTCCGGCCCCCTTCCCTTGGCGGTGCGGGGAAGAGAGGCGGGCTCCGGCCCCCTTCCCTTGGCGGTGCGGGGAAGAGAGGCGGGCTCCGGCCCCCTTCCCTTGGCGGTGCGGGGAAGAGAGGCGGGCTCCGGCCCCCTTCCCTTGCTGCTGAGCCCGGTGCTTTGCCATCTGCCGTCTCCTGCCCGCGGCTACCATCTGGGTGTAAACGCGGAGGCCTCGGGCAGTGCTGGGGGCTCGGGTGCGTTACCCTTCCCCAGTGTGCGCAGCCTGTGCGCTTCGAGCAGAAGGGTAAGGAACGGAATAATGGATTCAGCAGCTGGTTTTCAGTACGGTTGGAAATGTCCAGGAGATTTCTGCCCGTTACGAAGAGACATGAGGTGCTGTGGTCGGTGTGCCACATGGTCCCGACCTGGGAAAGACGCAGGCTTCCCAGGACATGGGGTTGGAACGAGTGCAAATACTTTGCAGGTAACGAAGTACCAGATGCTGAGCTCTTCTAAGTGGCAGCACAGTTTCTAAAGGAAAACCTGGATACTACCCTTGTAGTACTACTACCCCAGTAAATATGTTGGGTACCGTAATCAAATACGGAAAACGAGGAGGTACTTAAGACCTGAGATCTGCTGAAGATCTTTACATCTCTGTGGTGTGTTATCTTAAAGGCACTTTGGTTTGTTATGAAATCTGTTACATAACTTTTTTTTCCTCCCTGTGAGAATCTTCCTCTATTTCACATGCAGTAATTTCAAGAAAAGCTTATCCTTCACAGAATTGTCAGGGTTGGAAGGGACCTCAAGGATCATCCAGTTCCAACCTCCCTACCATGGGCAGGGACACCTCACACTACATCAGGTTGCCCAGACTCACATCCAGCCATGGGGGTGTGTGTGTGTGTTGTGTCTCTTCTCTCTAGCAACCAGCACCAGAACAAGGGGACACAGTCTCAAGCTGCGCCAGGGGAAGTTTAGGCTTGAGGTGAGGAGAAAGTTCTTCACGGAGAGAGTCATTTGCCATTGGAATGTGCTGCCCAGGGAGGTGGTGGAGTCACCATCCCTGGAGGTGTTCAAGAGGGTATTGGACGTGGCACTTGGTGCCATGGTCTAGTCATAAGGTCTGTGGTGACAGGTTGGACTCGATGATCCTTGAGGTCTCTTCCAACCTTGGTGATACTGTGATTCTTTAAAGAAAAAGACAGTTGAAAGTATGGAGAACTGACTGTGGTGTTGTGAGGAACTGTCCTGGTATTAACCATTAATCTGTTCTCTTAATAGAATTATCTTCACAGAGGAAATTTGAAGAAATCAAGAAGGCTAACCAGGCTGCAGCTAAAAAGCTGGTTGAAGACCAGTTTAGCTCCTCATCTGAAGATGATGATGACGATGCTGAAGTAAAACAAGGAAAGATTTTGGCGAAAACGTTTACCATTTACACCAGCCAAACTGGTAATTGGTTTTCATTTGTTAATTTATAGTTTGTTAGCAAAACACAAGCAGTGCTGTACTACTGGCTCTGCGTGAGAGTTTTGTTCTTAATTGGAGGGCAAGCAATTTATTCTGGTGCCTTGTATTGCAAATATTTCTTCCTAACAGTGCCTCCTGGCAGTGCTTGTTATGCAGAATTCATGCTATGGCTCTGAAGCTGTCTTAGGTACTTCTGATAATGTAGTTTTGCCTTAATACATGACTGAGAAAAAGTCTCAACATGCAGTGTCTCAACATGTCCAGAATAGCAGAGCAAACATTTCTGATTGCTTTAAAACCCTTTATGCATTAAAGATGGAGATGCGAGTGACCTGGAGCGTACAAGACAATACATGAATGAAGCTTTTCAGTCAGGGGCTATGACATGCCTGATCTGCATTGCTTCAGTTAAAAGGAACCAAGCTGTAAGTATTTTACAACATTCTTAAAATGAAGCAAATATAACTGCCTGAGTAACTGGTGTGTCCTTATATTAGTAAGGTAGTTCTTGGAATTGGTAGCTTTGAAATGATGCCAATTACTAACTGCATCATTCAGCATTTGGGGATTTTTTTTCAAACACTTGAAGAAATAAATATTTAGAATATGGGGGGGGGGGGGGCTGGACATAAATGTGTTATTGTAATGTAGTTATTTTGAAGTGCTGGTGAAGAGCAATTGAAATCATGAAGGATGTATTCCATAAGCTGTGCTGCAGCAAATAACAAAGCAAGAGATATTAGGATGTTAGGAGGTTGAAGTGAGGTGGGGCTTGATCTCTTCTTTCTAGTATCAGGTGATACAGCAAGAGGAAATGGCCTGCAGTTTTGCCAGGGGAGATTTAGATTGGATATTAGGAAAAAAATTGCTTCACTGAAAGAATGGTGAGGCACTGGAACAGGTTACCCAGGGAGGTGGTGGAATCGCCATCCCTGGAGGTGTTCAAGAAATGTATGGACATGGCACTTTGGGACATGATTTAATGGCCATAGTGGTGCTAGGTTGATGGTTGGACTTGATGATCTTAGAAGTCTTTTCCAACCAAAACAACTAAGGTGATCTTTGCTGCTTCAAGTGCTAATGAGGTGTGGGAGGAGGGTGGCATGTCTGAGAAGATTGTCTGATTTCATACAGGTGCATGTTTCATGGCACAGATCTCAGGACAAATCTTTTTAATTGTTAACAGATCAACTTCCTTCTGACAGGCCTAACCCTGGTTCAGTTATACAGTTACTTGAATCAAGTAGCTTGCAAGTGTATGTTTAATACTAAAAGAAAAATGTGCAGAAAATCTTTTAACTCCTGCTGCTGGATGTACATGGACTACAAGTATCCAGTAAAAGTGTAGTCATTAACTTTTTTTTTAATAGAAAGAAATTTGTGTGAGTTCATAACTTCTGTGTTACCTTTTTGTGTGTGTGTTATCTTTTGTGTGATTTGAAACTGGAGCAGGGTAGATTTAAGTTGGACATCAGGAGGAAGCTCTGCACAATGAGAGTGGTGAAATACTGAAGCAGGTTGCTCAGGGATGTGGTTGAGGCTGGTTGAGAGTGGATGTGGCCCTGAGCAGCCTGATCTAGTTAGAGGTGTTTTATACCTCTCTTGCTCTTTGAATAAAAGACACTAGGTTGAAAGTCATGCTTCAAATAAAATCTTTTTCATATTATGTAAATCCTGAAGTTTGAGAGAAGGAAGAGACTTTTTAGTATTTCTAGTGACAAGATGTCTAGAGACCTACGGTATAGACAGGGAGTGAGGTGGAGGGGGAGCTGGGCTTGTTTAGTCTGGCACAGCAGGCCTAGGGATGATATGATAGAATGGAAAAAAAAACCCACAGAAATGGGTAGATTGAGATTGGATGTTAGGAAGAAGTTCTTCCCCATGAGGGTGGTGAGACACTGGCACAGGTTGACCAGGGAGGTGGTGGAAGCCTCATCCCTGGAGGTTTTTATGTCCAGGCTGGATGTGGCTGTGAGCAACCTGCTGTAGTGTGAGGTGGGGTTGGAACTAGATGATCCTTGAGGTCCCTTCCAACCCTGACAATTCCATGATTCTGTAAAAATATGAGGAGTTCAGATGCTGTCCCTGCCTATATAAGATTGAAATTAAGTGAGGGTGAATTCCACTGCCAGAGAGGGGACTCTGGCCCCTTTCTTCCAGGTGGCGGAAGCCAGTCAACTTTGTGGTGACAGGTGGTGTAACAAGGGGCAGTGGCACAAACAGGTTGGGAGGTGTAGACTGGATACTAGGAAGATAGTGTGCACTTGGATTCCAAGTTGCCTAGAGTGGTTGTGGATTCCCCAACCTTCAGGATTTTCCAACTTTGCTAGGCAAAGCTGTAGCTGAACTGAGCTAAGCTGGCAGTAGTCCTGCTTTGGACTTGATGTTTTGGGATGTGACCTTCACCAGTGTAGGAGATAAAATGAGTATTTTGTGTTCCAGAAACCTTGGCAAAAACTTCCCCCAGGAGCAGGAAAAAAAGATTACAGCTATGGATCTCTAGGGGTAAAGCTGCCTGTCTTGATCTAACAATAGGTGAAATCTATCTTTGGGAAGCCATTTGGTTAAATGGAAAGATAGCAAGCTTGTGGTTCTTTGGATATTGCAGATATTCAGCAATGAAAACCGAAAGAAACCCAGTATGAAGCAATTGACATTGTATCTGCTCTTTAGGTCTGGAGCTGTTGTGGATGCTTTTGTATATTCCACCTGGTGTGTATCCAGAAGTGGGCCAGGGACAGCCTTTTCCTTGTGTCTTCTCCTTTGACAGATGATGATTTTGGGAAGAAAGATTATCCCTGGCCATGGTGAGCTATTCAGGGCACATTTATCGATGCTTTAATTGTGAAAGATAAATGATCTGGAGTTACTGTAGAAAGGAATGGTACTCCTAAATGATGTGCACACCAAAACACAAAGTTTAGAAGCCTGTCTTTTCTTTTGCTTTTAAAAAATACTTTCAAGTTTTCTTTGACATGCTTTGGGAATATTTCACAGTGATATTAAAACCATAATACATCAAATTTGCTTTGACTTCTGAGAAGGTAGCTTAACTATCTTATGTCTCAGCTTCTCTCATTTGTTTCTGGATGGCTTTACATATATGTAGACTAGAATAGAATTAACCAGGTTGGAAGAGACCTTCGAGATCATTGAGTCCAACCCATCACCCAACACCATCTAATCAACTAAACCATGGCACCAAGTGCCTCATCCAGGCTCTTCCTAAACACCTCCAGTGATGGTGACTCCACCACCTCTCTGGGCAGCCCATTATCACTTCTAAAATTGGCCCCATGGAATAAATAAATTAAGCCCCCTAGTTCTAAAATAGCAAGATTTAGACCTTTTATTTTGGTGTGTTTCTCTCTGTAACTGAAGCACTGAAGCCAATCTCTCGGTTTTGCATGAGGTTGTATGCAGAAGTTGTTAACATTGTGGCTGCATGAAGAATGAGTCTTGCTTTTTTTCAGTGGGTTTATGTCTGAAGGTTCAGTCAAAGTTTTTCTGTGTATGTTTGTTCCATGCATTATTTGCCCACCTAGTTTCATGTGGAAACTTGCAATAGAGATTATATCTTCTGTCAAGTTTGGTTGCAAGTGCCAGGTGGGTTCAAAAGCTCTCTTAATGTGGAATGTCAGAGAGCAGGTTTGCTTAGGAAAGAAGATACAAGACTGTTGCCTGGAAGTTGATAAAGGCTCTTATACTACAGGCTGGTTTTGTGTTTTAAGCATAATGTTCAATGAAAAAAATCTCAACATGAATGGTATTTTATTTAACACATAGTAGAGCTGTGCAGGCACTGTGGAGAAATGGTTTATGACCTGTGATGTATTAGATAGGCACAAACTGGAGAAGAGAAGGCTCCAAGGAAAACTTATTGTGGCCTTCCTGTATCTTAAGGGGGCCTTCAGGAAAGCTAGTGAGGTACTTTGGGGTAGTGATAGGACTAGGGGGAATGGAACCAAGCTAGAGGAGGAGAGAGGCTGAGGGAGCTGGGGTTGCTTAGGCTGGAGAAAGGGAGGCTCAGGGGAGATCTTCTTGCTCTCTACAACTACCTGAAGGGAGGTTGTAGCCAGGAGGGGGTTGGTCTCTTCCCCCAGGCAAGCAGCACCAGAACAAGAGGACACAGTCTCAAGCTGTGCCAGGGGAGGTTTAGGCTGGATGTTAGGAAGAAATTCTTTCTAGAAAGAGTAATTGGCTATTGGAATGTGCTGCCCAGGGAGGTGGTGGAGTCACCATCACTGGAAGTGTTTAGGAGGAGACTTGATGGGGTGCTTGGTGCCATGGTTTAGTTGATTAGATGGTGTTGGGTGATAGGTTGGACTCCATGATCTCTGTGGTCTTTTCCGACCTGGTTAATTCTGTATTCTATTCACATGCATTCCTTTGGAATCACTTCACATAAAAATTGTTCTGCATGCTTGATGTGATGAATGTTTTTGCACACTTAGAGGAAAAAAAAGACTGCAGTGGTAGGACAATTCCTTAGGCATTCTAATGAATGTGTTGCAAAAATCTGACCTATAGCAAGACCTTTGTTGTATATTATAAATGTAATGATGTTGTTATTAGTTACAGTGGTTGTAAAAATGTTTGTGGATAACCTGTTAACAGCCTTGGGAAACTGAAATTATGAAAAAAACCTTTTCTCTTTAGAACAGTCTTTAAAAAACAGCTTTTTTTTCTCCACTCCTTTTCCCCCTTCTTGTAGTCCTAAATGTAGGTTTGAATACAAACGGTCTGAAACTCCCAGTAGGTATTACTGTTACTGTGGGAAAGTGGAGAATCCAACGGTGGACCCCTGGCTGGTACCTCACTCCTGTGGTCAGATATGTGAGAGGGAATTCAAACCTCCCTGTGGGCATAAATGTTTGCTGCTTTGTCATCCAGGTAAATCCACTGCCTCCCTTGGTTGTGTGGTGTGCAGCTGTCACACAGTTTTACTCAAAATCTGCTAACTATTGGAGACTCTCAGAGCAGAGCAGCTGTAGTCAGGGCTGCATTTGCTGAATGGTTCTTCATGAGTTCTTTTTCTTACCTTTAGGACCCTGCCCACCTTGCCCAAAGATGGTCACAACAACGTGTCACTGCAAGAAAGCCAAAGCAGTGCCCCGACGGTGCAGTGCCAAGGACTGGTCGTGCCGCCTGCCCTGTGGACGGACGCTGCTGTGCGGGCAACACACTTGTGAGAATCCCTGTCATGCAGGTAGAGCTGCCTTCTGCCACTTCAGTGGAGGAGGACTTCTAATTACAGGATCACATGATGTTAGGGGTTGGAAGGGACCTCTGGAGGGTCCAACCCCCATGCCAGAGCACGACCATAGAATCTAGTTCAGGTTGCACAGGAACACATCCAGACAGGGCTTGGAAGCCTCCAGAGAAAGAGACTCCACAACCTCTCTGGGCACCCTGTTCCAGTGCTCTGTGAGCCTCACAGTAAAGAAGTTCCTCCTCCATATTGAGGTGGAACCTCCTGTGCTGTAGGTAATATCCATTGCCCCTTGTCATATCACAGGGCACAAGTGAGCAGAGGCTATCCCTTCCCTCCTGACCCCCAGCCCTCAGATATTTACAGACATTGATCAGATTCCCCTCTCCCCTTTTCCTCTCCAGACTGAGCAGCCCCAGGGCTCTCAGCCTTTCCTCAACAAGGCAGTGCTGCAGTCCCTTCATCATCCTTGTAGCCCTCTGTTAAACTCTCTCCAGTAGAGAGAGCTTGAACTGGGGAGCCCAGAACTGGATGCAATATTTCAGGGGAGGATGCGTCATTCTTTAGTGATTCCTGTTCTCAATGTCACTTTGCAATTCCATGCAGGAGACTGCCAGCCCTGTCCACGAGTCAGTAAGCAGCGATGCGTCTGTGGCAGACAGACCACAGAAAGACTTTGTGCCAGTCCTCAGTGGCAGTGTGATCAGGTATGTTGAAGCTGTCCTTTATAGCTTATTGCTCATCTATGCAAAATTTGATTATTCAGTGTATTAAAGATTGCAGTAACTCCTTTAGTACCAAACCAGTTCTGATTTGGGGGTTTTGAAAGTGCAGTCACAAATGTAAGCAGCAGTGTTTGAGAATGGATCTGCTTGGTGGCCCAGTTCATTTCTGACAGTAGTGAAAATGTTACTGTTCTGGAATTATGCCAGGCTTAAGCTAGCTGTGAATTTGACCTTGTACATTCCATTTTCTTGGGCTTGAGGTTGAAATTTCAGCTTCTGTCTTTCAAAACAAGCATGAAACCCCAGCCTAGTAGATAAGAGTTTCATGCTTATCTACTTTGAAGTATATTTGCAGCTTATTGTTAGGACCAAGGGTGTGGATTGACAGCCTGTAAAAGCATAAACACAATTTTGAAATTAAGTGGTGAGGGAGAGCTTGCACCAGGAGCTTCTTGGGTAAATAAGATGCCAATAAGAAAGGCACTCAGCCTCTGTAAAGTAACAATTAAATGTGATTATTTCAGTTAACACTATAGAGAGAGGGAGTGAAATAACAATAATAATACAGCACTTCAGATGCTGGGAACCCTGAGCTGTGCAGCATTGAATGAGCCTCTGAGCCATGTGCAGCATGCAGTGCAGACCCCATCTGGAGAAGGGGTTATCTTATTTTGGTCTTGAGTTGTGCAAGGATTTTGTTACAAGAAAGCAACCCTCTTCATTGGTTCTACTGTCAAACAGAAGGGATGTTTGGATGAGACCTTTTGGCCACTTGGCAAGGACATGCAGATGGCTTTATCTCTGGTACCAAGTGGGAGCTGCCTCCAACCATCTCTGCTGTCTACAGCTACGTGAAGGGAGGTTGTAGCCAGGTGGGGGTTGGTCTCTTCTCCCAGGCAACCAGCACCAGAACAAGAGGACACAGTCTCAAGCTGTGCCAGGGGAGGTTTAGGCTGGATGTTAGGAAGAAATTCTTCCCAGAAAGAGATTGGCCATTGGAATGTGCTGCCCAGGGAGGTGGTGGAGTCACCATCCCTGGAGGTGTTTAGGAAGAGACTTGATGGGGCGCTTGATGCCATGGTTTAGTTGATTAGATGGTGTTGGATGACAGGTGGGACTTGATGATCTCTGAGGTCTTTTCCAACCTGGTTAATTCTGTATTCTATTCTATCCTGTAACCAAGGAGTACATGCAGCACAGCACAGGGCTTAAGGCCAAGCTGTACAGGCAGCACAGCAGAGGTTTGGGACTACTCAGGTTAACTGTTCTGCGAACCACTAACTTCTCAGTGTGCTGTGCACTTCCAGCCAGGGTCATTGCAGGGTGATCAGTTTTGTTTGGTCAATTCAGCAAATATAAGTTTAGAAAGAGTAAAAATTCAGAAGCAGTTATATTTGCTCCAGATTTGTCTCACCCCTAGTTTTCCCTCTTGAGTTGCTTTGGTTTTGGGATGCAGTTCCATTCCCTTGCATTGACTTGGTTTCTCTTGAGTTTTCCAGGTGTGTGGGAAACCTTTGCCTTGTGGCAATCACACGTGTGAACAAGTTTGTCATTCTGGTCCCTGTGGAGACTGTCCTCGTTCTGGGAAAAGGTCCTGTCCATGTGGAAAATCAAGTAAGCTGCCTTTTAAAGAAATACTTCATTAATGTAAAATAGAAAAGAAAAAGATAAATTAAATCAAAGTCATCCAGTCTTTGACAGTCATGAGTTCAGCTTAATTCTGCAGGACAGGGGCCATGACAAGTTCTTAAGAGTGAACTGTGCCTGTTTCCTTTAATTGTTTTGCTGAATTGTTTCAAAGCCTTGTTTGTCAGCAGGGGTTTGCTTGGCAATGTGAATAACTGAGTAATTGTAGAGAAGCTTTGGGGGGGAAAATCGAGAGAGTCTTGTCTTCTGAGCTCATGCTTGCTAAGTATTTTGGCCTCTTTTCTAAGTCTTTGCCTGTGCTTCTCTCTCTCTGTCTAGAGTTTACATTGCCTTGTACAGAAGATGTGCCCACCTGTGGTGACAGTTGTGACAAAGTTCTGGAATGTGGCATCCACAGATGTTCCCAGCGCTGCCATCGAGGTCCCTGTGAAATATGCAGGCAGGTTAGTCTCATTGGAGCAGCTTCATGTCTTGTTACAGGATGCACTGCTCAGGCCTGGCATGGCACCCTGATGTGGCTACCCAGATGGTTTTGGCCTCAGAGGATGACAGGTTGCCTGTGATCTAGATGTGGGACCTAAGATGTGCCTCTTCGTGTTCTAGAAAGCCATGCAAGGGGTGTATTGGCCATTGCTTGGAGTGTGGCAGATTCAGAGCTGCTGCTGAGCTGTGGGAAGGATGCAAAGATCCTCTGCTCCAACCCCAGCACAGGAGAGAGGTGCTGTATGAGCTGCCCACAAACACCCAGTGGTGCTTTGATAGCCAGTGGTGTCCCAGGAACCCCTCAGTCCTGCCTGCAGCTTCCTTCGACGGCTGGATCAGCATTTACTTCATCATGGGAGGCCGTATGGATGGCCTGAGGCAGAAGCAAGCTGACCAACCAGCTTCCATCATCTTCTGGGAACCTTGATCCATTTGGTACAGGCCAGTTAGGTTTCTTAAACACTGTGTACCTGAAATAGTGCAAGCCTTCCAAGGACAATTCAGTCACCTGTCACAGAATCCATGCAGCATGTTTTTCCCCCTACTCTTCTCCTGCCCCAGCATGATTCAAAATTAAGGGCAATGAAGCTGGTGAAGGGTGTGGAGAAACAGGTCTGGTGAGGTGTCGCTGTGGGGATAGGGACAGGGGCATGGTCAAAAGCAACGAAGATGAAAAACAAGCAGAGTATAGAGAAAGACAAAAGACTCTGTTTATTCTAGCAAGCAACACGTATTTGTATCTGTCTTGTTAGTGTGGCTGCGTGTGACTGGCTAACAGACTCTTCTCAAGATTCTTAGGGGTTAGTGATAGCATTGCTATAGTTACTTGTTAAGCTAGGCCAGGTAGCCTCCTATCTTATCTTGCGGTTTCTCATCCTCCAACATCCAGTCCAGGGAGTTTCCAGCTTCTCATGGGAACACAGTGATGTTTTCAATAATGTTTTCAATACTGAACTCCTCACCAGAGCTCTTCAGAAGGTCCACAGATTCATCACAGTCCCCCACAGTAAGGAGCTGCTGAGGGAACTGAAGTTGTTTAGTCTGGAGAAAAGTAGGCTGAGGGGAGACCTTCTTGCTTTTTACAACCTTCTGAAAGGAGGATAGATGATGGTGGAGGTTGGTCCTTTCTCCCTAGCAACAAATGATAGGAGGAGAGGCTTCAAGTTGCACCAAGGGAGGCTTAGGTTGGTTATTAGCAGAAACTTTACTGAAATGGTTCTGAAAGACTGACACCGCCTCCCCTGGGAAGTGGTCGAATCCTCATCCCTGGAGGTGTTGATCAGATCAAGGCAAAGATGTGGGGCTGGGGTGTTAGAGGTAGATAAGGGTTGAGGATCTTTTCCAACCCAAACAATTTTGTGGTTCTGTCATGAATCCAAGTTGAGGCATGAATGAAGGTTTGTTTTGGCTTGATTGTTGAGTTTGGGGTTTGGGATTTAATTTTTTTTAAAAATAATTAATTATGCCTTAAAAGACACTTCAATTTTTCCTAAGCTCTTCTAGCCTCCTTGCTGCTTTCTCCTGTTATACTCTTTGTATATTAGACAATTTAGGTGCTGTAACAAGGATATTTCCTTGTTAGTAAGAAAACAGTGTTTTGCTCTGCTCTGTAAATATCTCTGGAGCTACTGTGACCTGGCCCATAAAGCTGTTGTTCTGTCTGTTCTCAATTATCTCTTCCTGAACTAACTTTGGCTACAAATTCTATGGTGAAAACAGTTAGCACATGATAGCAGGGATGAAGGTCAGGCTTATCTATTTAAGTTGTCTCTATCCATGGTGGGTGAATCTAGGATACTGTGCAGGAGAGAGAGAGTAGAATAGAATTAACCACGTTGGAAAGACCTTTGAGATCGAGTCCAACCTATCACCCAACACCATCTAATCAACTAAATCATGGTACCAAGTGCCTCATCTAGTCTCTCCCTGAACACCTCCAGTGATGGTGACTCCACCACCTCCCTGGGCAGCACATTCCAATGGCCAATCTCTCTTTCTGTGAAGAACTTCTTCCTAACATCCAGCCTAAACCTCCCCTGGTGCAGCTTGAGACTGTGTCCTCTTGTTCTGTCAGAGGTTGCCTGGGAGAAGAGACCAGCCCCCACATGGTTACAATCTCCCTTCAGGTAGTTGTAGACAGCAATAAGGTCTCCCCTGAGCTTCCTCTACTCCAGGCTAAGCAACCCCAGCTCCCTCAGCCTCTCTTCACAGGGCTGTACTCCAAAGCCCTCCCCAGCTTTGTTGCCCTTCTCTGGACAGGCTCGAGCAAGTCAACATCTTTCCTAAACTGAGGGGCCCAGAACTGGACACAGGACTCAAGGTGTGGCCCAAACAGTGCTGAGTACAGGGCAGAATGACTTCCCTGCTCCTGCTGGCCACACTGTTCCTTCTTGTATAAGTGTTTTCAGCCTTTGTGCTTGACATCTTGCATGCTGTGCTTGAGTGACCCCCTTGAAGTGGCTTCTGTCTCGGTGGGACCAAGGCTACAGTGAGGTACCACCTAGAGCAGCGCCTGAAACCAGCACCAGAACAAGAGCACACAGTCTCAAGCTGTGCCAGGAGAGGTTTAGGCTGGATGTTAGGAAGAAGTTGTTCCCAGAAAGAGAGATTGGCCATTGGAATGTGCTGCCCAGGGAGGTAGTGGAGTCACTATCACTGAAGGTGTTTATGAAGAGCCTGGATGAGGCACTTGGTACCATGGTTTAGTTGATTAGATGGTGTTGGATGATAGATTGGACTTGATGATCTCAAAGGTCTTTTCCAACCTGGTTAATTCTATTCTATTCTACAAGACTGGCACAAGGTCCCCAGATCTGCCCAGAGCACGCAATATACTTCCTGTTGTGATAGAGCATCACTGTCCCATGAAGTTTTATTTACTAGCAGTAAAAGAACATTTTATTTTCTGCTCTTTTGGGGTGTGTTTTCTTTTGGTATGAAAAACAGGCTCCTTTTTCCCCCCCCCCGTCTGCTGCCCAGGAAGTGGAGAAGCAGTGCCGCTGTGGGAAGCACACTAAACGCATGCCGTGCCACAAGCCATACCTGTGTGAAACAAAGTGCACTAAAACTCGTGATTGCCAAAAGCACCAGTGCAGGAGAAAGGTGAGTGTCCAGAGATGATCTTGCTCCAGTCTGTTGTTTAGAGAATGTTTTTGGCAATTTAGCTGCAGTACATCACATCAGTCTGTCATTCCATGCCTGTTAGAGTAAAGAAAGAGGAGTTTTCTTCAGTATTACTCAGATTAGTTTGAGGTATACTAGAATTCCCTGTCACTATGCTTCAAATCTGGCCTTAAAATCCAGGAGGGAATTTTGACCCTAGAAAGCTTTCAGATACTTTAGTAACTGATGTTCTATGCATTCTGAAATAGTTAGATCCATTCCCCTTCACCTCCTTCACTTAGTCAAGCCTGTGCTTGAGCCATTGTCACCAGATCAATTTCAGGAGCACCAGGCTTGATAGAGTTAGAGAATGGCTGCACTTGATGGTCTTAAAGGTCTTTTCCAACAAAATCTAATCTATGATTCCATGATTTATTTCCTTAATTTGTAGGAAGAGCTCTGAGTCTCTCGTGATTTAGTAAGGGGCATACTCTTACTTTTCACAAGTCATCATTCCACCCCACCTTCCAACATACAGCACTGCAATGAGCAGTGTTTTGACAACTGGAAATTTGAGCATTGTTTCACTTCTGATTAGAAACCTAAGGAATGACTGATAGCTCAGGCCTATCTTTTTAGTTGGATTACTTCAAGAAGGCCTGGAAGTTCATAGAATGGTTTGGGTTGGAAGAGACCTTAAAGATCATCTAGTTTCATGGGCAAGGACACCTTCCACTAGACCACGTTGCTCAAGGCCTCATCCAACCTGGCTCTGAACACCTCCAGGGAGGGGGCATCAATAACCTCTATGGACAATCTGTTCCAGTGTCTCACCACTCTAACTGTAAAGAATTTCTTCCTAATATGTATAATTGCCTGGTATGTGTGAATGAAGACATGACAAAAGTTTGGCTCCTTACCACAAAGAGGCATTAAAAAACCACAGTTTTATTCTTCAGTATTTTTGAGTATTGTTACAGTGAATTTACTTCATGTGAAAAAGCAGCAAAATAAGTAAATGCAATCTTGGAATCATTAAGCAAAAATAAACAAACAAATAAATCCAGCTTTCTCTTCCTAATTGCCATCCTTCTTGATAGAGGTTAGAAGGAAGGTTCCTTTCAGTTTAATAGATACAAATGGGGATCTCTCCTGACCTGGCATATGGTGATGGTGTTTTGTATTCTGATTCTTCCACATTACTACTTCCTATTAGGGCAGTAAAGAAATGATCTTGAAAGTTTCCTGCAAAGGTGATACATAAAATGAAAGTAAAGAAGGTGGTTAGCAACATCTTTTTGCCAGGATGATATTGTACAAACGTGGAAGAAACTGCAGAGTGATGGTGGCAGAATGTTGAATATCCTCTGCGTAAGCTTCTGAAAGGATTTTGAACTAATACATTGTAAGAAATTGAAAACTAAAAAAGTTCTTACACTTTTTGGAAGCTCTCTGCCTATTTGGTGTGTTGAAATGATGCTTTCCAATATGCATTTCCCTCTTGTATTATAATCTGAATTTTTAACAGACAGCTTTACAGGTTGTCTCCTTTCTATGCCTGGAAGAAATTTTCATATAATCATAGATTTGTCAGGGTTGGAAGGGACTTCAATGATCATCCAGTTCCAACCCCCCTGCCATGGGCAGGGACACCTCATACTACAGCAGGTTGCTCAGAGCCACATCCAGCCTGGTCTTCAAAACCTCCAGGGAGGAGGCTTCCACCACCTCCCTGGGCAACCTGTGCCAGTGTCTCACCACCCTCATGGGGAAGAACTTCTTCCTAACATCCAAACTGAGTCTACCCATTTCTAGGTTTTTTTCCATTCCCCCCAGTCCTATCACTCCCTGACACCTTAAGAATTCCCTCCCCAGCTTTCTTGTAGCCCCCTTCAGATACTGGAAGGCCACAATTAGGTCTCCTGGGAGCCTTCTCTTCTCTAGGCTGAACAGCCCCAACTCTCTCAGTCTATCCTCATAGGAGAGGACCTCCAACCCCTTTAATCATCCTCGTGGCCCTTCTCTGGACACCTTCCAGATCCTTCCTGTCCTAGGGGCTCCAGAACTGGAAACAGTACTCTAGGTGGGGTCTCAGCAGAGCAGAGTAGAGAGGGAGAATCACTTCCCTCGACCTGCTGGCTATGCTGTACATGAATAGTACATTTAGTACATTTGACTAAATTGTATGGGTGTTTTCTTTTAAAGAAATACTGTAAAACCGAGATTGTAAAAAAGAACACATTTACACCACAAATGCCTGAATTTCCAGTTGTATGAAGTGTATTTGTTTTTTAACAGTGCTGTTCTGGAAACTGCCCACCTTGTGATCAGGTCTGTGGGCGGACTCTGGGCTGCAGAAATCACAAATGTCCTTCAGGCTGCCATAGAGGTAAGAATGATTGAATGATCCCTGTGCTGATGGAATGTTGTTTAGTTATGCCAGTCTTTGTGCTTACATGACTCTGTATGGTGCTTTAATGAATTCTCTCCCTTGTTGCATGTGATTTTTCTGTGGAGGCAATGTGTTTGAAAGGCTATTAGTGCTGGTTAGAGTGCAAGGACTTCATGACAACCTGAACTTTTACCTGGTAATTGTGCTTAGCATTATTCCTCTGAAAATGCTCTGTCCCATTTCCAGCTGCTCAATTCAACATCCATAGCTTGACTTACTCTCCTCCCCATCTACTCTGCCCTGGTGAAGCCGCTTCTGAAATGGTGTCCAGGTTCTGTGCCCCTCGGGGAGCTGCTTGAAAGAGTCCATGGCAAAGCCACAAAAATGATTAAGGGAGTAGAACATCTCCCTTATGAGGAGAGACTGAGGGTGCTGGGGCTCTTTAGCTTGGTGAAGAGGAGACTGAGAGGTGACCTCATTAATGTTGATAAAGTTGTGCAGGGTGAGTGCCAAGAGGATGGAGCCAGGCTCTGCTGGGTGATGCCCAATGACAGCACAAGAGGCAATGGTGGAAGCTGAGACGTAGGAAGTTCCATGGAAACATGAGGAAGAATTTTTTCCCTGTGAGGGTGACAGAGCCCTGGAACAGGCTGCCTAGGGGGGTTGTGGAGTCTCCCTCTCTGGAGCTATTCAAAACCTGCCTGGATGCATTCCAGTGTGATCTACTCTAGGTGATCCTGCTCTGGCAGGGGGTGTAGACTGGATGACCTTTTGAGGTCCCTTCCAACCCCTAATACTCTGTGACTCTAAATAATTGTGTTCACATGAATATGCATAACAAAGCCCAGCTACATGTAGAAAACACTGCTGGCTGAGTCTGGATGGGTTTTAAAAACCCTGGAAGGCAACATGTGAGAGGAGTGGGCTTCAGATTATTTTAAAACCAAACTCAAATGTATCTTGGTGTCTTCCTAGTAAAAGAGAACATAACTTGGTAGTAACTATATGAAGGATAACAAAAAAGTTTACTGCTGCATTCAGTGACCTTGGTTGAAAAGGTGCCAAAAACGGCCACAGTATCCTGACAGCTTTTCCCCCAGCCAATTGCTTTGACATTTGCTTGGTAGGGGATCAAACTGGAAGGACTGAAAAAGTCGTCGTCCTCTCAGCAGTTTTTCCCACAGAAGCTGCTGCCCTGCTGAAACAGCAGCTGAGCAGCCTCTCTAATTTCCTTTAGTATTCTGAACCATAAATGGCACCAGCTTGGGAAGTAATTCACAGCTTGTGCAGGCAGTTGTGTTTTTGAGGCAGTGAGGCTTAAAGAAGACAGAACAGGTAACTCTGGCAGTTGTCCCACTTGACCTGTTACTGAATTTGTCACCACAAACAAGTGGTTAGTTTTTTTTCCTCTGTTAACTGTGCCCAGCCCTTTTTCCCTTTCTTTCCTTCTCCTTCCCCTCTACCACTCCAAATTTCTTTTTTCATTTCTGTATGATTTTGGTTCATAACCAAAACATAGAATGAAATTCAGGTTGGCCAAGTAAGCTAATCATAGAATCAACAAGGTTGGAAAAGACCTCAGAGATCATCAAGTCCAACCTATCACCAAACACCTCATGACTAACTAAACCATGGCTTCAAGTGCCACATCCAATCTCATTTTGAACACCTCCAGGGACAGTGACTACACCACATCCCTGGGCAGAACATTCCAATGGCCAATTACTCTTTCTCTGAAGAACTTTCTCTTCACCACCAGCCCAAACCTCCCCAGAACAGCTTGAGACCATGTCCTCTTGTTCTGGTGCTGGTTGCCTGGGAGAAGAGACCAACCCCCATCTGGCTACAACCTCCCTTTAGGTATTTGTAGACAGCAATAAGGTCTCCTCTAAGCCTCCTCTTCTCCAGAATGTACTTTTACACTGAATAGCTGTTTCTTGTTTGATACTACTTAGAGGCTGGCTAAAAATGACAATAATTTCTAATAACTAACAGCAGGATCAAAACCAAGCAGTGCAATTAAGAAAACAACAGTGAACTTTGTAAATATTAAATGTGCACACTGTCAAGTGTATGAAATTTATCAAAACGATACAATCACCAATATTTAAGTGCAAAGGTTTAGGCTGGATGTTAGGAAGAAGTTCTTCCCAGAAAGAGAGATTGGCCATTGGAATGTGCTGCCCAGGGAGATGTTGGAGTCACTATCACTGAAGGTGTTTATGAAGAGCCTGGATGAGGCACTTGGTGCCATGGTTTAGTTGATTAGATGGTGTTGGGTGATAGGTTGGACTTGATGATCTCAAAGGTCTTTTCCAACCTGGTTTATTCTATTCTATATAATGATGCTAATAGCTATCAGAATGGCTTAGGTTGGAAGGGACCTTAGACATCATCTACTCCAGGGACACCTCTCAACTAGAGTCAGCTGCTCAAGGTCTCATCCAGCCTGGCCTTGGAGTAGCTCCAGGGGGGAGGCATCCACAGCCCCCCTACTTAATCTTTATTTTAGGAAACTCTGCTTGATGCCTACAGAAGCATTATGTGAGTTACAAGCTAATAGCAGCATCAATATACTGACATAATTTGGAGTATTGAGGATATAGTTACAGTGTAAAAAATACATAAACCGGAAGAATTGTCTTTATCTGATCCATGGAGAGCTAAAGCATGCAGTGACTAACTGACTGTCAGTGAAACCCAGACGTAGCTGGCAGCCCTGGTGCAAGATGATCCATTTGGAAAAGAAACTAACTTCTTTCAAGCCCTATCAGGAGAGGCTGAGGGAGCTGGGGTTGTTTAGCCTGGAGAAGAGGAGGCTCAAGGGGGGCCTTATTGCTATCTACAACTACCTGAAAGGAGGTTGTGGCCAGGTGGGAGTTGGTATCTTCTCCCAGGCAACCTGTGACGAAACAAGAGGACATAGTCTCAAGCTGTGCCAGGGGAAGTGTAGGATGGAGGTGAGGAGAAAGTTCTTCCCAGAAAGAGTAATTGGCCATGGGAATGTGCTGCCCAGGGAGGTGGTGGAGTCACCATCCCTGGAGGTGTTCAAGAAAGGATTGGACATGGCACTTGGAGCCATGGTTTAGTTGTCGGGGGGTGTTAGGTATTGTTAATAGGTTGGGCTTGATGATCTCTGAGGGCTTTTCCAACCTGGCTGATTCTGTGTGCTTTAACCAACTACAGTCTAATACGATTTGTAATGTCAGAATGTTTGAAATATTCTTTATAAAGGTAATGGTTTTGATTTTAAAATATTTATATTCATGCATTTCTCCTTACACAGTAAGATTTTAGTAGCAGCTGAAAGTTAATGGTTAATTAACTCCACCCAGGGAGGTGGTGGAGTCGCCATCCCTGGAGATGTTCAAGGGGAGATTGGACATGGCACTTGGTGCCATGGTCTAGTTGTGAGGTCTGTTGGGACAGGTTGGACTTGATGATCCTTGGGGTCTCTTCCAACCTTAGTTATACTGTGATACTGTAATTATTTCATTTTTAGTGTATAATAGCAGGTCAGGTTAACTTTGCAGTGGGCTGCAAAGTGAGCATTGATTTGAAAGGAAGCAGTATGCCTCCTAGAGAATCATAGACTCATAGAATTGTGAGGGTTGGGAGGGACCTCAAGGATCATCTAGTTCTAGCCTCCCTGCCATGGGCAGGGACCCCTCACACTACAGCAGGTTGCTCAGAGCCACATCCAGCCTGGCCTTCAAAACCTCCAGGGAGGAGGCTGCCACCACCTCCCTGGGCAACCTGTGCCAGTGTCTCCCCACCCTCATGGGGAAGAACCTCTTCCTGACATCCAAGCTGAATCTACCCATTTCTAGTTTTGTTCCATTCCCCCCTAGTCCTGTCACTCCCTGACACCCTCAAAAGTCTCTCCCCAGCCTTCTTGTAGCCCCCTTCAGATACTAGAAGGCCACAATTAGGTCTCCTTGGAGCCTTCTCTTTTCCAGACTGAACAGCCCCAACTCCCTCAGTCTGTCCTCATAGGAGAGCAGCTCCAGCCCTCTAATCATCCTCGTGGCCCTTCTCTGGACATGTTCCAGCACCTCCAGATCCTTCCTGTAATAGAGGCTCCAGAACTGCATCGCTGTACTGGGATAGGGTGACAGCAAAAGCAACAAAAATATCTGCAAGTTGAGTACAGAGAAAGACCAAAGGCTCCATTTATTCCAGCAAGCAACTCATATTTGTGTGTCTGTTGATAGTGTGGCTGCATGTGATTGGTTAACAATCTTGTCTCAAGGTTCTCACTGGTCACTGATAGCATTGCTATGGTTACTCAGTCTGCTAGCCCAGGTGGCTCCTATCTCATCTTGCAGTTTCTCATCCTCCAACATCCAGTCCAGGGAGTTTCCAGCTTCTCATGGGAACACAGTGATGTTTTCAATACTGAACTCCTCACCTGAGCTTTACAGGAGGTCCACAGATTCATCACAGTCCCCACAGAACTAGACACTGTACTCCAGGTGGAGTCTCAGCAGAGTGGAGTTGAGGGGGAGAATCCCCTCCCTTAACCTGCTGGCTATACTTCTCTTGATGCAGCCCAGGATGTGATTGGCTTTCTGGGCTGCAAGTGCACACTGCTGGCTCATGGTGGCTCATCCACCAGCACCCCTGTAATTATGTTAGAGGTTGCTGATAATAACCACTTGGCCTTTAGCAAAGGCCCTTGGAAAAAAAAGATGACTTAATCTCTTTTGTTTGTGGTTTGATGTTTAGAGATCATTTCTTCTTCAGCAAGCATGATTAAATACTTAAATTTAGAATGTGTTGTCATGGAATAGAAGATTTTTTTCTTTCCTACTGCAGTACCTTACAACACTTGCTTTGAGAGCAGTGTGCTCTCACCTTAATTTCAAGCTTATATGCATTTTGTGCCCTTCCTTCTGTCTTTTTGAGACTCTGGGCAGATGTTTCATTAATGGAAAGTTTAAGTAAATTGTACAGGTATCAGGCAGCCTGGGCAGCACAGCTTTACATCTTCAGTTTCTTTTGTAAAAGCAGCTCTTTGGGTGCTGACAATATATTAGAATTTAATTTGCTTTGCAGTATAAGGACTGCATGCTTCCAGCCTTTTCAGCCACTGAGAGATCTGCTTCTGGAAGTGTTGCTTCTCAGATCTTCTTAAGGCAGAATTGCTTGAAAAGTGTTGCTGCTGATAACACTTTCAAAGCTTTACTCGTTAAAGTTCCAGAATGCAACTTGATTAGTAAGCCAGAATCCCACATCTAGACTTGCTTACACAGCCACAAATCCAGGCTGGGTGCAGAGTGGGTTGAGAGTAGCTCTGAAGACAGAGACTTGGGGATGTTGATTGACGAGAAGCTCAGCATGAGCCAGCAGTGCCCTCATGCAACCCAGAAGGCAGCTGTGTGCTGAGCTGCAGCAAGAGGAATGTGGGCAGCAGGGCAAGAGAGGGGATTCTGCCCCTTGACTCTGCTCTGCTGAGACTCCACTTCCAATTCTGCATCCAGTTCTGGTGTCCCCTGCATAAGAAGAACTCCACAGGACCTTGTAGCTGCTATCCAATACAGGAAGAGTGTCCAGCAACAGGACAAGGGAGAAAGTGCTGGAGCATGTCCAGAGAAGAGCCATGAGGATGAGCAGAGGGCTGGAGCTCCTCTTCTATGAGGACAGACTAAGAGAGTTGAGGCTCTGCAGTCTGGAGAAGAGAAGGCTTCCAGGAGACCTAATTGTGGCCTTTCAGCATCTGAAGGGGGCTACAAGAAAGCTGGGGAGTGACTTCTGAGGGTGTCAGAGATTGACAGGACTGGGGGGAGTGGAGCAAAACTAGAAATGGGTAGATTGAGATTGGATGTTAGGAAGAAGTTCTTCCCCATGAGGGTGGTGAGACACTGGCACAGGTTGCCCAGGGAGGTGGTGGAAGCGTCCTCCCTGGAGGTTTTTGCAGCCAGGCTGGATGTGGCTGTGAGCAACCTGCTGTAGTGTGAGGTGTCCCTGCCCATGGCAGGGAGGTTGGAACTAGATGATCCTTGAGGTCCCTTCCAACCCTAATAATTCTTCTGAATCAGAAGGAGGTTTTAGAGGGATGGGCATCAGTTTGTTGAACCAAGTAACAAGTGGTAGGACAAACTGAAATATCCTCAAGTTGTCTCACAGGTTTGGGTTGGACATGAGGAACAATTTCTTTGTGGAAAGGGTTGCCAAGGCCTGGGCCAGGGCAGTGGTGGAGTCCCCATCTCTGGAGGGGTTTCAAAGCTGTGGAGATGTGGTTGGAGGAAGCTTTGAGCAACTTGGTCTAGTGGGAGGTGTCCTTGCACGTGGCAGGGGATTTGAACTAGATGATCTTCGAGGTTTCTTCCAACCAAATCATTCTATGAATCTATAAAATCTGATCACAGGATGCCAGGGATTGGAAGGGACCTTTGAAGATCGAGTCCAACCCCGCCACCAGAGCAGGACCGTGGAATCCAGCACCGGTTGCTCAGAAACACATCCAGATGGGTCTTGAAAGCCTCCAGAGAAGGAGACTCCATAACCTCTGTGGGCAGCCTGTGCCAGTGCTCTGATAAACTTTGTTATATTTTTCTGTGGCTCTTTTTTGAATATAGATGAAAGATGACCTGGAAGACCGAAACATACACAGTAAATAGAATAGAATTAACCAGGTTGGAAAAGACCTCCGAGACCCAACACCATCTAATCAACTAAACCATGGCACTGAGTGCCTCATCCAGTCTCCTCCTAAACACCTCCAGTGATGGTGTCTCCACCACCTCCCTGGGCAGCACATTCCAATGACCAATCTCTCTTTCTGGGAAGAACTTCTTCCTAACATCCAGCCTAAACCTCTGCTGTCGCAGCTTGAGACTGTTAAGTGTTGTGTGACCCAAATAACTGGGCTATAATAATGCTGACTTTTTTAAGATGTGAGAGGGGGGTTGTTTCTAACTTGACAGCAGTTAATTGCAGGATAAACAAGATGATTATTGTCACTCTTTTTTTTTTTTTTTTAAGAGCAGTGAAATTCTTTTCCAAGAGGGATTTGAAGCTAAGCAGAAACAAATCATGAGCAACCAGCTCATGGACATGGACCCGGACAATTATACCATGTGCATATTCAGAGTTACATTAGTTAACCATTATTTTTATAATCAGATGATGATGTTGCTAATATATTTGTTTTTAGGCAGCTGCAATCCGTGTCCAGAGACTGTGGATGTGAAGTGCAACTGTGGCAAAACTGTCATTAAGGTGCCCTGTGGCAGGGAGCGCACCATCAAACCTCCCAAATGCAAGCAGCTCTGCAGGTCAGTACAGAACACCTGTGGCCTTCCAGTTCTTCAGTGGAGTTAAAGGTGTCCTTAAAGAGAATAATAAAATACAGCTTTGAAAGGCAAAGAATTACTCCTTTAATATGAATATAGATATTACTTCTGTGCCTTCTTTGTTCCTGGCTATGCAGATGGATATTAGCAGTAATTCTTCCTATCAAACAAATACTTCTTTGATTCTGTGGTTTCATGAGCAGCTTGCCGCTGTCGAGGGGGAGGCTCTGTCCTACTGAGCACTTCCAATCCTGTAGTCCTGTGGCAGTTTAGGCTGGTTGCCTCCTGTTACTGCCACGTAAGTTACACCTCCAGTGTCCTGAGGGTCTAACCCAATAAGGTGAACAGAGGAAACAGCGAATTTCACACCCATAAATCCTGTGCCCTATAAATCTATCTGCAAAGTCATTCTCTTCTTCTTTCTTCCACTCAGTCCTACAAGTTATCTCTGGGACATTCTGCCATACCTCAGTGAGGCATTTGACTAACAAAAGGAACAAGGAGAGTATTTTCTGCTGGGGTGTAGCAAGATTGCCCAGCACAGACCAGGGTTAGGATTGCAATAGCTGTTTGAATGCACAAACCCAGCTCTGGTTTTAATTGAATTTAGAGCTCCTGTATAATTTTACTGCACTCCTCACCACTGCTGAAGGTGAGAAGTAAACTCATTTAAACAAACAAGTTTCTCTCAATTCCTTGTATTTTAAACATAATTTTCCAGTGACTAACTTCATATTTCTTGCTGCCATCTGGATTTGCTCTTGGTTTTGACTTCAGTCGACCACCAACCTGCCACCACTCTACCCAGGAGAAACACTACTGCCACTTTGGTCGCTGTCCTCCCTGTCGGCAGTCCTGCCAGAAAACCTTGGCCTGTGGTCATTTGTGCCCTGTTCCCTGTCATGATGAAGCACTTGTGAAGCAGCCTGGCCTAGTAAGTAAATAGTAAAATGTGCTGCTGTGTTCTGAATTACTGAATGGCTTAGGTTGGAAGAGACCTTGGAGATCATTGACCAGCCTCCCCACTATGGGCAGGGACACCTCATACTACATCAGATTGCTCAGAGCCACATCCAGCCTGGCCTTGAAAACCTCCAGGGATGAGGCTTCTACCCCCTCCCTGGGCAACCTGTTTCAGTGTCTCACCACCCTCATGGGGAAGAACTTCCTAACATCCAATCTGAGTCTACCCATTTCTAGTTTTTTTTCCATTCCCCTTGGGCCTATCACTCCCTGACACCCTAAGAATTCCCTCCCCAGCTTTCTTGTAGCCCCGTTCAGATACTGGAAGGCCACAATTAGGTCTCTTTAGATGAAATATTTGTGGTCAAGCAGAAAGACCTATTTGTGCTTTGTATTCAACTGGTGTTTTCTTTTGCTCTCAGCACCAATCTGCAGGCCCTTGGGAGCAGCCATCTGAACCAGCTTTCATTCAAACTGCATTGCCCTGCCCTCCCTGCGAGGTTCCTATCCCAGTGTAAGTAGTAAAAGACAAACCAACCAACCAAAGCTTGCTATTGAAAGGAGATTTCTTCTTTTTATACTGTTGTAAAAATGGACATGTCAGTAACCATATTTTCCTCTGCAGATGCAAAGAGACAAGGCTGAACACCATTCTCATAGAGCTGGGAGCGCTGGTGGTTGTTTCATACACAGTTTTGTAGGGTGTGCTCGCTGTAGGAAAGGGCTGAGAGTGAAGGTTGCTGGTTTCTGATGCCTGTTGCCTGCAGTGCTGACTTAAGTAGCACTGCCAAGAAAACCATTGTGATTTGATAGCCTTCAGTGACACACAGATTTAGAATAGAATAGAATTAGCCAAGTTGGAAAAGATCTTTGAGATCGAGTCCAACCTATCACCCAGCACCATCTAATCAACTAAACCATGGCACCAAACACCCCATCCAGTCTCTTCCTAAACACCTCCAGTGATGGTGACTCCACCACCTCCCTGGGCAGCACATTCCAATGGACAATCTCTCTCTCTATGAAGAAGTTCTTCCTAACATCCAGCCTAAACTTCCCCTGGTGCAGCTTGAGACTGTGTCCTCTTGTTCTGGTGCTGGTTGACTGGGAGAAGAGACCAACCTCCACCTGGCTACAGCCTCCCTTCAGGTAGTTATAGAGAGCAAGAAGGTCTCCTTTGAGCCTCATCCTCTCCAGGCTAAGCAACCCCAGTTCCCTCAGCCTCTCCTCACAGGGCTGTGCTCCAGACCCCTCCCCAGCTTTGTTGCCCTTCTCTGGACAGGCTCGAGCAAGTCAACATCTTTCCTAAACTGAGGGGCCCAGAACTGGACACAGGACTCAAGGTGTGGCCTAAACAGTGCTGAGTACAGGGCAGAATGACCACCCTGCTCCTGCTGGCCACACTGTTCCTGATGCAGGCCAGGATGCCATTGGCCTTCTTGGCCACGTGGGCACACTGCTGGTTCATGTTCAGCCTACTGTCAACCAGTACCCCCAGGTCCCTTTCTGCCTGGCTGCTCTCCAGCCACTGTATCACTGCATGGGGTTGCTGTGGCCAATGTGTAGAACCCGGCCCTTACAAGTTGGGCAAAAGATGGATTTACATTTGAGCAGATCAGTGTTTGAATGAGTCACCATTTATTACCTCCCCAGTTCTATCAGTATGCAGTTTTTCTTTGCTAGGAATTGTGGCCTGTTCTAAAAGGGATGGAATTGTAAACATAAGAGTAGGTTAGATCATTCCCTGAAATAACTGAAAGAATAGGATGTGGTGTGGTAGAACCAAAGCGGAAGATACTTGGAAGCAATTCAGGTGATTTTCTTAAATAAAAATGGTTAATTTGGTATCCCACTCTAATTTGTCTGCACATGGAACATGGTTTTGGGGATTGCCATCATAAAATACCACAGTCCAAACAACTTGAAAAAGAGAAGGCATTGATCTGCATAGGTAGGAAGTTTTCTCTTCAAAATAGATTGCATTGTTCTTGTGTGTAAAGCAATGCTTTAAGTCCATTGTGAAACAAAGGCATCTCTTCTAAATCTCTGCTTCTTCTCTTTTGCAGGGAGTGTCTTGGGCAGCATGAGGTGAGTCATGGGAAGTGCTTTTGAGATGGAATGTGAAAGGTATCTCACTTTGTCAGTCTGCACAAACAGCATCTGAAATATTAGGTGGGTTTTGAACATTTTAAAGTGAAGGAAGCCCTTATCACCAAGGGCTTACAGAAGGTATTTTAGTTCCTTTTGGAAGAATATAGAACTACTTGACTTTTAAAGATTCTTGGACAGGAATTTTAACTCTTGATTTACACAGCTGTGTATTCTTGTAGTTGTTCAAATATTAGTGGTTTAAATATTTTAGGAGATGGTCTTTTTGTCATTATGTACTTCTGGGCTCTTTTTCCCCCCTCACTTTACAGGTGTTATTCCCTCATTCTCATGCACTTTCCTCAGTTCTCCTAGAAACTCTTGTGCTTATTTTAAAAGGATAAGGAGCATGGGTGTCATACAGGGACATTCTCTTGTGCCTGGGATCTCTTCATGCATGGATGAAATCAAATCTCTGCCCTGGTGAGGCTGCATCTAGAATACTGTGTCCAGTTCTGGGCCCCTCAGGTCAAGAAGGACCTCAGGGAACTGCTTGAGAGAGTCCAGCACAGAGCCACAAAGCTGCTGAAGGCAGTGGAACATCTCCCTTGTGAGGACAGGCTGAGGGAGCTGGGGCTCTTTAGCTTGCAGAAGAGGAGCCTGAGGGGTAACCTCATTCATGTTTATAAACATGTGCAGGGTAGTGTCAGGAGGAGCAGGCTGCCCAGGAAGGTTGTGGAGTCTCCTTCTCTGAACGCATTCAAAACCCACCTGGATGCATTCCTGTGCAGACTACCCTAAGTGATCCTGCTTTGGCAGGGGGGTTGGACTGCATGATCTCTTGAGGTCCCTTCCAACCTCTAATGTATTGTGACACTGAGGACAGGGCCAGGCTCTGCTCAGGGATGTCCAGTGACAGGACACGGGGCAATGGGGGCAAGCTGGAGCAGAGGAGGTTCCATGTGAATGTAAGGAAAAGCTTTTTCCTTGTGAGGGTGGCAGAGCCCTGGAGCAGGCTGCCCAGAGAGGTTGTGGAGTCTCCTTCTCTGGAGACATTCAAAACTCACCTGGATGTGTTCTTTGTGACCTGCCCTGGGTGATCCTGCTTTGGCAGACAGGTTGAACTAGATGATCTTTTGAGGCCCCTTCCCCGCTCTAACACTGTGATTCTGTGGCAGTGTGGTGGCATCTTCTTCAGTGTTACCTATTAGCTCATCTTTTTGGTGTGCAACCCTTTCCAGGTTTGGATGAAGTCTTTGTCTATTTTGTCTTGCATGAGAAGAAAATGTAATTGATGCTTGAAGCTGAATAACTCACAGTTACTCACACAAAATGTAAGGTTAACTCATCTTTCTTGATCTGAAAAGGTTATTGCTAAACTCATCTTTAAAAAAACCCTTGCTGTTATAGCTTTGTCTGCAGGTAAGCCTGGCATGAGCTCGCTACCCAAGTGCAGCTAACAATACTATAACCAACCTAGTTTCATTTTAAACTAGTAAAAAGTTCTAGAAACCAGTGAACACCTAAAAATATTCCAAGACAACCCCCATTCCCTCCTCTCCCTCCTCCCCCCCCCCCAGCTTGAGCATCTCTAATTATCTTTCTGTATGTTTTATAATGGTGGCTTGATTATGTGATGGCAACATCTGCAGATGTTAACTAAGTTTCTAGATCCCCAATCTGCCTGTGCAGCATGTTTATTAACCCAAGCACACTGTGAATGCAGCTTCCACAGAGCTGCTTTGCAGCCTCTTGCTTGCTAAAGAAAAATGTGCTGCAAAAAATGAATGAAAAGTCCCAACTGTGACTGTTTGTTTGTTGTTGAAGCAGCTCAGCTTGGGGTTTTGTTTTCCACACTAAAACTTGCAGCCAGTGTTTTATTGACTTCTGGGATAGGGCATCCAATCTTGCCCTAACTTTTGTTCATTTGGACACAAAATATAACTTGTTTTAGCAGGCAATGTTTACTGGTTTTGGTACTGTGTAGAAGGACATGATTGTGATGTTTGTAGAATCATGGAATGGTTCAGGTTGGAAGGGAGCTTAAACATCTGCTTTCCCTCCCCCCCACTGAGAAAGAAACCGCGGCTAAAACTCAGTCGGAGAAATGAGAGTATATTTTACAAGGAAACAGATTCTATGTAACACAACAAATACAGGTATCTTACAATATATACACGAATATACAGCAAATTAACTCAACCAGAAACCAGACCCCCCACAGAGGGGGCTTCCCCCTGTGCCCCCTTCACCCCCCTACCTCCCTTCTCCCCCAGAAGAGGTAGAAAAGAGATAAGGACGGTTAACAGGGCAAGAAAGAACGAGAGGCCTGGCACAGGAGTTAGTATCTTATCTTAGTTGGCCAGAAGCAGATCCAGCCGAAAGGAACAGCGAAGGAAGAGAAACTGAGAGAAAGTCCCAGCTCCCCTGGGTCTAACAATCTCACCTCCCACAATCCTACCAATGAAACTCGTTTAGAATACCAAAATATTTTATAAACATTTAGCCAGTGTGCCCCTTCCTTAAAGGCACAGCGTCAAACGGCCACAAGTTGCAACCCCTCTGCCCTGGGCAGGGACACCTCCCACTAGACCAGGTTGCCTTCCTGTAACAGTGGACAGTGTGGCTTTTACTAATAGAGAAAATGTTTCAAATGACTGCATCAAGATCAACAGGGCAAGAGAGGGGGTTCTGCCCCCTTTGCTCTGCTGAGACCCCACCTTGAATTCTGCCTCAAGTTCTGGTGTCCCCATCATAAAAAGGGTACTGAGCT
The DNA here is from genome assembly GCF_014839835.1 of Dryobates pubescens. Classification (NCBI taxonomy): domain Eukaryota; kingdom Metazoa; phylum Chordata; class Aves; order Piciformes; family Picidae; genus Dryobates; species Dryobates pubescens. The sequence continues at coordinate 32,953,924 of NC_071612.1, forward strand.
GTTGGAATGAGTCCGAAGGAGGGCCAGAAGATGATCCAAGGGCTGGAGCACCTCTGCTATGAGGATAGGCTGAGGGAGCTGGGGGTGTCCAGCCTGGAGAACGTCCCCCCCTGCTCTAGGGGGAGCTTGGAGCTGCCTTCCAATACCTTCCTCATCAGTCATCCTAGTGATAGGATGTGTGGCAGGAACAGGATAGATTCAGGTTGGACATCAGGAGGAAGTTCTTTACAGTGACAGTGGTGAAATACTGAACAGGCTGCTCAGGGATGTGGTTGATGCCCCATCCCTGGAGGCATTCAAGATCAAGCTTGAGCTGGCCCTGGGCAGCCTGATCTAGTTGGAGGTGTCTCTACTGACTGCAGGGGAGGTTGGACAAGATGACCTTTGAGGGTTCCTTCCAACCCAATGCAATCTGTGAATGAAACCTTCCTTCTCTCAGCCAGCAGAGTGCAGTGCTTCCTTCCTGCTGGATTAAACACTTTCTAGAATGGAATGAAGGGTCCTAATCTTTGAGATTATGAGAGCAGCCAAGGATAAGAATGATTTGTTAGTGTGTGTGTGTGTATGTGTGAGGGGTGTTTACAGTGTTTATTTGCAGTGTACATTTTTATGTCTGGAGAAGAGAAGGCTCAGAGGAGACCTTATTGTGGCCTTCCAGTATCTGAAGGGGGCTACAGGAAAGCTGGGGAGGGACTTTTTAGGGTGTCAGGGAGGGGAATGAAAAAAAAATTAGAAATGGGTAGATTCAGACTGGATGTTAGGAAGAAGTTCTTTCCCATGAGGGTGGAGAGACACTGGCACAGGTTGTCCAGGGAGGTGGTGGAAGCCTCATCCCTGGAAATTTTTGCAGTCAGGCTGGATGTGGCTGTTAGCAATCTGATGTACTGTGAGGTGTCCCTGCCCATGGCAGGGGGTTGGAACTGGATGATCCTTGAGGTCCTTTTCAGCCCTACAACTCTTATGATTCTGTACTGTTCTGAGGACTCTAAAAGGAAAGAAACCCAAACCATGTAATGTCTGTTTAATGTTTTTTGCAGTCACATTGACTCTTAACATGTAATTTTACCTCAAACTAAATTACTGTTGTTAACAAGAGAAAGTGCTTGTGTGTGTTTATGAACACTTCCCTCCTATAGCAGTTCCTAGCTCCTGAGGGGATTTTTCACTAGGAAATTCCAGTGAATTTTTCACAAGTGATTAAAGCAGCAATTTTCTCAAGCAAAGTTTTTCTGTGAAGAGGAGCTCAGGGCTGTACTGTGGTACGCTTATGTTGGACTGTTGTTAGACCTCCTATAATCAGAATCAGCCAGCTTGGAAAAGACCTCCAAGATCATCAAGTCCAACCTATTACCCAATACCTAACACCTCCTGACAACTAAACCATGGCTCCAAGTGCCACATCCAAGCCTTTTTTTGCATACCTCCAGGGATGGTGACTCCTCCACCTCCCTGGGCAGCACATTCCAATGGCCAATTATTCTTTCTGTGAAGATCATCAACAGCTGCTGCTGCCATCCCCAAATGAAAATGTGATGGCTTCCTTTTTCTTTGCACTGCTGTGAGCATTGGCATTTCACAGCTGTATCATGAACGTGCCCCTTTTAACTCTCATGATTTCATTTCAGGTTTATATTCAAAATTTGATTTTTAATGGCACAACATTAATTAAAGCCCCACACAAGGTAAATGAGGGCAAAAAAGGAACCCTTGACTCAATATGGTATCAATTTCTCTGCTGTATTGAATTCTCTTGTAGTTGCTTAATGACATTAAATGTTCTAGGGGAAGGGAAACATTCTGCTTTTGGTTTTGTGTGATGAGTATTTTGAGGATCCTGTAGTATCAGTCTTGGGGTTTCCAGGCAGATAGAAACCCCTCTCTCTCCTCTTTTGTGTGCGTGTTGTGTTTGGGTTTTGTTTGCTTTTGTTGTTTGGGTTTGGGGTTGTTTTGTTAGGAATTTAAGGCTGTGCTTTATTACTCTGTTTGGTTTGGTTTGTTTTGCTTTTAGTTGGGGTATATTTGTAGGAAGAAGATCATTACTTTGCTTCTGGGTAAAGTTTGATGCCCACCTTGATGAGATTCATTTCTGTGGCTAAATAGTTTATAAATATTTCCAAATCTTCCTTGTCCTATTGTACTGGATTATCATTTTGATTTTCCAGTTGATGTATCTGTTGTCTGCTTCTGTGCATTTGGGAGATGTGCTGGAAAGCTTCTTGCACTTTTTTTCCCCCCCTTGCTTTCCTTTCCTTACCCTGTGATCAGAAAATGATGCTTCCTTATTTCCTTTCTTTTTCCAGTCAGCTCTCATAAAATACTTCTGGTTCTCATCTGTGTTCTTTATTTTTCAGCTCATCAGCCTCCTGGTGGAGTTTGTGGCTTCTTTTATATTCATCTTTGTAGCAAGAGTAGTGACCTGCATTTAGCCATTTTAGAAATGCATTTCAGCTAGAGGAAGTAAAATTTTTATCTACTCTGTCCTTTGTATTTGTTGCTCATGTCCACACCAGGTCAAGAAATGGAAACAAAATTTGGAGACAAAAAATTTGGAGGCTGAAGTCAATTGAAATGCTTTTGGCTTTGGCTAAAATGTCAGTTGATTCCAGAAGATTCTCTTTTATTGCACTCAAAACTTAGGAAAATGAGTGAGACAAGCTGAGGCTATGCTGGATGCAGCCAGAGGGCTGGGATGTTCTCTGCAGTTGGCTGTCTGAAAAGCTGCTACTGCTGTCTGTTTGCTTGTGTGCTTTCCTTCCCCTGGCTTCATTCAACATTACATCTCCTCTAGTGTACTTGAGGGATGATACCAGAAGGGATGTTCCACTTCTGCCTATGTGCTTCTGCTGTTTCTCTTTAACTGGAGCCAATGTGTCCTTATTTGCTGGAAGACTAACTCCCAGTAGAAGAAGTCTCCTCATCATGTTGAATTGTGTAGCTGTAGACCTAATCTGCTTTTACTGCCCTGATCTGCTGTAACTGGCTGAGCTGCAGCAGGACCAATAGTCATAAAAAAATTGATTGGAAGTGGGGGAGCTAGGAAAGGCAGAGAAGTGGGCAGTGGCAGGCCTTAGTGATTAGTACATCTTTTCATTCATTCTTTTACCTTCCAGCATCCTGTGACTACTTATGTTGCTACTGAATGGAGATTGGGACTCTGGGGCAGGAAGAAGAGAATAAGAAGGGACAGAGTATTAGGGGCAATGAAAGTGTTGGCAGTTGGGGTGTGTGTGTTCACTGGATGGAGAACTATTCTCTGCTTCAGACCCTCTCTTTATTAGGCCTGTTGCTCATTTGGTCAATAGAAACAAAAGCCACCAGAGAGCAAGTTGCAGGATGTTTGCAGGGGCCACAATGAAACAGGGCATTCAGACTACTTCCTATGGTTGTGTTAGTGCTTTAGCCAGCATAGAATCAGAGTTTTAGTTGGGAGAGATCTTTAAGACCATTGAGTCTAGCCATTACCTAACTACCAAGGCTGGTGCTAAACCATGTCCCTTAGCACCACATCTGGTTCATCTTCTGAAGCACAATGACCTTCACCTCTGACTTGGGGATGGAAATGTAGCTGGATATTATAGCCTCAAGGTTTTCATTAGTGTCGTCATTCAGTCTGCCATGCAGATTCCTCCTGTTCACAGAGACTCTGTGGGTCATGATGAGGAGTTCAGAAGCCTTGTGAATCAACTGTATTTTGCAGTGAATTGGTGTGGAATACAGCCTTCTTTCTGAGAAGCCTGGAAAACATCTCTGCAGGCAAATAGATTCAAGTGGGTTTGTATATTTGTGCTTCAGGAATGAGGAAAATCAACATGAACAGTACTGAAGGGAGGATTGTCCTCTCATGTTCAGTTCCAGTGCTCACCTGGGTATATGGCCCATCAACTTATAAACCTAGCAAAAGACAAGGAGCTTTCTTATATTCATTAATTTTTATTAGCTGAATTGTCTTGCTCTTGTTCAAAGTAAGTGGTAGAGGCATGCAGTTAAAATAGTAGAAGTTGAAGAGAGGAAAGGAAGAGAGTAAATTGGTAGAATGGCCTCTCAGCAGATCCAGAGAGGGGATTTTGCCACTTTACTCTGCTCTGGTGAAACCTCACCTTGGGTACTGTGTACAGGCCTGGAGCCCTCAATATAGGAAGGACATGGACCCGATGGAGAGGGTCCAGAGGAGGGACTTGAAAATGATCAGGGGATTGGAGCACCTCTGCTATGAGGACAGGCTGAGGGAGCTGGGGGTGTTCAGCCTAGAGAAGAGAAGGCTCCAAGGAGACCTAATAACAGCCTGCCAGTATCTGAAGGGGACTACAGGAAGGATGGAGAGAGACTGTTTACAGGAGCCTGTGGTGACAGGACAAGGGGCAATGGCTTCAAACTGGAGAAGGGCAGATTAAGATTGGATATCAAGAAGAACTCACTAGGAGGGTGGTGGAACACTGGAACAGGCTGCCCAGGGAGGTGGTTGAGTTCCCATCCCTGGAGATATTCAAGGCGAGGCTTGACAAGGCCCTGAGCAGTTTGATCTGGTTGGGGAGGTCCCTGCTGACTGCAGGGAGGTTGGTCTGGATGACCTTTGGAGGTCCTTTCTGGCCTGGAGCATTCTATGATTCTGTGAAAAGGAAGGGTGAAGATTTTCAGTCAATTTAAGCCTTAACCCAAGATCACACCCCCTTTGTCTAGTTCAAGTGAGGTATGTCACATTAGCTTGTTGTGTAATAACATCACAGCTAGTTCCTGCTTTTTCTCTGCAAAATGATCATGATGTTAAGGGGGGGAAAAAAATCACAATTTTTTGACAGCATCACAGAAACTTTTTTTTTAATGTGAATATTATATAATGGTTAGGAAATGGGAACAGCAAGTTTCCTCTCTAATATTTGTGATACTGAAAGACTTGTACTATTCAACTTTAGGAAAGTTAGGACAAATACATCATAAGACATTAAAATCCTAGCCCTGTCCTAAAGCCATTTCTTCTGGCAGGTTATTTTTTTCTTTGTAGAATTGTAAAATGGTTTGGATTTATGATGACCACAACACAATTAATACAGTGGAAGCAAACTAACTGTCTTCAGCAGTAACTCTGAAGCAGTTTGGGAACCTTTTATGGAAGGCATGAGTGTAATTCAGAAAGAGGGAGTAAATAGAATCATAGAATCAACCAGGCTGGAAAAGACCTTCAAGATCATCAAGTCCAACCCATCACCCAACACCATCTAATCAACTAAACCATGCAACCAAGCACCCCATCAAATCTCCTCCAGTGATGGTGACTCCACCACCTCCCTGGGCAGCACATTCCAATGGCCAATCTCTCTTTCTGGGAAGAAATTCTTCCCAACATCCAGCCTGTGTCCTCCTGTTCTGGTGCTGGTTGCCTGGGAGAAGAGACCAACCCCCACCTGGCTGCAACCTCCCTTCAGGGAGTTGGAGACAGCAATTAGGTCTCCCCTGAGCCTCCTCTTCTCCAGGCTAAGCAACCCCAGCTCCCTCAGCCTCTCCTCACAGGGCTGTGCTCCAGACCCCTCTCCAGCTTTGTTGCCCTTCTTTGGACACCTTCCAGCAAGTCAACATCTTTCCTAAACTGAGGGGCCCAGAACTAGACACAGATCAGCAAGTCCAAGCTATTGCCTGATACCTAAAACCTCCTGACAGCTAAACCATGGCTCTAAGTGCCACATCCAAGCCTTTTTTGAACACCTCCAGGGATGGTGACTCCACCACCTCCCCAGCCAGCACATTCCAAGGGCCAATTACTGTTTCTGTGAAGAGAAAGATTCCCACTGAAAGATTTGAGAATGTAGTAGTCTGCTCAAAAAAAAAAACCCCAAACAAACAAAAAAAGGAAAATATGTTGCAAAAGTTGGGCAGCTTCTTTGATAGAGCAGGATTTTGTCTGGTATGATCAGTGTAAACCAAATGTGTGTGGTTGTGTTGGGAACCTAAAGGCTTTAAAAAAAATCTCAAATAGATGTTGCACTGGTTTGCTTCTTTTAACAAAGATACTCAAGAAGCATTTTTTCCTGCAATTATGCTGTGCCGCTGTGTGTGTATGTCATAGGCTTTGAGTTGGAAGAGACATTAAAGATCACAGAATTGTCAGGGTTGGAAGGGAACTCAGGGATCATCTAGTTCCAACCCCCCTGCCATGGGCAGGGACACCTCACACTACAGCAGGTTACTCACAGCCACATCCAGCCTGGCTGCAAACACCTCCAGGCATGAGGCTTCTACCACCTCCCTGGGCAACCTGTTCCAGTGTCTCACCACCCTCATGAGGAAGAACTTTTTCCAGATGTCTAAGCTAAATCTCCCCTCCTCTAGCTTGGATCCATCCCCCCCGTCCTATCACTCCCTGACACCCTAAAAAGTCTTTCTTGTAGCCCTCTTCAGATACTGGAAGGCCACAATAAGGTCTCCTCAGAGCCTTCTCTTCTCCACCCTGAACAGCCCCAATTCTCTCATCCTGTCCTCATAGGAGAGGAGCTCCAGCCCTCTGATCATCCTCATGCTCCTTCTGCCATGGGAAGGCACACCTTCTGCTACACCAGGTTACTCCAAGTCCCATCCAACCTGGGTTGAACAGTTAGAGGTTTGCAGCCTCCAAACCTCTGTGGGAATGTGTTCCAGTGCCTTAACCACCAGCACAGTGAAGAATTTCTTCCTAATGTCTAATCTAAATCTAGCTCCTGCCAGTTTGAAGCCATTACTGCTCATCCTATCACTACTTACCTTTGAGACAAGCCTCTCTCCAACTATCTTGAAGACACCCTTCAAATATTGGAAGGCTGCTATATGGTCTCTCTGGAGCCTTCTCTTCTCCAGGCTAAACAATCCCAGCTCTCTCAGCCTGTTTTCACAGGAGACATACTCCAGCCCTCTGTGATCATCTTTGTGGCTTCCTCTTGACCTAATTTAAGTGTGTGTGGGGTGTGTGTGTGTGCCTGATACTACTATGATATATACATAGCACTGGTGCAGTGTGTGTTTGTGTACTCTCTGTGTGTGTGTATATTTACTATGGGCCCCTCAATTTAAGAAGGACATTGAGACACTTGGAACATGTCCAGAGAAGGGCAATGAGGCTGGGGAGAGGCCCTGAATGCTCACCCTGTGAGGAGAGGCTGAGGGAGCTGGGGTTGCTTAGCCTGGAGAAGAGGAGGCTCAGAGGAGACCTTATTGCTCTCTACAACTACCTGAAGGGAGGTTGTAGCCAGTAGGGGGTTGGTCTCTTCTCCCAGGCGAGCAGCACCAGAACAAGAGGACACAGTCTCAAGCTGTGCCAGGGGAGGGTTAGGCTGGAGGTAAGGAGAAAGTTCTTCCCAGAAAGAGCAATTTGCCACTGGAATGTGTGGTGATCTCTGAGGTTTTTTCCAACCTTATTGATTCTATGACTTTATGATTCTGTTTGTTTCTTCCTTTTAACCTTGTAGGTTAGTCCATTGCCATGCCACTCTGCCAACCCCTACTCTTGCAAAAGATTTTGCGGGCGGCTTCTGGACTGTCAGAATCACAGCTGCACGAGAGAATGTCATCGTGTCACCAAACTGAGCAGTGGTGCAGATGGAAAGAAGGTAGGTTGATGTCCTTTTTGCATTCATTTATTTATTTGTTTGTTTAATATAAGCTTTGGCTTTAACTGGAAAATAAAGGATTTTGCAGCTGGAAGGCACAGGAGTGTGTCCAGCAGGTCCAGGGAGGTTCTCCTCCCCCTCTACTCTGCCCTGGTGAGATCTCACCTGGAATGTTGCATCCAGTTTTGAGCTCCCCAGTTCAAGAGGGACAGGAATCTGCTGAGGAGAGTCCAATGGAGGGCTACCAGGATGCTGAAGGGACTGGAGCACTGCCTGGTGAGGAGAGGATGAGGGACCTGGGGCTGTTAAGTCTGGAGAAGACTGAGAGGGGATCTAATAAATGTCTATAAATATCTGAGGGCTAAGTGTCAAGAGGGAGGGGACAGGCTCTGCTCACTTGCACCCTGGGATAGGACAAGGGGCAATGGATAGAAACTACAGCACAGGAGGTTCCACCTCAACATGAGGAGGAACTTCCTCACTGTGACGGTCACAGAGCACTGGGACAGGCTGCCCAGAGAGGCTGTGGAATCTCTTTCTCTAGAAACTTTCTAGACCCATCTGGATGCATTCCTGTGCTACATTCTATGGCCCCGCTCTGGCAGGGGGTTTGGACTTGAAGATCTTGGGAGGTTCCTTTCAACCCCTCACATCCTATCATTCCATGATCTAGTCTAGATTCCAGTGTTGCCCTTGATGCTGAGGCATGTAGCTAATCTATACTTCTTTAGACTATAAACCTGAGCACATGCTGTGTTTTGCAAATGCTCAGTGGTGTTTTTTTTGGTTGGTGTTAACACTCAGTTACTTTGTTTTCATCAAAACCTTATTTAATGCTCTTAATAAGCTTCTTCTAAAGTCACTTTCCGTGTGTCAAGATCAAGTCAGCTACTCCTAATCCCTGCATGGAAAGGTGCTCACAACCTCCTGGGGAAACTATTTTCTGAGCAGAGCTGTAGAAGGGTTCAGGACACTGTCAGATCTTTAGGAGAGAGCACTGGAGGTGTTGCAGAATAGGTGGAACACTGGCCCACTCCTCACTCCAATTTCCCTTCAGGAAGTTGTAGACAGCAATGAGGTCTCCTCTCAACCTCCTCTTCTTCAGACTGAACACCCCCAGCTCCCTCAGCCTCTCTTCTAGCCCAGGGGCTCCAGGCCCTTCTCCAGCCTCACTGCCCTTCTCTGGACAGGCTCCAGCCCCTCAATGTCTTTCCTGGAGTGAGGAGCCCAGAACTGAACACAGTACTCAAGATGTGGCCTCACCAGTGCTGAACACAGGGGGATGATCACCTCCCTGTCCCTGCTGGCCATCCTGTTTCTAACCCAAGCCAGGATGCCATTGGCTTCTTGGCCACCTGGGCACTGATGACTCACATTCAGTCAGCTATCAACTGATACCCCCCCAGCTCCATCTCCAAGTTGCAGCTTTCCAACCACACATCCCCCAGTCTGTAGCTTACCATGGGGTGGTTGTGACCCAGGTGCAGGAGCTGGCAGTTGGCCTTGTTGAACTTCATACAATGAGCTTTGGCTCATGGGTGTGACCTGTCCAGATCCTATTGAAAAGCCTCCCTACCCTCTAGCAGATCAACACAGCCACCCAGCTTGGTGTCATCCACAAACTTGCTGAGTATACACTGCCCTCATCCAGATCATTGGTAAAGATATTAAAGAGGACAGGCTCCAGTACTGAACCCTGGGGGACACCACTAGTGACTGGGCACCAGCCAGCTTTAACTCCATTCACCACCACTCATGGGCCCAGCCATCAGCCAGGTTTTTATCCAAGCCTTGTGCCCTGAAGATAATAAAAACAAAGAAAAGTAAGTACAAAGCTGGAAATTGTTCTAGGTTTGAGCAGTCAGAAAAGAGAGAGAGAGTCATGGTTTGGAGGAAAACAATTTTTAAAGTTTTTAAAGCATTTTTTAAGAATAATTTTCAGCCTGAACTCTCTGGGCACCTAGAAAACTGAGCAAGCATTGGGCTGGGGACAAACCATAAATGTTCTGTTTTAACTGAAATAGGATGATAACCCTATGGATTCCAGTCCTAGAAGTGGTGTTGTCATCTGGTAACTGTCTATATATTGCAGTTACTGTATTGTCCTCCTAATGAGGGTGGAGTTTTTGTCTGAGGAGTAGGAGCTGCTGGTGCACCTCTTGGAATGTTAACCTGCAGCAGTAGAGTAACATCAATGAATCCTGAGAGTGACAGTTGCTTAAGCATCTCCAGTCAGGACTAGAAGAGGCTGCCTGCCTACTGATTCCATTAAACTAACTTCAACCTGAATGGGTCAGGTTTATTCCTAGCTCCATTTTGCCTGAGACAGCAGGAGTTTGTGTAGATGTGAAGTGTGGGCAAACCTCACTTCTCAATTCTCTTTGAATTTTTACAAACTCAAATGGTTTTGACCTTTAGAGCATTTGTTCTCTTGTTTTGAAAGACTGAACTGCAGATGTAGTCAAGAAAAGGCCTGATTAACTTTATTGCTTATATGTCTGAGTGGTGATTTTTATTCTGTCTGGAATTTAGGTTTCTTCTGCACTTGGTGTTATAAAACGTTGCAGGAAGGCCAGCTGCTTGCTTTTACCTACTGCTAAATACTTGCTCACAGTTTTCTACATGCTTTCAGTTGCTATTCTTTTCCCTCAGGTGTTAGTTTTGGGTGGGGAGTGTTAGGTTTTAGAATACAGAATACAGAGTTAACCAGGTTGGAAAAACCTTTGAGATCTTTGAGTCCAACCTATCACCCAACACCATCTAATCAACTAAGCCATGGCACCAAGTGCCTCATCCAGTCTCTTTTTAAACACTTGCAGTGACGGTGACTCCACCATCTCCTTGGGCAGCACATACCAATGGCCAATCTCTCTTTCTGGGAAGAAATTCTTCCCAACATCCAGCCTAAACCTCCCCTGGCACAGCTTGAGACTATGTCCTCTTGTTCTGGTGCTGGTTGCCTGGGAGAAGAGACCAACCCCCACCTGGCTACAACCTCCCTTCAGGGAGCTGGAGACAGCAAGAAGGTCTCCCCTGAGCCTCCTCTTCTGCAGGCTAAGCAACCCCAGCTCCCGCAGCCTCTCCTCACAGGGCTCTGCTCCAAACCCCTCCTCAGCTTTGTTGCCCTTCTCTGGACACGATCCAGCAACTCAACATCTGTCTTAAATTGAGGGGCCCAGAACTGGACACAAATGATTCCTGTACAAAGGTTCATTTTTTAAACTTCAGCAAAAATTGTTCAGCTGTAGAAGCAGAAGAAAAGGAGACTGAGCAGAGCAAAATGAGAATAAAACAGGGGAAAACATCTTATTTTGTGACATTCTTATGATGTGAAACATTGGCATGGAACTGTTCCTTTTGGGCAAGCATTGTGTAACTTCTTTCTAGGCTAAATAGGCTTCAGCTTGGCTGACTTCTGTGAAACTGAGCATTGGCAGATGTAGGAGAAGACCCTGGGTTAATACAGGCAATGTGATGGGGGGTCCCTTAAATACCTGTGTATACTCAGCTGCTAAATGATGTCAATCTCTTGATTGTAATCTGAGATGCTTGATGAGTTAAGGTAAGACTCTGAGTAGAAATGGAGCTGAATTTACTGTGCTGATGTTGATCAGGAATGGAAACAAGAATGTGTGGTAGTTTTAGGCTATGCCTTTAAAACTACCACGGAATGACACCGCAGTTCTGGTAGGCTTTGTGTAGGGTGTGGGATGGAAGCAACACCATAGCAGCTCCCTGCATCTACCTGAGCTTGAAGATTATACAAACTCTTGTACATGTATGGAAATGGAATCACTTAGTTTGCATCTTACAATCAAGCAAAGAAACCTCCCCACAGAGGACTTCATGACTGAACCTTTGCAACAGCACGGTGCATGGGAGAACTTAGGTCTGAGTATGAAATGACTTCTTTTTCTGATAGTTTTCCATAGGGAATTACCAGGCTCAGTGGCAATTTTCCAAAGTACTAAGATTAGGAGAACTTTTTCTGCCCAGGAAGCAAAACTCTTTCTCTTTGGCAGACAAGCACTGGAATTTCTCCTTTTAAGAATTCCTTGTGCTCGGCCGGGGTGGGGGGGATCTTATTGAGTAGCTGGAACCCCCTTGAAAGCACACCCCAACTCTCTCTGCTGTGTAGAAGTTTGTTAATGGCATGTAACCAATTATTTGCACTTTTCTTCAGTACTTTTGTTTTTATGTTGTTAGGCAGGTCCAGAATGTTCACAGTGTGAAGAGGAGTGTACTAAGCCTCGGCCATCCGGCTGTCCTCACCGCTGCGTTTTGCCTTGCCATCCTGGAGATTGCCCATCCTGCCTCCAGATGCTCAAGACAAAGTGTCACTGCAAACTCTCAGTACTCTATATTGAATGCTTGTGAGTGTCACAACTGAACCGAGCTTTTCATCTCAATGCTGCTAACCAGAAGGCATTTGAAATGTCTGGGGATGGGAGCTGCTCTTGGGGCAAGTTAGCACATTTCTGTTGAAGGGTAACATTTGAAATATAATGGGAGTGGTTTCTGTTTGAAATCAGCCAGTGGTGTCTTTGGTACTACTACTAAGGTTATTACAAATGCCTGGGGTCTCAGGAACACAAGTGAATTTTATAATGTTTTGATAATACTGGAATGGGACTGTTTTCAAAGGCCTCTAGTGATAGGATGAGGGGTAGTGGTTTGAAATTAGAGGAGAGGAGATTTAGCTTGGACACTGGGAACAAGTTCTGTACCATGAGGGTGGTGGAACACTGGAATAGGTTGCCCAGGGACATAGTTGAGGCTCCATTCTTGAAGGTATTCAAGGTGAGGCTCGATAGGGCTCTGAGAACCTGATCTAGTCAAGGATGCCCCTGCTGACTGCAGAGGAGGGGTTGGACTGGATGACCTTTGGAGGTCCCTTCCAACCCAAACCATTCTGTGATTCTATTTTGAATGACGTAAATAGGTTGTAATCAACATAATGTTTGATTAATCACAGGATGCTTGGGGTTGGAAGGGACTTCAAAAGCTCATCCAGTCAAACCTCTCTGCCAGCCAGAGCAGGATCACCTAGAGCAGGTCACACCGGAACACATCCAGGCAGGTTTTGAATGTCTTCAGAGAAGGAAGCTCCACAACCTCCTTGGGCAGCTTCTTCCAGGGCTCTGTCACCCTCACAGTGAATAAGTTTTTCCTTATGTTTGTGTGGAACTTTCTCTGCTACAGCTTGCCCTCATTGCCCCTTGTGCTGTCACTGGACATCCCTGAGCAGAGCCTGGCTCTGTCCTTCTGCCGCTGCCCTGTTTTTCCTTATGTTTTTACAGAATGTAAAGAAGAATTTTATAACAAGAATAAGAATTAGTGTAGTTAATGTAAAAGGGTCTTTACAACTAACTAACTTCAAAATCTAGCTGCTTTAATTGGAAAACTTGTTAGTAATCATTTGTGTCTTGGTGCATAGAGGGTTAACTAAGCTCTAATAAATATGAGCATTATCCTCTGCACATTTCACTGAAGACATTCATCCCATGCATGTATAGTTTTCTTTGTGTGTGTGCTTCAAAGTAGAATCATAGAATCAATAAGGTTGGAAAAGGCCTCAGAGATCATCAAGTCCAACCTAACACCTCATGAGAACTAAAACATGGCTTCAAGTGCCACATCCAATCCTTTTTTGCACACCCCCAGGGACAGTGACTCCACCACCTCCCTGGGCAGCACATTCCAATGGCAAATTACTCTGAAGAACTTTCTCCTCACCTTGAGCCTAAACCTCCCCTGGCACAGCTTGAGACTTGTGTCCTCTTCTTCTGGTGCTGGTTGCCTGGGAGAAGAGACCAACCCTCACCTGGCTACAACCTCCCTTCAGGTAGTTGTAGAGAGCAAGGTGTCCCCTGAGCTTCCTCTTCTCCAGGCTAAGCAACCCCAGTTCCCTCAGCCTCTCCTCACAGGGCTGTGCACCAGACTTCTCCCCAGCCTCATTGTCTTGCTCTGGAGATGTTCAAGTGTCTCAGTGTCCTTCTTAAATTGAGGGGCCCAGAACTGGACACAAGACTCCAGGTGTGTCCTAACCAGTGCTGAGTACAGGGTAGAGTGACCTCCCTGCTCCTGCTGGCCACACTATTCCTGATGCAGGCCAGGATGCCATTGACTTTCTTGGCCACCTGGGCGCACTGCTGGCTCATGTTCAACTGCTGTCCACCAGCACCCCCAGGTCCCTTTCTGCCTGGCTGCTGTCCAGCCACTCTGACCCCAGCCTGTTGCACTGCCTGGGGTTGTTGTGGCCAATGTGTAGAACCTGCCACTTGGATGTGTTAAGTCTCATGCCCTTGGACTCAGCCCATCTGTCCAGCCTGTCAAGGTCCCTCTACGGAGCCCTCCTACCCTCTAACAGATCTACACCTTGGTGTCATCTGCACACTTACTCATGATAGACTCAATCCCCTCGAAATTTAGATGACTTTGTCTGTAAAACTGTGCAGTTTCTATTAGTCCCACGGGGTGGGAACAAATGGGCCAGCCCACTTTTCATTCCAGTGAGAGGTATTCCAAATGTAGCCCTGAGTTTCTGATTTTACTGACTTCTTTTTTTTCCTTTCTTTTTTTGAATTTGGAATTTGTTCCAGGAAGCTTACAAGTGCTGATTTAAAAGAAAAAGAGCTTCTTGTTTCCTGCAGAAATCAGTGTCCAAAAGAGGTGAGCCAAATACTTGGTATGATGGATGCGTGGAGTTTTGTGGAGGCTACTTTTGTAAGGGTTTTGCTACAGTTTTGTGGGCCAAGCAAACTAGAGAAGTTGAGTCTGAATGCCTGATGTGAAGGTGGTTAGTGAACTCTACTCACAGGACAGTTATTATGCATGAGGTTCAACAAGTCAGAGTGCAGGGTTCTGCATCTGGGTTGGGATGCAGAGTGGGTTAAGAGTAGCTCTGAAGAAAGAGACTTGGGGGTGTTGCTTGATGAGAAGGATCCCTTCAGGTATTGGGAGGCAGCTCTAAGGTCTCCCCAGAGTCTTTTCTTCTCCAGGCTGAAAAAGGAGGAGCGGGGAGGCTGGGGAGGGACTTATCAGGATCTCAGGTAGTGATAGGACTAGAGGGAATGGAATGAAGCTGGAGGTGGGGAGATTCAGGCTGGATGTGAGGAGGAAGTTCTTCACCATGAGAGTGGTGAAGCCCTGGAATGGGTTGTCCAGGGAGGTGGTTGAGGCCCCATCCCTGGAGGTGTTTAAGACCAGGCTGCATAAGGCTCTGGCCAGCCTGATCTAGTGTGGGGTGTCCCTGCCCATGGCAGGGGGGTTGGAACTAATTGATCTTTGTGGTCCCTTCCAACCCTGACTGATACTATGAACCCCAGCTCCCTCAGCCTGTCCTCACAGCAGAGGTGCTCCAGCCCTTGGATCACTTTTGTGGCCTCCTCTGGACTCATTCCAACAGCTCTGTGTCCTTCTTAAGCTGGGAACACCAGAACTGGAGGCAGTAGTGTTTCCACTGCCAAACTCTCTAGAATTTCTGGTAAATTCTCCTTCCCTGCATTAAAAAGTGCTTGGACTGAAGCACATGATTTATCCCATCATTACATGCTATTTTGTTGTTCTGGATGGCTGTTTATTTTGTACCTGAATCTTTGTCTTGTGTAGTATTTAGCTGACACTCATAAATAATCTGATTCAGTTGATTCTCCTCCTCTGCTTCTACTCAGTTCCTTAGGGTAGTTTACCTCTGATGTCCTCTAGTCTGAGACTCCTAATCCATTGTATTTCTGAATTCTGCCTCAAGCTAATAACCATAGGTTCAACCCTTTTGTTTCATTGTTTTCCCCTGTCAGAAGCTTCACATTTGCATCCTTCCCATTATTAGAAAACTTGCTTTGAGTAAATGCAAAAATTGCCAGGGTTGCTGCTTGGGTTTCAGACCAGATGATGCTAATCCTGAGAGGAAGGCTGTGCTCTGTGCTGCCTCTGTGTTTTGCCCTTGTCAATGCCTTTCTGATGTCTTGTTTTTTCCCCTGTAAATGAATGTGCCTGTCACAATTTTCTCATCTGGATGTCTGAGAGCTCTGTTCCTGGCAGGGGAACATTTCTGGATATTATTTCCTTGTCCATTTACCTCTTCATTTTTGTCCTTTCATTTCCCTGTCTGTTACTTCGGGTTTATTTGCTCCAAGGCTTCCTCCTCTTTCTTTTCAAGAGTGCTTATAATCTCTTAACATGAAATATGTGTTCCTGTATTTCAGCTTCTCTTCAAAGTTTTGTTTTTTTTCCCCATTTCTCATCTTTGATTAATGTAACTATTGTGATTTTTCTGGCCATACTCCCAAAACTCAGTCTGGGATTTAAAATCCATCTACTCGAGGTCCTGTATTCTAGCTTGCAGTTCAGGATTGCTCTGTTCTGGGGGTTATGTCCTTTTTTCACTTAATTCAGTGAGATGTCAAAGAAAGCTTAAGACATCAGAGTCTGCTTTGGTTTTATGAAGCTTTTATGTGACTCTGAAGTTCTTATTCCTGTAAATACCTTGAAAAATAAGGTTTTGAGCAGCTTCTGCTATCCAGACAGTCTTAATCCAATGGATGGTGTCAAAAAGCATAGTCTTCTCTTCCCATGATTCTAGATTTAGATTTTGGCTTTGATGTCCTGCTTCTTCATGCCCTGTTCTTCAAGCAAAGTCCTGCTTCAGGTAGTTCCTATCTTGGTGTTAGAATTCACCCTGCTTTTCTCAGGTCCTGTTGTCATAACTTCATCTGTACTGTATGGGGTTCTTTTACCTTTTTGCTGTCTAAACAATTTCTTCCTATTTCTCTGGATACGGAACAGTGCTAGGGATGTTTTGTCTGATTTATCAGTATCAAGTATTTGTCTGCAATTGGAAGAGAATTAGAATCATAGAATCAATAAGGTTGGAAAAGACCTCAGAGATCATCAAGTCCATCCTGTCACCCAGCACCTCATGACTAACTTAACCATGGCTTCAAGTGTCACATCCAGTCACCTCATGAACACCTCCAGGGACAGTGACTCCACCACCTCCCTAGGCAGCACATTACAATGGCCAATTACTCTTTCTGGGAAGAACTTTCTCCTCACCTCCAGCCTAAACTTCCCCTGGCACAGCTTGAGACTGTGTCTTCTTCTTCTGGTGCTGGTTGCCTGGGAGAAGAGACCAACCCCCACCTGGCTACAACCTCCCTTCAGGTAGTTGTAGACAGCAAGAAGTCTCCCCTGAGCCTCCTTTTGTCCAGGCTAAACAACCCCAGCTCCCTCAGCCTCTCCTCACAGGGCTGTGCTCCAGGCCTCTCCCCAGCCTCATTGCCCTTCTCTGGACACGTTCAGGAGTCTCAACGTCCTTCTTAAATTGAGGAGCCCAGAACTGGACACCACGCTCAAGGTGTCTAACCAGTGCTGAGTACAGTGCTGAGTGCTGACTTCCCTGCTCCTGCTGGCCACACTGTTCCTGATGCAGGCCAGGATGCCATTGGCCTTCTTGGCCACCTGGGCACACTGCTGGCTCATGTTTAGCTGCTGTCAACCAGTATCCCCAGGTCCCTTTCTGCCTGGCTGCTCTCCAGCCACTCTGTCTCCAGCCTGTAGCACTGCATGGGGTTGTTGTGACCAAAGTGCAGCACCTAGCTCTAAATTAGCTATCTGTAAATTAGCTAGCTGTATCACAAGACAGATTGTACTGATAGTTCTCTTCCAAAGCAATCACTGATTAAACACAATTTGAAGGAACAGTCTTGACAGACATCACCCTGCCAGTATCCCCCACCACCCTTCCCCGGCAAATACAGATCAAGCCCACTGCAGGGACCTCATGGCAAAAACTTAGAACTGCCTTGGCCAAAAGAGATGAATAAGACTACCCTCAGCAAGTTTGTGGATGACACCAAGCTGTGTGGTCTGGCTGATGTGCTGCAGGCAAGGGGTGCTACCCAGAGGAACTTGGACAGGCTTGAGAGTTGGGCCCAAGCCAGCCTCATGAAGTTCAGCAAGGCCAAGTGCAAGGTTGGGTCAATCCTAAGCATAAGTCTAGGCTGGGTGAAGAGTTGCTCTAGAGCAGTCTGGAGGAGAGGGACTTGGGAGCATCAATTGGTGGAAAAACTCACCATGAGCCAGCAATGGTTGCTGGCAGCCCAGAGGGCAGCTGTGGGCTGGGCTGCATCAAAGGTGATTCTGCCCCTGTGCTCTGCTGAGACCCCACCTGGAGCACTGCACCTAGCTCTTGTGCCCCCAGCATAAGAGGGACATGGAGCTGCTGGAGCAGCTCCAGAGGAGGGCCATGAAGATGATGAGAGGGTTGGAGAACCTCCCCTAGGTGGCTATTCAGCCTGGAGAAAAGAAGGCTCCAGGGAAATCTTAGGGCTACCTTCCATATTTGAAAGGGCCTACAAGAAAGCTGGGAAGGGACTTAGAACAAGTAATAAGATGAGAGGGAATGATTTGGAATAAATTCTTTACAGTGAGGGTGGTGAGACATTGGAACAGGTTGCCCAGGGAAGCTGTGGATATCTCTTCCCTGGAGGTGTTCAGTGCCAGGCTAGATGAGGAACCTGGTCCAGTGGAAAGTGTCTCTGCCCATGGCAGGAGACTGAAACTAGGTCATGTCTAATGTCCCTTCCAACCCAAACCATTTGATGAATTTAGAACACTTAAGGTTTACAAATCAAGTGTGTCTGCCCAAAAGCAAACTGGAAATGCTTTGTGTGCAGCCCTGAGAGCCTCAAGTAACTTTCCAAAAAGTGTTTTGTGGGAATTTTCTTACTTGGTGCCAGAAGCTGACCTTGGCTCCTTAGCAGAGCTCAGTGAAGGGTCTGTTTGGTAAAAGTCAGTGTGCACTGTCACTCCACCAAGCTCAGCATAGTGCAGCTTGAGTTCAATGGCACACAGTATTCTAGAATCAGAGAATGGTTTGGGCTGGAAGGGACCTCCAAAGGTCATCCAGTCCA
Source organism: Dryobates pubescens (assembly GCF_014839835.1). NCBI lineage: Eukaryota > Metazoa > Chordata > Aves > Piciformes > Picidae > Dryobates > Dryobates pubescens. The sequence continues at coordinate 32,972,411 of NC_071612.1, forward strand.
ACCCCCTCTGCAGTCAGCAGAAATATTTCAATATGAGGGTAAGAACTGAGAGATTTAGACTGCCTACAATAAATGTAGACAATATAAATAAGCTCTTGCATCTTGTACTGTGTTCCTGCAACAGCCTCAGGAGTGAACCACTACAATGGAGGTCTGTTGGGAAGACTTTGTCCACTCCTAGAGGGATCAGAAGAGCTGCCTGGCTTTGGGAGGACTAGACATTACTAATGAGCATAGATTCATAGAACAGTTTAGGTTGGAAGGGACCTTGAAGATCATTTCCTTCCAACCACCCTGCCATGGACAGGAATGCCTTCCACTAGACCAGGTTGCTGAAGGCCTCCTCCAGCCTGGCCATGAACACCTACAGGGAGAAGGCATCTGACATAGGATGGTTGAGATTGGAAGGGACCTCCAAAGGTCATCTAGCCCAACTGCCCTGCAGTCAGCAGGGACATCCTCCATTAGATCAGTTTACCCAGAGTCCTGTCCAGCCTCACCTTGAATATCTCCCAGGATGGAGCCTCAGCTACCTCCCTGGGCAGCCTTTTTGCAGTGTGAGGTTCAGGAGAGATGCTTTACTGAAGCCTTAGTTTTGAGGTGGTTTTTCTTTTTGGTTAATGGCAGTAGTGGTACCAGTGCACTGCAATATTTGAGTTCCAGGTTGTGTGGTACTTCTGGAGATTGTGAAAATCAGCTCCATTGTCTTGGTGCCTTGGAAAAAAATACAGCAGCAGCTTAAAAGTCTTGAAACATTTCATGGTTTTGTTTTGGGCTGTGGCAGTATGAAACTATAAAAATGAGCTCTAGTGTTATGCAGCACTGCTCACATTTCCTTTCTGCTTGAGGGAGAAGCAAAGGCTTTGGTACTGCCACAGCTGTTAGTTGAGATGCTTTAATTAAAAAGCTCTTTCTCTTGGTTGGTAACAATAACAACATATCCTGTTGAAGGAAATGTAACTTTGTGTTTTTTAATCAGGGGTGATTAAATTCTTATGAGCATGTTTGCAGATGTTTGGGGACAGTTTTCACAGTCCGTCAGTCTTCAGCATTTCTGTACAGGGAGGCGGCAGAGGGACTTTTCATCAGGGTGTCTAGCAATAGGACAAGGGGTTTGAATGGTTTGAAGCTGAGGGAGAGCAGGTTTAGACTGGATCTTAGGAAGGAGCTCTTCAGTAGGAAGGTGGTGAGACTCTGGAACAGGCTGCCCAGGGAACTTCAGGGTGCCTCCTCCCTGGAGTTGTTCGAGGCCAGGTTGGATGAGGCCTTGAGCAGCTGAGTCTAGTTGAGAGGTGTCCCTGCCCATGGTGGGGAGGTTGGAGGAGGTGAGCTCTGAGGTCCTTTCCAACCTGAGCCATTCTATGATCTTTGGAAAATCAATTTGTAAAGTCTCTCTCCACCTTTCTTGTAGCCCTCTTCAGGTACTGGCAGGCTGCAATTAGGTCTCCCTGGAGCTTTCTCTTCTCCAGGCTGAACCACCCCAGCTCTCTCAGCCTGTCCTAGTAGCACAGGTATTCCAGCCCCTTGATCCTGTTGAAGGCCAGGTTGGATTAGGCCTTGAGCAGCTGAGTCTAGTTGAGAGGTGTCCCTGCCCATGGTGGGGAGGTTGGAGGAGGTGAGCTCTGAGGTCCCTTCCAACCTGAGCCATTCTATGATTCTGTCTATTTGTAGCAGTTATTTGTGGATCTGTGTTTAACACTTTAATCTGTGCAGTTACTATTTTTTGACAAAGTGACCATATTTTGTGCTTTTACTGTGCACTCTGCTACAGTCTTGACGTTTTGAAGTAAGAGACCATGTTGTGAGAAATGTATTTTAACATGATAATGCAGTAGAGACAAGAGCATTTATCTCTCTTCTTAACAGAGCAAATGAATTTGATTTTTAAGGCTGGATGTGGCTTTGGGTAACCTGATCTAGTGGAAAGTGTCCCTGCCCATGGCAGGGGTGTTGGACCTAGATGATTCTTGAGGTCCCTTCCAACCCTGACAATTCTGTGATTCTGTTTCCAGAGCACTTAATCAAATTCTGTAAGCACTCCTTAAAAATGTCTGTGGGTTGCAAAACTTTAGTTTTAAAAGGCAGATGCACAGCTTTGGTCTATAATGACAGGAGTTTTCTCCATGTCTGGATTAAGCAGTAGAGGCTTTCATAAGATCTCTGGAAGCAGAGTCAGGCTTCCAACTGAAATGTCTACTGCTTTGTTTGGAAGTCAGGAACTTCTCTTTTGTACTGGGATTGCTGTTTGCTTTATAAACAGGTTCTTTTCTATTTTCTTCTATTACCAGGTGTGTGTTAACAGGTTGTGCTCATTACCTTCTGCTGGAGATCAATTACACCTCCAGAAGGGCAACAAAGCTAGGGAGAGGGCTTGAGCACAAGCCTTATAAGGAGAGGCTGGGGGTGTTTAGCCTGGAGAAGAGAGGCTCAGGGGAGACTTTATTGCTCTCTACAACTACCTGAAGGGAGGTTGTAGCCAGGTGGGGGTTGGTCTCTTCTCCCAGGCAAGCAGCACCAGAACATGAGGACACAGTCTCAAGCTGTGCCAGGGGAGGTTTAGGCTGGTGGTGAGGAGAAAGTTCTTTGATTAGGTAATAGGTTGGACTTGATGATCTCTGTGGTCTTTTCCAACCTTGTTGATTCTACGAAGGAGGGCTAAAGGAAACAACTGCTTGTATTTTATTGCTTACAAAACTCCAAACCACACACCTGAAAAAAACCCACACCAAAACCATCCAAAAAACAAACCCCAAACCAACAAAACTAAATGGAAAGTTGAAGCAAGAGGTGTTAAAAATAAGGAAGTTTTCCCAAGGACTGGCTTGATGCCTGACCTTGCATTGTTTTAAGTAATGACCTTGGCACCAAAACCCAGCAGAATTCTCTGATGAAAATTGGTGGAGTGTTGTCAGTACATGACAATTGAGGAAATGCATCTGCAGAACACATGTATTAGATACAGGGAAAAAAACCCTCAGTAAGATAATGTCTGTCAAGGCTAATAGTGAGCTCCCAGGAAACAGCAGAAATTCTTATTGTCACAGCATGATTAGCTGGAGAGAAATGCAAATGAGAGCTGAAGATGTATTAGGGAAGATATTCTGTTAAGAGTAAGGTGCAATTAAGGCATTGTACAGAGCCCTTCCTGCTGAGATGTCATTTGGAATATTCCATGCAGTTCTGACTACTGCATTCAGGAAACATTGATTTAAGCTGGTTGAAATGCAATGGAAGGAGCACTGTGGAAATAAAGAGCCTTTGATGAAAGGACAGTAGAGAAATACTTCAATATGAGGGTAAGAACTGAGAGATTTAGACTGCCTACAATAAATGTAGGCAATGTAAATAAGCTCTTGCATCTTGTACTGTGTTCCTGCAACAGCCTCCGGAGTGAACCACTACAATGGAGGTCTGTTGGGAAGACTTTGTCCACTCCTAGAGGGATCAGAAGAGCTGCCTGGCTTTGGGAGGACTAGACATTACTAATGAGCATAGATTCATAGAACAGTTTAGGTTGGAAGGGATCTTGAAGATCATCTCCTTCCAACCACCCTGCCATGGACAGGAATGCCTTCCACTAGACCAGGTTGCTGAAGGCCTCCTCCAGCCTGGCCATGAACACCTACAGGGAGAAGGCATCTGACATAGGATGGTTGAGATTGGAAGGGACCTCCAAAGGTCATCTAGCCCAACTGCCCTGCAGTCAGCAGGGACATCCTCCATTAGATCAGGTTGCCCAGAGTCCTGTCCAGCCTCACCTTGAATATCTCCCAGGATGGGGCCTCAACCACCTCCCTGGGCAACCTGTTCCAGTGTTCCACTACCCTCATGGTAAAGGAATTGTTCCTAACATCCAATCTAAATCTGTTCTTCTCTAGTTTGAAGGCATTGCCCCTTGTGTTATCACTGCAGGTCTTTGTCAACAGTCTCTCTCCATCCTTCTTGTAGTCCCTTTCAGGTAGTGAAAGGCAGCTTTCTCTTCTTGCCCAGCTGAACACCCCCAGCTCCCTCAGCCTGTCCTCGTAGGGAGGTGCTGCAACCCCCTGATCATTTTCATGTCCCTTCTCTGGACCTGCCCCATCATGTCTATGTCCTTCCTGTGTTGAGGGTCTTAGAGGTTCCTTAAAGTCCTCTTTGAAATGCACTGAAATGGTAACTGAAAAAACCTGAGCCTGAACCCCAAAGTATCTATCAGTGTAATAATAATTAGTGATTGGCATGCACATGAAAATCTGGATATCTCTTCCATAATTTTTGGTTGGAAAGTTCTGCATTCTTTTTAGATATGTTTCATCATAGTAGCTCAGATGTTGAGCCAATTCCAGTGGACTTCTGAGAATCCAAATTTACTAGTCACCAAGAAGGTTATACACCTGGGTATTACAGTTATAGAATCATAGGATTGTTAAGATTGGAAGGGACCTCAGGATCATCCAGTTCCGACCACCCTACCATGGGCAGGGACACCTCACACTACAGCAGGTTGCTCACAGCCACATCCAGCCTGACTGTAAAAACCTCCAGGGATGAGGCTTCCAACACCTCCCTGGGCAACCTGTGCCAGTCTCTCACCACCCTCATGGGGAAGAACTTCCTAACATCCAATCTGAGTCTACCCATTTCTAGTTTTTTCCATTCCCCCCCAGTCCTATCACTCCCTGACACCTTCAAAAGTCCCTCCCCAGCTTTCTTGTAGCCCCCTTCAGATACTGGAAGGCCACAATTAGGTCTCCTCAGAGCCTTCTCTTCTCCAGACTGAACAGCCCCAACTCCCTCAGTCTGTCCTCATAGCAGAGCAGCTCCAGCCCTCTGCTCATCCTCATGGCCCTTCTCTGGACACCTTCCAGTACCTCCAGATCCTTCCTGTCCTAGGGGCTCCAGAACTGGACACAGTGCTCCAGGTGGGGTCTCACCAGGGAGGAGTATAGGGGGAGAATCACCTCCCTCAACCTGCTGGCTGTGCTTCTCTTGATGCAGCCCAGGATGTTTTTCTCATTCTTGGGGGTGAAGTGCTGTAGGAATGATTAATTTTCAATTCTTAACAAATGTGATTAAATGTATCTTGAAATTTTTGGTCAGGGTGTTTTCTCCATTGTATTAAGCTCTTAGTGAAGAGGTGAAATTCTGCTTTCAAGAAAGAGCACTTATCCAATGTTATTTTAGAGAGTTAAGTGATTTGGAGCTACCTCTAGACATAAATTGGGAGATTCCACCTCCAGCTTTAGGGGAGATTCCACCTTCAGTTAATAGCATTATTGGGTAAGGTAATTGGAAATGAAAAATCCTTATTGTGAAGTTTTTTTATTGGAACATGGGTGAGCAAGGTGTGGTTTGAGTCAAGTTCTTAACAGTAAATGAAAAAATGGAACCCCTCTGCTATGAAGATAGGCTGAGGGATCTGGGATTGGTCACCCTAGAGAAGGAAAGACTCCAGTAGGACTGGAGTACTGTCTTCCAATACCTTCCAGGGCTGGAGAGGGAATTTTCCTAAGGGTGTCTAGCAACAAGACAAGGGGAAATGGTTTGAAGCTAAGGGAGAGTAGGTTTGGACTGGATCTTAAGAATGCCATTGTTCTGCAGGAGTTGAAAGGTGAAAAAGAGCAGGGAAATATTTGGGGGGGGGAACAAAACCAACCAAGCAAACAAGATATCAATTATTTAATAATAAAAAATAGAACAGAATTAACCAGGTTTGAAAAGACCTTTGAGATCGTCAAGTCCAGCCTATCACCCAACACCATCTAATCAACTAAACCATGGCACCAAGTGCCTCATCCAGTCTGTTTTTAAACACTTCCAGTGATGGTGACTCTACCACCTCCCTGGGCAGCACATTCCAATGGCCAATCTCTCTGGGAAGAATTTCTTCCTAACATCCAGCCTAAACCTCCCCTGGCACAGCTTGAGACTGTGTCCTCTTGTTCTGGTGCTTGTTACCATCCCCCACCTGGCTACAACCTCCCTTCAGGGAGTTGCAGAGAACAAGAAGGTCTCCTTTGAGCCTTCTCCTCTCCAGGCTAAACAACCCCAGCTCCCTCAGCCTCTCCTCACAGGGCTGTGCTCCAGACCCCTCCCCAGCTTTGTTGTCCTTCTCTGGACACCTTCCAGCAACTCAACATCTTTCCTAAACTGAGGGGCCCAGAACTGGACTCAGTCTACTTCACAAGTGGGAAAAACTGAGGAGCTGTAGGAGTTTTCTGTGAAACTGCTATGTCCAAACATAAAACCAGTGCATGGATGCTTTACAGTTTTAAAATCTTTTATTGATGTGAGTGTTTTGATTGTGGGGTTGTTTTTTTTCCTGTGTTCTTTATAGCTGCCCTGTGGTCACCGCTGTAAAGAGATTTGCCATTCAGGGAGCTGTCCTCTGAACTGCAGCCAGAAGGTTAAACTTCGATGTCTCTGCAAGAGACTGAAAAAGGTACATTTTTAAGCTACACTTCTGAGAATGATGTCTTTTCTTTTTGTATGTTTCTAGGTTTCTGTGCATAGGGTGGCTCTGGTGCAGATTTGAATAGGTCCAGTTAATTCCAGTAGATCAATAACAATTAACATCAGCTGGAGGTCTGGGTTGTAATATCAAAAGGTTCACTGCCTGAGTTACCGTAGCTTTATCTTCAGGCACACCTGAATGTTTGTAGTTTCATTGGGATGGTTGGATGGTTGGATGATTTGAGAAGAAAAAGAAGGCTGAGAAAGTTTATAATCACAGAATGTTAAGGGCTTGTAGGGACCTTGAAAGATCATCCAGTTCAAGCCCCCTGCCAGAGCAGGATCACCTAGAGCAGATCACACTGGAATGCATCCAGGCAGGTTTTGAATATCTCCAAAGAGGGAGACTCCACAACCTCCCTGGGTAGCCTGTTCGAGGGCTCTGTCACCCTCACAGGGGAAAAAAATTTTCCTCCTGTTTCCATGGAACTTCCTATGCCTCAATTTCCACCACTGCCCCTTGTGCTGTCATTGGGCGTCACTGAGCAGAGCCTGGCTCCAGCCTCTGGGCAGTCACCCTTACATCTTTATCAACATGAATGAGGTCACCCCTGAGTTTCCTCTTCTCCAAGCTAAGGAGCCCTCAGCTCCCTCAGTCACTCCTCAAGGAAGAAGTTCCACTCCCTTAATAATTTTTGTGACTCTGCACTGGACTCTTTCAAGCAATTCCCTGAGGTCCTTCATGAACTGAGGGTCCCAGAACTGGACACAATATTCCAGGTGTGGCCTCACCACCAGGGGAAGGAGAACTTCTCTCAGCCAACTAACACAGCCCCTCTAATACATCCCAGAATGGCTTTGCCCTTCTTGGCCACAAAAGCACATCACATAAGTTGGAACAAGCACAAATTTATTGTGAATCCCTAATTAATGAAAGCAGTTAACAGATTCTCTGCAAACCTAAAAGCAAGTACAGGCATCAGCATCCTTAGCTTCTAACAGAGTTAAAGGAAGCCATGTAACTACTTTATCATGGCTGTAGAATATTGCACATTAGGAAGAAGATCTTCACTCTGAGGGTGGTGGAACTCAGGAACAGGTTGCCCAGGAAAGTGATGGAGGCCCTGTTCCTGGGGACATTCAGGGTCAGGCTTCATGGGGCTCTGAGCAACTTAATCTTGTTGGGGATGTCCCTGCTTACTGCATGGGAAATGGACTAGATGACCTTTAGAAGAGGTCCCTTCTAACTCAGTGCATTCTGTGATTCTACTATGAGAAGAACAGAAGCTGATGTGAAGTCTTGGCAACTAATTGTGTCTTAATGAACAAATAATTATCTGGTCATTAGAAGATGGTTAAATTATTTTTCTAGACACAGTTGAACTTCTGAGCCTTCCAAGTGGGCTGCAATTCCCCCGAGCTCTCAGCTTCTCCTAGAAATGTTTTGTGCAAGTTTTTTGCAGGTGGGGTGACACATATAGAAAAAATGCTTCAGGTTGGACAGTCTCTGCCTACAGACTTTTTTTTCTTGTCAGTACTAGGAGGAAGGAGAATTTTTTTTTCTTCCTTCTTTTTTCTTTTTTTTTTTTTTTAACTTTTTCTCCTTTCTTTATTATTTTTTCTCATTTCATTTTTTCCTTTCTTCTTCCCCCCCCTTTTCCCTTCCTTTCTCCCTTCCCCCCCTTTTCCCTTCCTTTCTTCCTTCCCCCCCTTTTCCCTTCCTTTCTTCCTTTCCCCCCCTTTCCCTTCCTTTCTTCCTTTCCCCCCCTTTCCCTTCCTTTCTTCCTTTCCCCCCCTTTCCCTTCCTTTCTTCCTTTCCCCCCCTTTCCCTTCCTTTCTTCCTTTCCCCCCCTTTCCCTTCCTTTCTTCCTTTCCCCCCTTTCCCTTCCTTTCTTCCTTTCCCCCCCTTTCCCTTCCTTTCTTCCTTTCCCCCCCTTTCCCTTCCTTTCTTCCTTTCCCCCCCTTTCCCTTCCTTTCTTCCTTTCCCCCCCTTTCCCTTCCTTTCTTCCTTTCCCCCCCTTTCCCTTCCTTTCTTCCTTTCCCCCCCTTTCCCTTCCTTTCTTCCTTTCCCCCCCTTGCCCTTCCTTTCTTCCTTTCCCCCCCTTTCCCTTCCTTTCTTCCTTTCCCCCCCTTTCCCTTCCTTTCTTCCTTTCCCCCCCTTTCCCTTCCTTTCTTCCTTTCCCCCCCCTTTCCCTTCCTTTCTTCCTTTCCCCCCCTTTCCCTTCCTTTCTTCCTTTCCCCCCCTTTCCCTTCCTTTCTTCCTTTCCCCCCCTTTCCCTTCCTTTCTTCCTTTCCCCCCCTTTTCCCTTCCTTTCCCCCCCTTTTCCCTTCCTTGCCCCCCCTTTTCCCTTCCTTTCCCCCCCTTTTCCCTTCCTTTCCCCCCCTTTTCCCTTCCTTTCCCCCCCTTTTCCCTTCCTTTTCCCCCCTTTTCCCTTCCTTTCCCCCCCTTTTCCCTTCCTTTCCCCCCCTTTTCCCGTCCTTTTCCCTTCATGACCAGACCTGCAATCTCCAGCCAGATAAGAGAATGTATATAAAATTACTGAGGCTCTTTCTGCCAGAGTTCAGCAGCTTTTCTTACTTTTTCGTAGGCAAACAAGTGAGAAGAGAGATGAGAAACTAAACTGGACTGTTTGATTTACTCTTATTTTCACCTTAGCGCATCAGAAAGAAGGAAAAGAGGAGAGGGTCAATTTAATACAGAATTTACAGGTTCAAACAACATTTAACCTTTAGCTTTATTTTCTGTGCAACCAATGGTTTACTACACAAGAATGCTTTACAATCCTTTCCATGCAGAAATGGATAAGTAACTAAATTTTCTATAGGAAAATGATTATAAAAGACTCAAATTATACTTAACAGGAAATCCAATGCAGCAAGATACAAGAAGGCCAAGTTTCACTGGAATGTGATGCATTGTGCAAGGAAATGAAGAGGAAAGCATCTGAGGTAATGTATCCATTGTAGCTGTAATTTCTTCCCAGTGCTTCAAAAAAAGGAGGAAAAAGTGAACACAGAATCATTTTTCAAGGCATTACCAGCAAAAAACCTACAAGATAGATAAATGTCCTGTTTAATGGCAGCTTGCATTTGGCTTAGTGGGGAGAACTGGTGTTTTAGAGTGTTGATTAGCTCAGTGAAATAGTGTTTTGAAACAGGATTCCTGTTCATTACTATTATTACAGAGTCACAGAATTAACCAGGCTGGAAAATAATACTGTTGTTGTTGTTGTTGTTGTTGTTATTGTTCTTGTTAGAAGTGGTTCTTTCCTCATCCACTGAGAACAAGTGAGGGTCAGTGCTTATAAAGTCAGCTGATTTCACTGATGATCAGTGCTGTGAGGTTAGTGCCAGGCCACTTCACAGGGCAGTGGTTAAATCTGCTTTTTCCAGTGAAAGTTTCACAGCTCACTGCAGCTCAGCTTGTGGAGCATGAAGAGTGGAATCCTGTCACACTGTGTTAGTTATCCTGTACCAGCAGAATGGAACCACAGTTCGCAGCAGTTGCAGTACACTTTTTAGCCTGCTGTAAATGTGGCTTCTTCCTAATTCTGCTGGCTTATGAAGTAAAGAAATTGTTGCATGCTGTTATCCAGAGACAGAATCATAGAATTGTGAGGGTTGGAAGGGACACAGTATCACAGGATCATCCAGTTCCAACCCCCCTGCCATGGGCAAGGACACCTCACACTACAGCAGGTTGCTCACAGCCGCATCCAGCGTGGACCTAAAAGCCTCCAGGGATGAGGCTGCCACCACCTCCCTGGGCAACCTGTGCCAGTGTCTCACCACCCTCATGGGGAAGAACTTCTTCCTAACATCCAATCTCAATCTACCCTAGTTTTGTTCCATTCTCCCCAGGTTGTTCTAGTTTTGTTCCATCCCCCCCAGTCCTATCACTCCCTGATACCCTCAAAAGTCCCTCCCCAGCTTGCTTGTAGCCCCCTTCAGATACTCAAAGGCCACAGTAAGGTCTCCTCAGAGCCTTCTCTTCTCCAGACTGAACAACCCCAACTCCAGCACCTGGTGAGTGTGCACTTCTGAGGAATCCCCTGTGTCTTTTACTGGACAGTTTAGTGAAAAAGGAGTTCTAGAAATATTTTTTCCATGCCGTGATGAGAATGATTAAGCTTCCCTCTGTGTGTCTGTGGTGGATTGAAGTTTCCCCCCAGCATTAACTTTGCCAGACCAACTCAGTTAGAAGCAAATGGAAAGCTGTGGAAACCACCACAGTGTCTTACACAAATATAGAATCAGAGTATTGGTTTGGTTGGAAAAGAGCTAGAAGACCATGTAGTCCAGCCATCAACATAACACCATTAAACCCATTTCCCCTTTTCCTATCACCTGGTATTAGAGAGCAGAGACTGATCCCCCAGCTCACTACAACCTCCTTCACGTAGTTGTAAGAGAGCAATGAGGTCTCCCCTCAACCTCCTCTTCTCTACACTAAACAACTCCAGTTCCCTTAGCCACCCCTCTATGTTCTCCAGACCCTTCACCAGCTTTGTTGCCCTTCTCTGGACAGACTTCAGCAACTCCCTGTCCTTCTTGTAGTAAGCACAGCAGTGTAAAAAGCAGCTCTTGTGGTTTGTTGGGTTTTCTTCCCACATTTATGGGTCACTTTCCCTTTGGAGCTGCAGTTCTGCCGTTAGATGGCAGTGAAACAGCAGCAGGCTGCCCCTGCAACGCTGTCCATACCAGACCTGTCAGTTTCACGTGAGTGGCTGAAAAGCTCTTCTATAGACTTTTCTTAAGAGAGACTGTGCTGTTGAGCCTGGATTAATGAATTTATCAATAATGCTTTTATCAGATACGTGGTTTAGCAATTTTATAAATTGCCTGAAAGGCTGCAAATAGGTTTGGGCTATTGACCCTGTTCTCAGTGCACACTGCTGGAACTCAGTGTGGCAAAGCATGGGCTGGTCTGCTTTCTTCTGTGTCATAGATTCATGGAATGGTTTAGTTTGGAAGGAACCTTAAAGATCATCTAGTTCCAACCCCCTGCCATGGGCAGGGACACCTTCTGCCAACCCAGATTGCTCAAGGCGTCATCCAGCCTGGCCCTTGAACACCTCCAGGGAGGGAGTATCCAACCTTCCTGGGAAACCTGTTCCAGTGCCTCACTACCCTCACTGTAAAGAATTTCTTCCTCATCTCCAGTCTAAATCTGCCCTCTTCCAGCTCTAAACCATTGCCTCTTGTCCTGTCACTGCAAGCCCTTGTCAAAAGTCCTTCCCCAGCTCTCTTGTAGCCCCCTTCAGGTACTGGAAGGCTGCTCAAAGGTCTCCCTGGAGGCTTCTCAACTCCAGGCCAAACAGCCTTCAACTCTTCCAGCCTGTCCCCATTGCAGAGGTGCTTCAGCCTTCTGATCATCTTTGTGGCCTCCTCTGGACCTGCTCCAGCACTTCCATGTCCCTCTTGTGTTGGGGGCACCAGAATTGGATGCAGTACTCCTGGAGGGGGTCTCAGGAGAGCAGGCTGAAGGGGAAGAGTTATATTAGAATCACGCTAAGAGTCATCAAGAGTGCTTGAACTGCTAATTGTTTAGAACAAATTCCACCTGCACAAACTGTATTTAGTAAATTCTTGCCAGATCATCCAGTTATTAAGGTCAAAACTTGCTTGCATTTCAACTTCTTAGCCAGATTTTTACCTCTAACTTGGATGAGGTAGCAATTTAATGGCTGCAATGCTAAACATCCAAGAAATGCACAGCAGGCAGCACAGGCATAACTTCCCCACTATGCTCTTCCTCTGGCTGTTATTACTGAAATGATATCTGACTGTGGGAATTTTAGGGCTCAAGCTGGTGAGTTTCTATGCAGTGGTCTTTGTTGGATTTATCTCCTCTTAGGATGCTTAACTGTTTTTCAGTCAACAAAAACTTTTGGCATCTAGAAACGCCCTGGAGCACCAAATTTCTAGATACAGCCAAATACTATGTGGGAGTAGAATACTTCCCTCTGTTACCAACCTGCCTGCTGGTGATTTATTGATGGTTTATCCTTGCATGGCATCTTCACACTCCTCAGCCTTTTGTGTCCTCTGAGTCACCCGATGGCTCCTAGCTAGGCCTCTCTTTAGATGGAGGCCCCTCCATTCTATTGCCTTTTGTATATGCTCAGGCTTGGCATTCTGCTGTTATTGCAGAACCAGAAGACTGAGTGCAGGAGCTAAGATTCAAGTGCATTGAATCATAGAATTGTTAGGGTTGGAAGGGACCTCAAGGATCATCCAGTTCCAACCCCCTGCCATGGGCAGGGACACCTCATACTACAGCAAGTTGCTCACAGCCACATCCAGCCTGGACATAAAAACCTCCAGGGATGAGGCTTCCACCACCTCCCTGGGCAACCTGTGCCAGTGTCTCACCACCCTCATGGGGAAGAACTTCTTCCTAACATCCAGTCTGAATCTATCCATTTCTAATTTTTTTTCATTCCCCCCAGTCCTAACACTCCCTGACACCCTAAGAAGTCCCTCCCCAGCTTTCTTGTAGCCCCCTTCAGATACTGGAAGGCCACAGTAAGGTCTCCTTCGGCTTTAGTAGCCAGGGAATATTTAAAGTACTTGGGATGAAATATATGTGTGTAAATTAACTAGATAGGGTGTGAATTAAGTAGTGTGTGAAGGAAGTAGTGTGTGAATTATGTATGTAGGAACTACCTGTATGTGTAAAGTGTACTGAACTGAGAATCAAGTTGCTAAAAACATGTAGAATAACTGTCTTCAGGGATTTTTCCTCCTTGCTGGTGACCAAACTATTCCTTTTAAGTTTTATGTTTGTTAGTTAAACTTGTCAAGGTGAAGCCAGAGGTTCAATTTCTAACCTTGCAGCATCCATTCTATGCTCCCATGCTTTCCCAATGTGAGATGATGCAGTGAATGTGTTGTAACCTAAGTATAGAGCTCACTTGAGGGAGGTTTTGGTTGCCTTGGCTGAGAACCATGCCACAGGAGTGATTATGATCCTGTAAGAAAATGGGTTTACAATAGTTGCTTATCACTTTTGTGTTTCTGGACAGATAAAAGAGGCAGAAGCCAAAGCTGCTATTGAAGAAGAGAAGAGAAGGCAACAGGTATCAACTTCTCTTTTTTCCTCATTCTCTTCCTCCCCACCTCATACTTGTTGGTAAATCATTTCATTTATATGCAAGTAAAGAGGTATGGTTTGCAATGTGATATGCAGAGTCATTCCTGTCAGCTGTTAACCTTACTTGAAGATTCATGCTGTGAATGATTTACATTGGTTAAAAGCCCACAGCTTCTCCCAGTTTTCATGCTTTCTTGAGGATTATCTTCATAATCAGCTTAATCTTGCATTATTATGACTGTGTATTCTATAGCTTAGCTTAAAAATACTAAGTACTCTTGATTTGGATCACTTTATGAGGTCCCCACAGAATTGCTGAATAGCCTCCATGGAGATAGAAATCTTGGGTGAAGCCTCCCTCCTCCCATCATGAGGAAGGCTGAAGGAGTCTTTGTCCTTCAAGATCTTGGGGAGTGAGGGTGGGAAATGTGTATTTCCTGTAATTGCTGTCCATGGTGAGCATCTGTTGTCAGTGTTGTAATCCAAGAAGCTTCTGTGCCAGTTGCCTGGAGGCACTAATAGTAATGGTGTTTCAGGCAAAAAGGCTGGGCTGGCTTGGTGGTGCTACCTGAGGTGGGTTTGTCCTCTGAAGGCTACACTACAGCCTCACTGCTGTCCTTCCAGATAGCTCCTGCCTGTGCCTGAGCGTTTGACACCAAATCACCTTCTAAGTCCAGAGTATATTTTCTGCTTCTCCTCACTTATCACAGCAGCTCTGTACTGGGCTGTAGCTGTATTGTCAGCTGCACATCACACTGCTTTATCACAGAGCCACCAGCTCACTGCCTGCTTGAGGGGTGGTGCCAGAGGCTTACTCACAGACCTGATCCTCTTGCACCATTGTCCCAATCTCATTAGAACAGACAGTTTTTCTGTGGGTCACAACTTCTGTTATGCATACTTTGATTAATTGGCTAGAGACTTCAATGAAGTGTCATGTCTGTCATGCTTTGGCAAGGTCTGCTTGGGTTTTGCAATGAGGAGTGTGTCCACTCATCAGGTAGGGCAAGCATGCAGGTAGGTACTTGTCCTCCAGGGGACCAGGAACTGTTCTGTGATCACATTGTAATGTTGTTAACTTCATGCCTCAACCATCAGGTGGTGTTGGGTCATGTTAAGATTATGTATTTATTGAGTATACTCCCTTCTGACAAAGGTTTGCATCTTTTACCACCTTCCAGATGTCATTAGCCAGTTCATCTCTCAGTCACAGCTTCTTCAGACCTGTTGTGATTCATACTTCTTGCAATTCTTGATGTACAAACTCCTTAGTGCTCTGGTAACTCTGCACATTTGTATTTTGACATTTGCTATATTTGGTAGCAGCTTCTGCTAACATCATTTACAGATGGAATCACTTAGTTCTTAGCGGAAAGCTTGCTTAGGCTTCTCACCGTGGCCCTAGCAGCCAAACTTTCCCTCTGCTTCACAGTGTGAGGCCAGGGGTATCACAACTACTAAGAGGAGGACAGAATGATCATTGCTTTGATTATTTAACAATTCAGACCAAGCTCCCTCTCTGCCCCACTCTAGTATAGAAGATTGGGTTACATTTAGAATACATAGAATACATAGAATAAACCAGGTTGGAAGAGACCTTCAAGATCATCGCGTCCAACCCATCACCAATCCAACACCGCCCAAGCAACTAACCCACGGCACCAAGCACCCTGTCAAGTCTTCTCCTAAAAACCTCCAGTGATGGCGACTCCACCACCTCCCCAGGCAGCCCATTCCAATGTGCAATCACTCTTTCTGTATAGAACTTTTTTCTAACATCCAGCCTGAACCTCCCCTGGCGCAGCCTGAGACTGTGTCCTCTTGTTCTGGTACTGCTTGCCTGGGAGAAGAGACCAACATCTGTCTGTCTACAACCTCCCTTCAGGTAGTTGTAGAGAGTAATAAGGTCACCCCTGAGTCTCCTCTTCTCCAGGCTAAGCAACCCCAGCTCCCTCAGCCTCTCCTCGTAGGGCTTATGTTCCAAACCCCTCACCAACTTTGTTGCTCTTCTCTGGACTCGTTCCAGCAAGTCAACATCCTTCCTAAACTGAGGGGCCCAGAACTGGACACAGTACTCGAGGTGCGGCCTAACCAGTGCAGTGTACAGGGGCAGAATGACCTCCCTGCTCCTGCTGGCCACACTGTTCCTGATGCAGGCCAGGATGCCATTGGCCCTCTTAGCTGCCTGGGCACACTGCAGGCTCATGTTCAGTCTACCGTCGACCAGCACCCCCAGGTCCCTCTCAGCCTGACTGCTGAATCACAGAATCACAGGATTAATCAGGCTGGAAAAGACCTTTGAGATCATCCAGCCCAACCTATCACCCAACACCATCTAATCAACTAAACCATGGCACCAAGTGCCTCATCCAGGCTCTTCTTGAACACCTCCAGTGATGGTGACTCCACCACCTCCCTGGGCAGCACATTCCAATGGCCAATCTCTCTTTCTGTGAAGAACTTCTTCCTAACATCCAGACTAAACCTCCCCTGGCACAGCTTGAGACTGTGTGCTCTTGTTCTGGTGCTGGTTGCCTGGGAGAAGAGACCAACTCACACCTGGCTACAACCTCCCTTCAGGTAGCTGTGGACAGCAAGAAGGTCTCCCCTGAGCCTTCTCTTCTCCAGGCTAAGCAACCCCATCTCCCTCAGCCTCTCCTCACAGGGCTGTGCTCCAAACCCCTCCCCAGCTTTGCTGCCCTTCTCTGGACACGTTCCAGCATCTCAACATCTTCCTTGAATTGAGGAGCCCAGAACTGGACACCTAACTGGTAATAGTAACAGTTTCAGTACTGAAAGTCAAAGTCTCAAACCTGAATTCTGATACAAATTGTTGCATGAAACATTTTCTTTCCTTTATTTCTTAGAAAGAAGAATGATTTAACAGCTCCTGAGAAGCTAAAAAAATCAAATGCCTCTTTGCCCCTTTAATATACAAGTCCTGAAATTTCAAGATACACACTTTGTGTCTGCAGGGTTACTGTTATTTGCATTAACTTAGAGGGGTTGGAACTAGATCATCCTTGAGGTCCCTTCCAACCCTGGCAATTCAGTGATTCTGTTAATTAGCTGCATGTTTCCACGGGGCTCCTACTCAGAGTGCAGGAAGAACAGGGAGAGTAACAACATGAAGGAGCAGAACCCAGTACCTGAGCAACACTAAATTAGACATTATCTGACATCAAATTGTTTAGAGCAAGCAGTGTAAAATGTCTTAGAATCACAGAATTGTCAGGGTTGGAAGGGACCTCAAGGATCATCTAGTTCCAAGCCCCCTGCCATGGGCAGGGACACCTCATACTATAGCAGGTTGCTCACAGCCACATCCAGCCTGGACATAAAAACCTCCAGGCATGAGGCTTCCACCACCTTCCTGCGCAACCTGTTCCAGTGTCTCACCACCCTCATGGGGAAGAACTTCTTCCTAACAACCAATCTCAATCTACTTACTGCTATTTTTGTTCACTCCCTCTAATCCCCCTTGTCCCAGGCAACCAGCACCAGAAGAAGAGGACACAGTCTCAAGCTGTGCTAGGGGAGGTTTAGTCTGGATGTTAGGAAGAAGTTCTTCCCAGCAAGAGAGATTGGCCATTGGAATGTGCTGCCCAGGGAGGTGGTGGAGTCACCATCACTGGAGGTGTTCAGGGAGAGACTAGATGAGGCACTTGGTGCCATGGTTTAGTTGATCAGATGGTGTTGGGTGATAGGTTGGACTTGGTGATCTCAAAGGTCTTTCCAACCTGGCTAATTCTATTCTATTCTAACACTATCCCTTCCTGCCACTCTGAAAATAAATGCATTTCCTTTTAACATGTCTGCACACAAAGAAGTTAGGTTCATGCTCTGCATAAAAAGCTTGAGCTTGTTTAGTTTGAAACACTAAAGTACTTTGCAGACTGGGCACAACTTTGTTGTTCAGAGCTCACTGAGGTGACACCTTGGGCAGGTTGACAGTTACATAAAATCTGTAGGTAGCATTTCAAGGCTGGTGATGGCTTCTTTCTTGTATTCTCTGCCCACAAACCTTTTTCCATTCTGTGTTGTTCTTGTTAATGATCTATTTATTTTTAGCTGGGTTTTTATTAAGCTCTCTACGGAAGCAATTCTATGCCTGTTACATAATTATCCAAGCCCTATCTTTTAATTCACAGTGCTGTAGTTCACCAACCACTCTGCTTTTAACACTTAGAGATCACAAGCACATAACCAGAGAAGCCCCAGATTTTGTGTAGTGTCTGTGTCAAGGGATGTGCTGCCATATTAGCTGTAAAACCTTAAGACCTTTGCACTTAGAGAATCACAGAATTGTCAGGGTTGGAAGGGACCTCAGGGGTCATCCAGTTCCAACCCCCTGCCTTGGGCAGAGACACCTCGCACTACAGCAGGTTGCTCACAGCCACATCCAGCCTGGCTGCAAAAACCCCCAGGCATGAGGCTTCCACCACCTCCCTGGGCAACCTGTTCCAGTGTCTCACCACCCTCATGGGGAAGAACTTCTTCCTAACATCCAATCTCAATCTAACCATTTCTATTTTTGTTCCATTCCCCCCAGTCCTATCACTCCCTGACACCCTAAGAAGTCCCTCCCCAGCTTTCTCGAAGCCCCCTTCAGATACTGGAAGGCCACATTTGGATCTCCTCAGAGCCTTCTCTTCCAGACTGAACAGCCCCAACTCTCTCCATCTGTCCTCATAGCAGAGCAGCTCCAGCCCTCTGCTCATCCTCGTGGCCCTTCCCTGGACACGTTCCAGCACCTCCAGAGCCCTCCTGTAATAGAGGCTCCAGAACTGGACCCAGTGCTCCAGGTGGGATCTCACCAGAGCAGAGTAGAGGGGGAGAATCACCTCCCTGGCCCTGCTGGCCATGCTTGCCACCAGGTTTGGGATTTTGCAAAAACTGCCTCATTAAAACACTTTGCTTTTCTAAAGGAGGATTAGCTAGCTGAAAGTCATCTTGTTTCAGACAGCAGGCTGTGGAACTTTGTCTGAACTTTTCTCCTCTTCTCATCATAGAGGTGCCAACAGTTCCTGCCTTTATTAGGTACAAAGGCACAGACATCAGAATGAGTCCCTCTCTCCTGCTGACGGTGCTGGCTGGCCCGAGAAGGGAAGCGAGATCCGCTCTGTGAAGCTCTGACAAATATTTGCTGTCAGTGGAGGAAGACCAGGCTGCAGGCAATCTTGAGTTCCAAAGGAAAATTATATTTACTGGGCTCCTGCTCTGCCCATTTCCCCAGACAGTCTTGTTCTTGTTTCTTTAATGCACCTACCGTATTGTCTTAGTCCCTCTCTTCCTGGCAGTGCTGCAGTAGTACTCACGTAGATTTATTTCCTCTTGTGGCCAGGCTTTGTCTCTGTTCACTGTCCATGTTTCCTCTGCTTCAGTTTCTGCCTTTTGCCCAGCCAGTCCTGGCTTGCTGCACTCCTGCTGCTCCCATCTCTCTTTCAGTTCATCCTGTCTCTCTGCTCCACTGTGCTAGACTTTTCCTAACAGCTCTACCCCAAAATTCAGATGATTGTTGAACCTTTTCTGGTTTTAGTCTCTCAGCATTCTTTTATGGCATCCTTGCTGATTTTCCTAGCAATTAGATGGCTCCTCATTGGAGTCTCATTCTTGTACTGTTGAGAATAGAATAGAATTAACCAGGTTGGAAAAGACCTTTGAGATCATCAACCTATCACCCAACACCATCTAATCAACTAAACCATGGCACCAAGTGCCTCATCCAGTCTCTTCCTAAACACCTCCAGGGATGGTGACTCCACCACCTCCCTGGGCAGTACATTCCAATAAACAATCTCTCTTTCTGGGAAGAATTTCTTCCTGACAGCCAGCCTAAACCTCCTCTGGCACAGCTTGAGACTGTGTCCTCTTGTTCTGGTGATGCTTGCCTGGGAGAAGAGACCAACCCCCACCTGGTTGCAACGTCCCTTCAGGTAGTTGTGGACAGCAAGAAGGTCTCCCCTGAGCCTCCTCTTCTCCAGGCTAAGCCACCCCAGCTCCCTCAGCCTCTCCTCATAGGGCTGTGCTCCAGACCCCTCTCCAGCTTTGTTGCTCTTCTCTGGACACGTTCCAGCAACTCAACATCTTTCCTAAACTGAGGAGCCCAGAACTGGACACAGGACTCAAGGTGTGGCCTAAACACTTTGTTTCAGGCTGTCTTATCTGAGTTTTATTTCAGCTTTCTGTTCTAAAATGAGGTTTTGTCTGTATTTTCATGGTAATCATTTAAAAGGCTGTGGAGGGGAATGAGGAATAGGGATCAGAGCATCCTAGTGATCAATTCAGGCATCACCCTGAAATTGCTGTTCTGGGTGGAAGGAAGCTTAGCATTCTTCTTACTTTTTTCAATTGCTTTGCTTCATTTTTGGCCCTTAGGGCTTTCTTTTGAAGTCTGATATGTACCTACCACAGTCAGATCCAAATGACTAACTGCTAAGTTATAGCACTTATAATATCATTCCACAGCAAATGGAATCTTTTTGTGCATATCTGAGATTATAGCTATTAGTCTAAAATTAAGCTGAGCATACAAAGCACCAAGAACTGGGGGGAAGAGGATAGATTTTTGTATTTGATTTTATACTTCCATTAATTTCTCTTTAGCAGAGTGCATCCTTACTGGGGGGGAGGTCTCTGAAGTTTTCAGCCTTTTTTGTCTTTTTAAGATATTTCATGGAATAGCAATCTGAGAGCTATGAAGATTCAGAATTTATGAAGAAAGCTGTGAAGATAAAGCATCATCTGGACACATTCCTGTGTGACCTGCCCTAGGTCATCCTGCTTTGGCAGGGGGGTTGGTCTCGAACTTCACGGGATCACAGGATCTCAGGGGTTGGAAGGGCCCCAAAAAGATCATCCAGTCCAACCCCCCTGCCAGAGCAGGACCATACAATCTAGCTCAGGTCACACAGGAACACATCCAGACAGGCCTTGAAAGTCTCCAGAGAAGGAGACTCCACAACCTCTCTGGGCAGCCTGTGCCAGTGCTCTGTGACCCTTACAGTAAAGAAGTTCCTCCTTGTGCTGAGGTGCAACCTCCTGTGCTGCAGCTTACATCCATTGCTCCATGTCCTGTCCCCGGGAGCAAGTGAGCAGAGCCTGTCCCCTCCCTCCTGACCCCCAGCCCTCAGATAGTTATAAACATTTATTAAATCCCCTCTTAGTCTTCTCTTTTTCAGACTAAAAAGCCTCAGGTCCCTCATCCTCTCCTCATCAGGCAGTGCTCCAGTCTCCTAACCATCCTCATCTTCAAAGGTTCATTCCAAATCCAACCATTCTATGACTGTGCTCTCATTTTGTTTTAACATATGCAGCCTGAGATAAAAAAATAATGTAAAATTTCAGTTGTTTGCATTATTGGGGGTGATGTTTTCAATAGGAAACTAAATAATGGCTTAATACTTGGAAGCAAACCCACTTGAGGATTCAGTGCCACTATCTCAGCTGTAACAGATGCACAACTTCCATGGGCTGCCAGTTAGAATAGAATAGAATTAAAAGATCTTCGAGATCATCAAGTCCAACCTATCACCCAGCACCATCTAATCAACTAAACCATGGCACCAAGTGCCTCATCCAGTCTCTTCTTAAACACCTCCAGGGATGGTGACTCCACCACCTCCCTGGGCAGCACATTCCAATGGACAATCTCTCTTTAACGGAAGAATTTCTTCCTAACATCCAGCCTAAACCTCCCCTAGCACAGCTTGAGGCTGTGTCCTCTTGTTCTGGTGCTGGTTGCCTGGGAGAAGAGACCAACCCCCACCTGGCTACAACCTCCCTTCAGGTAGTTGTAGAGAACAATAAGGTCTCCCCTGAGCCTTCTCTTCTCCAGGCTAAGCAACCCCAGCTCCCTCAGCCTCTCCTCACAGGGCTGTGCTCCAGACCCCTCCCCAGCTTTGTTGCCCTTCTCTGGACACATTCCAGCATCTCAATGTCCTTCTTGAATTGAGGAGCCCAGAACTGGACACAGGACTCGAGGTGCGGCCTAACCAGTGCAGTGTACAGGGGCAGAATGACCTCCCTGCTCCTGCTGGCCACACTGTTCCTGATGCAGGCCAGGATGCCATTGGCCCTCTTGGCTGCCTGGGCACACTGCAGGCTCATGTTCAGCCTACCATCGACCAGCACCCCCAGGTCCCTTTCTGCCTGGCTGCTCTCCAGCCACTCTGACCCCAGCCTGTAGCTCTGCATGGGGTTGTTGTGGCCAATGTGTAGAACCCAGCACTTGGTTTAATAACTTTTTTATTTGATGGGGGGGAAGGTTCTCTAATACCTGCACATTTCCTTGGGCTTCATTCTGACACAAATGTCAAACTGCTTCTGGTTTTCTTCATCCAGGCTGAACTGGAAGCCTTTGAAAACAGGTTAAAAGGACGAAGAAAGAACAAGAGAAGAAAGGATGAAGTCGAAGTTGAACAATCAGCATGGCAGAAATACAAGAACCTGCTTATGCTGCCAGTGTTGGGAGTTGCTGTCGTGATGGTTGCCTGGCTCATGGTCTACAACGACTGAACCAGCTCAATAGTTACTGCCCCTCGGCTGGGCTTGAGGTCGCTGTTGTTCCTGGAGAGTCAGCCTGTGTGCAGCAGAACTTCCCATGCACAGATGATGTGTGTGCACTGCTTGCCAGGAGAAGTGCAGACGAGGGAAGAAATGTCACCTTTTGTGTTATGACAGTACAAAGCTGAATTCAGACACTAAGTCACGGCGGATTTTAGTCTACACTGAAGTGCTGATGTAGTTCCTCTGGCTGGGATCCCTTAACATCTCCTCTATTAATATATTGTGTTGCTTTCCTTGCCTCCATTTCTTCCTATTAAAAATAGCTTAGTATAAAATGCTTGATTGAATATTTCTGTTGCAATCAGTTCAGTGGTTCACTGAAGATCAGTGTTCTTATGCTAATTCTTTCTGTTGTATCACACAATTTCTGTGCTTCATGTCTGTTTTGATTAAAAAAGCTAATGGGGAACTTCACATCACTTAGGCTTGGGTATTCTGGGGCCTCATGTCAGAACTTTGGTCAGAGAAAGCACATGTGAACTGTCTTTCAAGTCAACTGTATCACAAACAATAAAAAGGACTCCCCTCCCTTACAGACTGTTTGGGTTTTGGTTAGAATCATAGAATGGAATCAGTAAGGCTGGAAAAGACCTCAGAGATCATCAAGGCCAACCTGTTACCTAACACCTCAAGACTGACTAAGCTGTGGTTGTTCCCCTCCTGCCCTCTTTTCCTCAAAATCAAACCATTGGAAAGCTTCACTTACTGGACAGAACTGCAGACTGAAACAGGTGTGAAAGAGATCACTGGTATCACAGATCTCACTGATTCTGTGACATCTGGCTTTGAAATTGTAGAATGGTCTGGGTTGGGAGGGACCTCCAAAGGTCATCCAGTCCAACCCCCTCTGCACTCAGCAGGGACATCCTCAACTAGCTCAGGTTCTCCAGAGCCCAGTCAAACCTCACCTTGAATATCTCCAGGCATGGGGCTTCAGCTACTTGCCTGGGCGACCTGTTGAAGTGTGTGAGGTACAGGAGAGATACAATGCTTCAAGAAAGGGAACGTACCCACATGTACACACAACATGTATGGATGGGATGGAAATAACCTCTGTGTACCTGGTGCTCTGTGGTCTACCTGCTGAACCAGATACTTGTTTCTTGGCATAAAGATAAGGGGGGAGGAGGGGAGAGGACCAGGGAAGTCAAGCAATCTGCAGAATAATAAATCACAGGTTTCTGCTGGGGGTGGGTTGGTTGGTTTGTGTTTTGTGGGTGGAGTGGGGTTTTTGTTGTGGTTTTTTTTTGGGGGGGGTGGTGGTGGTTGTATTTTTAATTGCTTTTTCAGGTTGTTCTGGGGTGCTTTTTTTGCCTTTTGGGGGGGTTGGAGCCACATCATAGGCTCAGAGGATCTCAGGGGTTGGAAAGGACCCAAAAAGATCATCCAGTCCAACCCCCATGCCAGAGCAGGACCATACAATCTAGCTCAGGTCACACAGGAACACATCCAGACAGGCCTTGAAAGTCTTCAGAGAAGGAGACTCCACAACCTCTCTGGGCAGCCTGCTCCAGTGCTCTGTGACCCTCACAGTGAAGTTCCCCCTTGTGTTGAGGTGGAACCTCCTGTGCTGCAGCTTACATCCATTGCTCCATGTCCTGTCCCAGGGAGCAAGTGAGCAGAGCCTGTCCCCTCCCTCCTGACCCCCAGCCCTCAGATAGTTATAAACATTTATTAAATCCCCTCTTAGTCTTCTCTTTTCCAGACTAAAAAGCCCCAGGTCCCTCAGCCTCTCCTCACAGGGCAGTGCTCCAGTCCTTTAATCATCCTGGTAGCCCCTCTGCTGGACCCTCTCCAGCAGATCCCTGTCCCTCTTGAACTGGGGAGCCCAAAACTGAACATGTTGCAAGCATGATCACTTCTGAAGAAAGTGGTACCAGATAAAATTGCCTTTTATTCAGTATTCAGTAAAAAACAAACAAACAAACAAAACCACCAAACAAAGAAAAAAGATAATCCTAGAAAGGAAATTTCGAATGGAAGGTAAGGATTATTCTTTTCCTCCAGCAATTTCAGTGGAGTATGTTGTCACATAACGTAATAAGCAAATGTTTTTAGTGGTGTTTACCAAAAGAATTATGATTGATAAATAGATATTAAGTGATACCTGTAGCTGGAAGGATATACTATATAGAGAAGCCTCAGGAGGAGGAGGTTTAGCATGGAATCAGAATTGTTAGGGTTCAAAGGGAGCTCAAGGATCCTCCAGTTTCAGCCACTCTGCCACACCTCACACCAGATCACATTGCTCACAGCCACATCTAGCATGGCCTTAAAAACCTCCAGGGATGAGACTTCCACCACCTCCCTGGACAACCTGTGCCAGTCTCTCACCACCCTCATGGGGAAGAACTTCTTCCTAACATCCAGTCTCAGTCTACCCATTTCTAGTTTTGTTCCACTCCCCCCCCCCAGTCCTATCATTCCCTGACACTCTAAAAAGTCCCTCCCCAGCTTTCCTGTAGGCCCCCTTAAGACACTGGAAGGCCAAAATAAGGTCTTTTCTCAGCCTTCTCTCCAGACTGAACAGCCCCAACTCCCTCAGTCTGTCCTCATAGCAGAGCAGCTGCAGTCCTCTGTTCATCCTATGGCCCTTCTCCGGACACCTTCCAGCACCTTCAGATCTTTCCTGTAATAGAGGCTCCTAAACTGGACACAGTACTCCAGGTGGGGTCTTGCCAGAGTGGAGCAGAGGGGGAGAATCACCTCCCTTGCCCTGCTGGCTATGCTTCTCTTGCTGCAGCCCAGGCTCTGCTTGGCTCTCTGGGCTGCAAGTGCTCACTGCTGGCTCCTGTTGAGCTTCTCATCCACCACATTGAGCTGATGTGTAAAATGAAAACAGTTGGGGGGGGTTGCTTTTCCTGACTGTTCTGGTGAGAGTTCATCCTTCAGCTGACCCAAGGTGCTTACAAATTGGGGTTCTATTTTGGAGGGGAAACTCCTTGGACAAGTTTGTTCCCTGTGGCAGCAACAAAGTTATTGTGTGTGTTGATTTCATGTGAAAACCAAGCCAGACAATAAATGCATCACAAACACCTTGGAGCTGTATTTGTTCTCCAGGACTGGTGGGGGGAAACAGCAAACATCTTCTAGGAAATCTCTGTGCTTAAATAAATAAACAAAGGCTGGTTTTGTTTGGGTTTGTTTGGGTTTCTTTGTTTGTTTGTTTTGAAGTTGTAAATGTGCAGAGCAGGTGCAGTGAGTCCAGAGGAGGCCACAAAGATGATCCAAGGTCTGGTACACCTCTGCTCTGAGGATAGGCTGAGGGAGCTGGGGGTGTTCAGCCTGGAGAAGACCCCAGGAGGACCTTAGAGCTGCCTTCCAATACCTGAAAGGATCCTACAGGAAGGCTGGAGAGGGACTTTTCATCAAGGTGTCTAGAGATGGGACAAGGGGGAATGGTTTGAAGCTCAGAGAGAGCAGGGTTGGACTGGATTATAGGAAGAAGTTCTTTGGGGTGAGGGTGGTGGGAGTCTGGAGCAGATTTCCCAGGGAGGCTGTGGCTGCCTCCTCCCTGGCAGGTGTCAAAGGCCAGGTTGGATGAGGCCTTGAGCAGCTGAGTCTAGTTGAGAGGTGTCCCTGCCTGTGTTGGGGAGGTAGGAGTAGATGGTCACAGAATCATCGAATCACCAAGGTTGGAAGAGACCTCAAAGATCATCAAGTCCAACCTGCCACCACGGACCCCATGACTAAACCATTGCACCAAGTGCCACGTCCAATTCCCTCTTGAACACCTCCAGGGACGGTGACTCCACCACCTTCCTGGACAGCACATTCCAATGGCAAATTACTCTTTCTGGGAAGAACTTTCTCCTCACCTCCAGCCTAAACCTCCCCTGGTGCAGCTTGAGACTGTGTCCTCTTGTTCTGGTGCTGGTTGCTTGAGAGAAGAGACCAACTCACTCCTGGCTACAACCACCCTTCAGGTAGTTGTAGACAGCAAGGTCTCTTCCATCCTAATCCATTTGATGATGATGATGATGATGATGAATTGCCACACTGCAGCAGCAGTTGTGGGCATGCTTTGTGTTGCCTTCTCTCCCTGCTCAGATTGACGCTGGAGTTACGCAATCACATTCCTTCCTGTTACTGCTCCAGCAGCATTCTGAGAATGGGCTGGGGAAGGAGCTTAAGACAAAATTCATGGGCATGGATTTACTAGATGAGTTTTCCTGGCCTCATGGGGAAATGTAGATGGTTTATTAAGACATTTGTCCTGACCTTATCTACCAGAGAAGGAAATGTTATGATGCAGATAGCACCAAAATTTGGTCATAGAAGCTTCTGTGCTTGGTTGTGGCTATACAGCTCTGCTCTCTGAGTTCATAATATCTGTAGTTCCAGCTCCAAAATTTATCTGCTGTACACCAGTGATCTCCCTGTGTTGTGTGGGGATGGAGCACAGATGCTTAGTTTGAAGGCTGTTTCTGTGGCAGGCAGTAGAACTTGGTATGTGTGGTAGCAGCTCTCTGGTGCATGCTTTAGGGTGGAGTGTTCTTGTGTGTCCAGAGAAGGGCAACAAAGCTGGGGAGGGGTTTGGAGCCCTATGAGGAGAGGCTGAAGGAGCTGGGGTTGCTTAGCCTGGAGAAGAGGAGGCTCAGGGCAGACCTTACTGCTGTTTACAACTGCCTGAAGGAAGGTTGTATCCAAATGGAGGTTGGTCTCTTCTCCCAGTCAACCAGCACCAGAACAAGAGGACACAGTCTCAATCACAGGAATCACAGGATGTTAGGCACTGGAAGGGACCTCAAGAGATCACCTAGTCCAGCCTTACCACCAGAGCAGGATCACCTATACCAGGTCACACAGGAGCTCATCCAGGCGGGTTTTGAATATCTCCAGAGAGGGAGATACACCCTCTTCTTGTTTTGGTGCTCCAGGTCAGTCTATAAGAGCATGACTTTGCCTGCATTGCTGTCAACCACAGCTCATTTTTCCTTTCCAGATAGTAAGAGGTTGTATTAGCTGTCTGAAATGGCTTAAAACTGTGTGGAAACATGCAGGTTCACAGCCTTCAGTATTCTTTAAACTTCTCAAGCTGCACCAGGGGAGGTTTAGGCTGGATGTTAGGAAGAAGTTCTTCCCAGAAAGAGTAATTGGCCATTGGAATGTGCTGCCCAGGGAGGCAGTGGAGTCACCATCACTGGAGGTGTTTAAGAGGAGCCTGGATGAGGCACTTGGTGCCATGGTTTAGTTGATTAGATGGTGTTGGGTGATAGGTTGGACCTGATGATCTCTGAGGTCTTTTCCAGCCTGGTTCATTCTGTATCCTATTCTGTGTGGGCAGTCCATGGGTGACTCTGTCCTCAGTTCCACTGAGTTCTGATATCCCTCTCCTGCTTTGTTTTCAACCCATCACTAGGTGTTATCTACAGGCTTTTAGGTTGCTTCCTTTTCTTTCTTCATCAATGTAAATTTGTATTTGTGGCTGCCATTTATCATTCAATTAAATCAATTGCCCTAGAGAAAGATAAACTGAAGATACTGTTGTGGTAGTTTACCAGGCAGGGAAATGCAAGATCAGAATTAGAGGGAAATTAAATGTGGTCAAATTAGTTAGAAGATGATGAGACATGTTTGCTTCTTGCCACTAATGGTTACATGTTAATGAATTATTTGGGCTGTGCATTAAAATGGCAACGAAGTTGGTGAGGGGCTCGGAACACAAGCCCTATGAGGAGAGACTGAAGGAGCTGGGGTTGCTTAGCCTCAGGGTTGCTTAGCCTCAGGGGTGACCTTATTGCTCTCTACAACTACCTGAAGGGAGGTTGTAGCCAGGCGGAGGTTGGTCTCTTCCCCCAGGCAACCAGCACCGGAACACAGTCTCAGGCTGCACCAGGGGAGGTTTAGGCTGGAGATTAGGAGGAATTTTTACACAGAGAGAGTGATTGCCCCTTGGAATGTGCTGCCCGAGAAGGTGGTAGAGTCACCATCACTGGAGGTGCTCAGGAGGAGACTTGATAGGATGTTTGGTTGCATGGTTTAGTTGATTAGGTGGTGTTGGATGATAGGTTGGACACAACAATCTTGAAGGTCTCTTCCAACCTGGTTTATTCTATTCTATTCTATAAATGCTGTGCTGCCAGGAAACGAGTACCTGGTGTGGGTAAGTGTCTGAATATGAGCTCTGTGATTTACTAAAGTCAGTCACAAGGGAGGCTAAATGGCAGCTGTCTAGAAATCAGTGATAATCCAAGGGAACTGTGGCTCCCTTCCAGTATTATTTAATCTAAGTAACTGTTCCTCATGCAGTGATTTCCATAAAACTGCCAGCGAAGCCAGACCTTGGCTTGGGCTTTCTCTGTGTGCTGAACTCTGAGGCTGAATCCTGGAGCTGTGAATCTGCAGTTTGAGTGGCTCCTCTCCTTGAGGAACTTAGTATGAGATTAGAAGTCAGAATTGCTTTGAGGTTTGGAATTCACAGTCCTGTTGCTGAACCCACCTGAAGCCAAGGCTGGCTTTGTGGTCTGAGCATGTGCTGCACCCCTAGATTTCACTTTTCAGTTGTTCTAATATAATTATGGGGGGGGGGTTTTGCCAGGGCTAACTAAGCTCTGTAGAGCACTGTAGTATGCAGAGAATTATCCCTCTTTTTGTCAGCATTGCAGCACGAAATGTTGGTTTGCATTAAGCAGTTTGAACGTTTTACATAAATCCTTCTGTCTCTTTCTGTGCTGTTCCTATTATTTCTGCAATTGTTTTAAAAACAAAACCAAACCAACTGGCTTCCCAGGGGGAGCCTTTGCTTGGCTGGGTGGGAAAAAAAAAACGCAGGGCTGCATTACCATGAGCAGGAGTTATTTCTGTGCAGTGGCACTCCAGAGGCACAGGCTGCCCAGCCTCTGCAGCAGAAAGTTTGCACACAAACAGAAAGTGACAGGGCCTGAATTTGAAGGTATGGAAACAAAGATGTCTGGTAAAGAAGCTGGGTAAAGAGCTGGGGAGATGTGTTTGGCTTAGACACATATAAACAAACTCTACAGAGCGGGTACCATCCTCACTGGCAGCCCAGAGTGGTGACCAAGGAGCTGTATTTGTGTCAAGGTGGTTGTTCACATTCTGGGGAGGGGTTCTGGCTCACATTTTGAATGGCAGCATTTCAACACCACTAAAACATACACAGGGAAAACTGGAAGGCTTTCTGGTTTATGTTATCTTAGAAATGAGTCATGGTGCCAGTGCCAGCTCCCTCTCACTCCTGGAAGGGTCCTGTCATGCATCTCTTACAGCACCCACTTCTGCCCCTCAACCATGCTTTTTGTCCCAGTGACTTTCTCACTCTTGGATAGCAGATGTGAGCTCCATTATGTGCACAAACTTAGGCTTCAGAAGGATTTGCCATCTCTGGAAGCAGGTAAAGGGAAGAGGGAACAAAAAAAGGCATCAAAATTCAAGTCTTAAATAAAGCCCTAAGTCTTAATGGGGTGAGGCATTTGCTTTGTCATTTGCAGCTTCAGGCAGCGCTTGTCTCTGGGCTTGAGACCTTTGCTTTAAGACCTTTCCAACAACCAACACCCCTCTCCAGATCTCAGGTCGCTGGGGTCGGTCACGGCCAGGACCCGCGGGGGGACAGGTGCAGTGTCCCCGGCCACCGCTGTATTGCGCGGGAGGGACGAGGCACGACAGGCTTGCGCGGCTCCAGGACCCGTCGCCGGCTCCGGGAGAGCTGCCTCCCGGCAGAGTCCTCTCTCCTGCGCTTCTGCCGCCGCGGCGGCAGCGCGTGGTGCCGCTGTCTGGAAGTGCCGGGTGGAGAAAGGCAAACCCCTGTGCTACGGAGGAAAGCCTCGCAGACCCTGCAGCCTCGAAACTTCCTATCCCCGGGGTGAAACGAAAGCTTTTGCATGACCGTAACGTACTATTAAGATCACCCAGAAGGTTGACGAATCCTTCGGCGCCTGCAGGAGTTCTGCGCCCGAGAACCGCTGAGGGATGGGCCTCGGAGCCCGGTCCGGGCTTGCCACCCCCTGAACTCCGCGCTCCAACTCGGCGGGCCGGGGGCGTCGGTGGGTCCCTGCGCTGCGGTGTTCTCGGATCGCTTCATCCGCAGGTGCAGACCTGTGCGACTCAGGAGCAGAACCGCAACCAGACAAGGTGAGGAGCACGAGGGACGAGCTCCGTCAGCTTCCGCATCGCCCCTGCCTGAGGCACGCACCTGAAGCCCCTCGCGGTCTGATGAGGACTCCTTTGTCGGAGCGAGACACAGGCAAAGGCCGTGCACACCTCACCCACCCTCCCCGGGGGACGGCTTTCAGGGCGCAGTTAAGAAGTGGTCTGTCTTTCGGCTTGTCCCCAAGGGACAGAGCCTGGAAAGGGGTGGGGATGTGGCGGCTTTCTCGCCGAGGTTTATTATTATTGGGTGGAGGAGGGGGAGGGGGAGTCTGCCGAGCAGACAAAATGACGAGCCCCCCCCCTTCCTCCCCGCAAGTGTATATGTGCGGGAGGCGGGTGGCTGTGGCTCGTCAGAGCTTGAGGTAGAGAAGCGTGTGGGGGGTGGTCACCGTGGAGTGGTTCAATAGCAGCCGGAGCATGCACTCCGCGCAACAGTTCCCTGCCCTGCCTGCGGAGGAGGAGCGCTACCGGCAGGTCCTCTCCGCCAACCGGGTAAGGACAATCCGAGGGCGCTCCTCTCGGCTTATGGGGCCGGGGGCTTGTGAGGGACGGCTGGCTCCGGCGCTAAGCGCCCCCAGGGCCGCAGGCGGAGAGCTCAGCGGGACACATAGCCTGGGCCACCGCCGGGTGGCGGGGATGGTGGACGGGGGGAAGGGGAGCGCGGCCGCGGCTCCAGTGGGGAATGCCCGTGCGCCGAGGGGCAGGTTGCTCGGGCAAGTGGAGAAGGGGCGAACCTTGCTCCGAGCCCCGCCATCAGCCATAGTAGGGACGCTGTCGTGGTCCCGGGAGGCACAGGCAAGTGGCCACTAGCCGCCGTACCAGTGCTTTCCTGTGGCGCGACCTGCGCGTCTGGGCGGGAGAGGTGCCGGGACGGCCGGGTTTAGAGGCGCAGGATGTAGGTGAGTCGCAGTGAACGACCGGTGGTTGAGAGCGTTTCATGAAGAGCTCCGCGGCGTCCTCTCCCCGGTGGTCTCACGAAGTCATCAGGGAACAGGCATTGATGGACCTGGTGTCGCTCTGGCGATGGCAAAGAGCAGTTGCGCCGAGCCCGACGGCAACAGGTCCGACCGGGGTTTGCGAGACCAAAGTTTGGGCTTTACCTCCAGCAAGGATGTTCATGGCGGCTCTACCGGCGTCTGGGCTCCCGGGGAGCATAGGACGTCGTCCCCGGCACAATATCTGTCTCCCTGCAGCGACAAGAGATGATGTCGCGCTCCGATGCACCCTGGGGTCCTACGTCCCTTCGCGCGGCTGTCCGGCGCGATAGTACGGCTGGCCACCACCACCCCCGGTAGGAGGTCATCCCGTGGAGGGTCACAGATATAGTTAATCCTTGCAGGGAGAAGGAGCACACCGGCGTGCCTGCGAGTGTCTGACCGGGACAGTACGGGTGTTCCCAGGCTCCCATCATACCTCCTGGGAGGAGGGATGAGGGGGAAGGGGGATCACATCTCTCCTACCCTTACAGGAGAGGCGGCACGGGGTGCGTGGGAGCTCGTAGGAGACGGCTGACGAACGTTCGGGGTCAGCCCTGCTCTCCCCGAGCCGGGGAGAGGGCGGCGGTGAACAGCGGGGCCGGCGCGGAGCAGGAGAGGGAGCGGCGGTGCTCCCCGCCCTGTCGCAGCCGTCCGCGGGCGACCGAAGCGGCACATCGGCTGGGTTTACAAGGGTGTACACATGGCCGTGTGCTTCGGTAGCATCGCTGCTCCACTTGATTTAATGTGCAGACTCCTTGGACGTCTTTCACGGCAGACGGTTAATTAATGAAACTTTAATTTATTAGCAGACTGGCTGCAGTGGTGAAAGCCTCAAGTGAAATCAAATATCTAGAGCTTCTAATGCATTCACGAGGTCTCTTGGGAAGGTTTAGCTTTCAGCAGTTAAAATACGGAGATGGATTTTTCCATATGGTCGCTTAAACTTTTCCTGTGTTCCTAAAAGACGGACCAGTTTTGTACTCACAGGATGTTAGGGGTTAGAAGAGACCTTCGAAGATCATCGAGTCCAAGCTCCCTGCCAGAGCAGGACCATAGAATCCAGCACATCTAATGGATGCCTTAGCTGGGGAGCTCCGTTGTAAGCTTCTCAGGTGCTGTGATGCAGGCAGCCTTGAATTGGTGCACCACTAGTAAAGAAATCCAAACAGCTATGAAGGAGTATTGCAAGGAGCTGTAGAACCACTCTGCTTATGTGTCTCTGTAAAAGCTGGGGACACCTCCTGAATGTCTTGGACATCAAGACACTGTAGGAAGATGGGCGCTCCTCTGGCATACAGGGGAATTAAAAAATAAGAAGTCCAAGCCTCCTTTAGAGAGGAAATACTCAGGACTGTTTTCCCCTCCTTCATCTCAGCCCTTTATGGGGTGCCCTGACAGCTGTGTTTGTAATGCTTGTGGAGGAAAGTCTGACCCTTCAGCCTTGCATATAATCATCACTCATCACACATCCTTGGGGAAGCCACCAGTACTCATTTTCCTGAGAAGCCTCTCAGGGTGGTGCTGCCAAGCAGCACAGCTCTCTTACCCAGATCAGAGGAATCTGCTTGGGCTCTATTAGTATCTGATGGCACCACCAGGGAAAAAAAATGTTTGTGTTCCCCCCCCCCATCATTCTTTTGGAGCTAGGACTATAAAATACTGAAGAAAACATTCACTTCCTCTCCAGAAATCTTTGCTGTGTGCCTTTGGTAGATAACTTGAGTGTGCAGGTATAGGTGTGAGTGACAGGTATGAGGACATATGTCACAGCTGGAGGTGTTCTGCACAATGTGCCATGCAGTTGAGAGGCAGTGATTCCAGTCTGAGTACAGTTTGAAATACTGGGGGTTCCCTCTGTCCCAGTTTGTGTCTGCATTCTTGCTTAGCTGTTAATTATGGATTAAATGACGTCTGCAGATACAGAGGAAAGCCAGGACTGCTAGCAGTGCCAGTAATGATTTAAAAATTCATGTTTAGTTGAATGTAGGAAGCTACTATGTGTTTGGTTGTTTTGTTGGGTTTGGGGTTGTTTTTGCTAAGCTGCTATAGATGTTCAGGTCTTAGCACTCTGCTCCCTGTGTCCTGCTGTTATACTGACTCCATGTATTGCCAGACACATAGAGGTTTTTTTTGTTGTTATTTACATGGCCAAGCAAGGAGTGCACACAGGGGGCTGAGACGGATAATCACCCAGACAGAAATCTCCTTTCCCAGGTGAGATGTTGGTTAACTGCAGAGATCAGTGATAATAAGATTAACCAGAATTAACCAGGTTGGAAAAGACCTTTGAGATCATTGAGTCCAACCCATCACCCAACACCATCTAATCAACTAAACCATGGCACCAAGTGCCTCATCCAGTCTCTTCTTAAACACTTCCAGTGATGGTGACTCCACCATCTCCCTGGGCAGCACATTCCAATGGACAATCTCTCTTTCTGGGAAGAATTTCTTGCTAACATCCAGCCTAAACCTCCCCTGGCACAGCTTGAGACTGTGTCCTCTTGTTCTGGTGCTGGTTGCCTGGGAGAAGAGACCAACCCCCACCTGGCTACAACCTCCCTTCAGGGACTTAGAGCAAGAAGCTCTCCCCTGAGCCTTCTCATCTCCAGGCTAAACAACCCCAGCTCCCTCAGCCTCTCCTCACAGGGCTGTGCTCCAAACCCCTCCCCAGCTTTGTTGCCCTTCTCTGGACACCTTCCAGCAAGTCAACATCTTTCCTAAACTGAGGGGCCCAGAACTGAACACAGAACTCAAGGTGTGGCCTAACCAGTGTTGAGGACAGGGGCAGAATGACTTCCCTGCTCCTGTTTGCCACACTATTCCTGATACAGGCCAGGATGCCATTGGGCTATCTTGGCCACCTGGGCACACTGCTGGCTCATGTTCAGCCTACTGTCAACAGTACCCCCAGGTCCCTTTCTGCCTGGCTGCTCTTCAGCCAGGAGGGAACAGTCCTTCCAAGAGAAGGCAGAATAGGTGAGAGAATGTTGGGATGGGTACACTTGGTGAAGAAACCCAGTGGCTCCTGCTCTCACCACTACTCAACTCCTCTAACCAACAAAAGCAGAATGCTGAATAAGCTCTTTGTACACAGTTGGGAAGATGGTGCTGCCGTTGGTGTGGCCTAGTGGGTGTTTGGGCTCTGTGAGCCCTCAGCTCCAGTCTAGGACCCAGCAGATTCTGCTCACCTCAGTACAATGTAGACACTCCAGACTATTCCTGAAGAGCGGGGAGCTGTGGCTTTGACCTCACCTGCACCAGGAGGCTGTGGACACCGAGCCATCTTCTTCCAGGCTGAAGAGCACACCTTGTGAGGCAGTTACACACAGTGGCAACCACCTCCTGGTGTGGTCTCCAGGTTTTAAAAGATGGTGGCTACCACTACATTGTGTGGGAAGAGTCAAATCCTGTCAGCGTGTCAGGTATCCTCAGCAGACACTTGGAAGGCTGGATGAATGCCTTGTTCCTGAATGCTAGCCAAGGGAGGATGGCAGGACACTTGCAGCTGGGCAGTTCTAGGCTTGCACATGCAAGGTCTTCCTACATGTGGCAGTCAGACACCTCCTGGTTTTTAAAAGCTTTCAGGACATGGCACTTAAGCAGCAGGACTTGAGGGGCAGTGATTACCGTCTGAACGCGGTTCAAAATGCAAGGTTGCCCTCTGTCTTGGTTTGTTTCCCTACAAAAATGAAGCAGACCTCAAAAATGGCAGGATGGGTAAGTACTCAGTGCCAGGGGCTAAAGGTGGATTCTAACCCCTTGCACAGTGACAGACTGTCACAGCAGGGCAGGCAAAGCTTAAGTCTTTCTTGGAAAGGTCTTCACACAGAGAACAACCTCTGAAGACAGTGGCCAGACAGGCTCCAGCTTGCCTACTGGCATTGCCTGTCTATTTTTAATTCTAGTGACCCTCCACAGTCAATTTTTGCCATGCGAGGGTGTGGAGTTTCATCTGTAACTGCTCTGAGCATCCGTCTGGGTCCCAGGTCACAAGCGTCCCCCTGCACATGCTGGAACCTGTCACTGAGGGAGTTAACCTAGGTGCGCGGTGGGTCATCGCTTCCTGCGAGGTTGCATAAGGAAAAACTAGAGGGGTTGGGGGGGGAAGCGAGAAGGAAGAGCTCAAAGCCTTGGCTAGGTGCTTTGTCAGGCGCCACAGCCTCCATGTCCTCTGGCCGGCTCCGGCAGCCTCTTCTCCCTAAGGCGTGAGCGAAGGCGCTGGGCGAGCTGACGAGCGCAGGTCGAGCCTTGGGGCTTCCGCAGCACGGCCATCTCGCCCGGCGGTGCTGAGCGGCGGGGGAGCGGGGAGCGCTCGTTGGTGGCCGCCTTTCTCGGAGCGCAGCCCCGCCACGGAAGAATACGATGCCGATCGCATCCCTTCCCTCCGTCCCCCGCCCCTCTATAAATAACTCTCGCTGGGTCGACCTGTCAGATTCCCGCGGCAGCGCTGCCTATCCCCTGACCCGGGACGCCTGCAGTGGAAAGTCTGAATGCAAAAAATACCGAAGTAAAAATAGAGCCCCGGCGGCAGGTCCTAGCGCCGGGGCTCAGCGCTGCCGCTCCGGGCCAGGCGCTGACCGCTCTCCCGGTGCCGCTGCCTGCGCTCCCCGGCCCTGCTGCGCCTCGGCACTGCGCAGCGTGGAGAGCTTCCTCACCCCGCATCCTGATCCCCTTAGTACCTTAATTGTCAATTCTCTTTTTCTTCTTTATTTTTTAACTGTCAGGTAGAAGCAAAACTAATTTTTGCTACTCAGCTGTGGAACAGATAGTTCCCTTCCACTTGGGGATTTGGGCTTGTCTTTTCCAACCAGCAAACATGAAAGAAATAGAGGTAATGGCTTAATATCCCAAATGTAAAAATATTAACAATGAGACAACAGTCAAGGAAGAGCTTGCTGTTTCAAGGAGATGAGAATCTTGCTACCTCTGATGACCAAATTACATTTCATCCCATGCCTGCCTTGTGCAGAAGATTGCTCCCCTGAAGGGAGATTCTCCTCAGCTGTGGTTTCAAGCGACTATAACCCACAGCAATGCTTGTAATTATTTGCTTATGATGTGTTGTTATTTCTGAAGGTTAAAGCCCAGTGATAGCTACCAGAAAGTGCTGTCTGACTGCTGTGTGTGCCTTCTCCTCCTGGTGCATCCATGTTGTGGTTCCCAGCTCTCAGTCCCCACTGGACCACGGAGTATCTTGGCTCTGGTGGAGGGGTGGCCTTGACTCACAGCCAAGCACCCACACTGCTGCTCCACTACCTCCCTTCTGTCCTGTGGGACAGAAGAGAAAATAGGAAGAATGAGTGTGAGCAAGCTTGTGGGTCGAGATAAAGGCTGAGAGGTAACCAGTTGTTGTTGTGGGCAAAAGAGACTCACATGGAGGAAATCAGTTTATTACTGATTAATATAAATATCAATACATGCCAGGTAATGACAGGACTAGGGAGAATGGAACAAAAATAGAAATTAGTAGATTCAGATTGGATGTAAGGAGGAAATTCTTCACCATGAGGGTGGAGAAACACTGGCACAGGTTGCCCAGGGAGGTGGTGGAAGCCTCATCCTTGGAGGTTTTTAAGGCCAGGCTGGATGTGGCTCTGAGCATCCTGATCTAGTGAGAGGTATCCCTGCCCATGGCAGGGGGTTGGAACTAGATGATCCTTGCAATCCCTTCCAACCCTGACAATTCTCTGATTCTCTTTAATTACTGATTCAGGTGATGTGAAACAAACCCACGAAAAAAATCCAAGCATCAAAACACTTGGAGAAAACATCTCTCCTCTCCCATTCCCAGGCTCAGCTTCACTCCAGATTCCTCTCCTCCCCCCTTGCCACTGCAGCAGGTGACACACTCCCTTCAGCAGGGCAAGGAGTGGTGCAGGGAAGGATTGTGGCTCTTCTCTGCTATTCTTTCCTTCTCCCTCTTCCTCTGCTCTGGTGTGGATCCTCCAATGGCTGCAGTCCTTTGGGGATTATCTGCTGCACCATGGAGCATCTACTTCTCTCCTGACCTTGGTGTTTGCACTGCTATCTCTCACTCTTTCCTGCTTCTCTGCCCATATGGTGTTTTTGGCTCTTTCTTAAATACGTTTCCACAGCAACTGATGGTCTCAGCAGTGCCCTGTGGTATGGATGGAGGCCATCATTGCAGTTCCCCTCACTGCCAGCAGCTTGACACCTACTCCCAGTACAGATGCCCATGTAGTCAGGGGCAGAAGTGTCTACAAATGATGGTCAACACATCACAGCATTAGCCTGAGAAAGTATGTTTGCTCATAACTGACCAAATGGCAGTGTTGCCTCTGTGGTTGTCTGCTCTCCTGTCCCTCTACCCACATCCCCAAATCACAAAGGGATGAAATTAATCCATCCATCCATCCATCCTTCAGTTCTTCACCATTTCTGTCATTAGAGTGGAACCCCTGCAGCATCTGCCTCTTTGCCTGCCACATGGTTTTATGTGCACCTTGCATTGTTATCTCACTTCA
The DNA here is from genome assembly GCF_014839835.1 of Dryobates pubescens. Classification (NCBI taxonomy): domain Eukaryota; kingdom Metazoa; phylum Chordata; class Aves; order Piciformes; family Picidae; genus Dryobates; species Dryobates pubescens. The sequence goes on from NC_071612.1 coordinate 33,010,081, forward strand.
CAACTCAGGATCATAGGCCCACAGTGTGTTAGGGGACCTCTGAAAATCATCAAATCCAACCCCCCTGCCAGCGCAGGGCCATAGAATCTATTGCAGATCACACAGGAATGCATCCAGATGACTCTTGGCCATGTCCAGAGGAGACTCCACAACCTCTCTGGGCAGCCTATTCCAGTGCTCTGTGACCCTCACAGTGAGGAAGTTCATCCTCATGATGAGGTGGATCCTCCTGTGCTGTAGTTTCTATCCATTGCCCCTAGTCCTATCCAAAGATACAAGTGAGCAGAGGCTGTCCCTTCCTTCCTGACACTCAGCTCTCAGATATTTATAAACCTTTATTAAATTCCCTCTCAGTATTCCCTGGACTAAACAGCCCCAGGGCCCTCAGCCATTTTTCACCAGGCAGTGCTCCAGTCCCTTCATCAATCCTTGTAGGGCAGAGTAGAGGGGGGAGGAGAACCTCCCTGGATCTGCTGGACACACTCCTCTTAATGCACCCCAGGATCCCATTGGCTTTCTGTGCCCCAAGGTCACATTGCTGTCCTGAAGGCATTCTCATGGCCATAAAGCCATGGGTAGCAGTGAAGAGTTTTCCATCCCAGATCTCCAAGAGCTGCAGCACTGCATTCATGCAGTAACACAGAGTTCTACCTGCTGTGGAATTCCATGGGCCAGTGGTGCAACAGAGAGATTTCTTCCATTGCTCCTGTTTCCTGTGCCAAATCTTTTGCTGGGGGGGTTGTCTACCCTCTGTTAAAATTGCCCTAGAAGCAGGGGGAACTGGAGATTATAGAAGCAGAATGTGCTAGGGTTGTCAGGCTCTCCCCAGCCTCTTGCATCCTGAGGATGAAACACAGGTGGGTGAGCCCAGCTTGCCCTAAGAGCCTGTGCATTTCTGCTATGACATGGTGCTGAGGGACAGACATGGGTGAGCCCAGCTTTGCCTTGACAGCCTGTGCATTTCTGCCATCACATGGTGCTGAGAGACAGACATGGGTGAGCCCAGCTTGTCCTAAGAGCCTGTGCATTTCTGCCATCACATGGTGTTAAGGGACAGGCATTCCTGAGGGACAACTCATTGTTTGCAAGATGCTAGTGCCATGGTCTAGTTGATTGGATAGGGCTGGGTGATAGGTTGGATTGGATGATCTTGGAGGTCTCTTCCAACCAGGCTGATTCTGTGATTTTATGTCACATCCAAATGCTGATGGAATGAATGATATGGAATGGATAATATATCAGGGACTGTAGCTATCATTCTTATTTTTCTTTCTTACTACTTGATCTGCAGCAGGCATGTAACAAAAGGATTAAGTAATAACTGCCTTTTTTTTTAAAGCTTCATTTTGTTCCTGGCTAACCACTTTAAAGCTGTAAGTTGAAATAATTTATAAGGAGGTATGGAATGCCAGCTGAATGTGTTTGGAAGTTACTAACAATTCTCCTTTCTTTCCTATAAGTTCAGAGTGTATGGAGTAATGGTGATAGTGGTCCAGAAGGGCTAAGAACCCAGATGGTTTCCATTTGCTTTTCTCCCATCACAGGCAGGATTCCTCTGTGACTCTTGGAGATTTCCAAAGAGAATGTGAATGGGAGGAAAGCTGCCATCTGTTCTAGGGATGAGAATTCAATTGAATACTTCTAGCCATAAATACAGTAGGATATAATTCACCAGAATACAGTAGGAATAATTCACCAGATTGGTGCTGTTGCAGTGACTTAGATAGGAGGTTTTATCCTGCAAATCCTTATGTGATCCATAAACCTCTGCCACTATGTCACAGTCAAACGTGTGCAGCAATGCAAGTGCCTTGTTAAACCACTTCATCTTGAGTTTTCTGTATCAGCTCCTTGTTCCCTAACTTTGACAATGACAAATAGATTTAATCTTTAGTCCCCTCTTCAGCTATTCCTGTCAAGATGCCCCTGGTAGTTTCAAATAATAGCCTTCTCTTATTTCCTTCTGCTGAAGCAGAATGTTTGAAGAGAGTGCATTGCCATGCTTCTGAGAAAAGTGGTAACCTATTGAAAAATGAATGAGTCACCTCTGAATGTTGTAGGTTATTGACCTTTGGAGATACTGTGCAAGTCCATTTTCATCTTTGGGGAAGAGAACAAATAAGTACCCAGCTATGCTGAACAGATGAAGCTTTGCTCTGACTCTAAACCATGCCCGTCCCTTTGATTAATGTTGCTGCTGCTCTCATCCTCGGGCCAAGGGTTAGTGTCTTCTTATTTATAATTCAGGAAGAAGCCATTAGTGTAAAGTTAACATCACACATTCAGACCCCAAATGGGGATTTCTTCTGGGCAGATGTTTAGAGTGTAAGAAGAATCAGTACATTTTAGAGGGAAATGGATAAGCAACACACAAAGCAGACATGCGCCTGCGAAGATTTCTGCCATTTGCTCAGCTAGCATTCCAGTTTGGCATCTGACTCAGGTCACCAAAAGATTCTGAGTTTAAATAGGTTAAAGTAATTGTAATTAGGAGCACTTCTGCTGTGAGGACAGGCTGAGGGAGCTGGGGGTGTTCAGCCTGGAGAAGAGGAGGCTCCAGGGAGACCTAATAGCAGCTTTCCAGTACCTGAAGGGGGCCTACACAAAGGATGGAGAGGACTGTTTACCAAAGCCTGTGGTGATAGGACAAAAGGCAATGGCTTCAAACTAGAGAAGAGCAGACTGAGATTGGATGTTAGGAACAGGTTTTTTACTGTAAGGGTAATGTAACACTGGAACAGGCTGCCCAGGAAGGTGGCTGAGGCCCCATCCCTGGAGATATTCAAGGTGAGGTTGGACAGGTCTCTGGGCAGCCTGATCTAGTTGAGGATGTCCCTGCTGACTGCAGAGGGGGTTGGACTGGATGACCTTTGGAGGTCCCTTCCAACCCAGACCATTCTGTGATTCTATAAACAGCAGTGCACATGGCACGTATGTGGTGTATTGGATACCTTTGAGTTCAGAAAGTTAAACCAATGGATCAGGAACTAATAAGGGAGAAAAAGAAAAGAAAGGAATGTCAAATTTGGAGGTCTAGTTCCCTTGTAGGGGATGAGACTTCTGGTGGGGTTTCTACACAGGTGATTATTGATGCATGGAATGGGAGCCACAGGGCAGATGGGATTTTTTTGTTTGTCCCTTCTAGTTTTCCAGGCTTGAAAGGTGATTTTAAGAGGAGGTTTTCCTCCATCTGCATCCTTGCACTTCCTCAGAATGTCCTTTCCAGATCTTTTTGTTGTCACAAATTAGGCCTCTGAGATTTTTTTTTTTTTTTGGTACAATTTTTGTTGTAACAGATTCCAAATTTACTCTCTGGTGCTAATGGCTCTTGTGCAGACATCTGCTGATTGAACTCCTGGAGAAGAGGAGGCTCGGGGAGACCTTATTGCTCTCGACAACTACCTGAGAAGAGGTTGTAGCCAGGTGGGGGTTGGTCTCTTCTCCCAGGCACCCAGCACCAGAACAAGAGGACACAGTCTTAAGCTGCACCAGGGGAAGTTTAGGCTGGAGGTGAGGAGAAAGTTCTTCATAGAAAGAGAGCTTGGCCACTGGAATGTGCTGCCCAGGGAGGTGGTGGAGTCACCTTCACTGGAGGTGTTCAAAAAGGGATTGGATGTGGCACTTGGAGCCATGGTTTAGTTAGTCATGAGGTCTTGGGTGATAGGTTGGACTGGATGATCTCTGAGGTCTTTTTCAGCCTAATTGATTCTGTGATTCTATGAACTCCCAGCAAAGCAGGACCCTCAAGTGAGTGGTGTGCTTCTCCTCTGCCTGTTGAACTATGGTTCTCAGCAATTTGTAGCCAGAGGCTTGCCCTCGCTGCTCTGCTGCCTTAGCAAACCTCAACGCAGTGAACATCTGGGCAGTCAGGAAAGCATTAGAGTGGTCTCTGGGTGTGTTCAGAAACCCAGCATGGCACTGGTGAAGTCTTCCTGAGTCGTTTTTTGCAAGCTCTGGAAACTTGAAGAAAATGAATAACCCCCAAAAGCAGAAACTGCAATAATTCAAGATTAGTTTCCCCCAAACACTTCCCCACTGCCTGCTGAGGTAGGCTGGGTGGAGGTTCGTGTTCTGGTGTGGGGAAATGCTGCATGATGCTCACCACAGTCAAGTTCCTAAATGAATGTCTGCTACAGACACTTCAGTTTGGGACAAAAATCTCTGATATCTTCCATATGTTTACTAAATCTTGCTTGGCTTATGTGGCATAGCAACATCACACATCTTTGCCATCAGCTGTTAGCAATAAAGAAGAGGAAAACTTAGAACTGTAGCAAGTTTGCCATCAGCAGAACTGTTTCTGATTCTGAATGTTCTTGAAAATTCAACAGTTTCACTGCAAATGAGGGCACCATCCACTCTTGTAGTTGCAAGCAGTGACATTATCAACAGTACCACAGTACCTTAGGGGTTGGAAGGGACCTCCAGAGATCATCCAGTCCATCCAGTCCAACACCCCCACCCTGTCAGAGCAGCATCACCCAGGGTAGTCTGCACAGGAATGCATCCAGGTGGGTTTGGAAAGTCTCCAAAGAAGGAGACTCCACAACCTCTCTGGGCACCCTGCTCCAGAGCTCTGGCACCCTCACTGTAAAGAAGTTTCTCCTCATGTTGAGATGAAATCGTCAATGTTCAAGTTTGTATCCATTGTTCCCTGTCTTGTCATTGTGGATCACCAAAAAGAGCTTGGCCCCCTCCACTTGACACCCACCCCTCAGATATTGATATAGATCCCTTCTCAGTCTTCTCTTCTCCAAACTAAACAGTCCCAGGTCTCTCAGTCTCTCTTCACAGGGGAGATGCTCAAGTCCCTTTATCACCCTCATGGCTCTCCCTTGGACTCTCTCCAGCAGGTCTTTGTCTATCTTGAACTGGAGAGCCCAAAACTGGACACAGTATTCCAGGTGTGGTCTCACAGTGCATGTAGTGCTCAATTAAAAATAGTCTTTCTTCAGCTGAGTTTTCTAACAGCAGTGGGGGGAAGGGAACCTGTGTTCTTCGGGTACTGAGAACATATTTTGGTTCAGTGCTGTGCTAAACCAGTTGCATGCCAAAATCTCTGGTGTTTGGGGTTGCTTTCTTTCAGCCTGCCCTCAAGGATTCGGCTTGTAAGACTTCTTTCTCTTAGAAAGGGAGGCAAATGTGTATCTACAAGGTTCCTCAGCCTTACAGGCTTCAAGAATGAATCAGAGAAACTATCGACTACAGAAAGAGTTGAGGGAGACAGGTTTCTTGGCCACTAACCTGGAATCTTGAGGTTATCCAAGCAAATAAGCAAGTATCACCCCTGCTCCATTCTTCAGGCCCATTTTTCTCTGAAGATTCCATTATTTATGCTTTTGGTCCATTTTTTATTAGAATGGAGAGGACAGAACATGTCTGAAGTGCAGCAAAGCTGGGGAGGGGTTTGGAGCATAAGCCCTATGAGGAGAGGCTGAGGGAGCTGGGGTTGCTTAGCCTGCAGAAGAGGAGGCTCAGGGGAGACCTTATTGCTGCCTACAACTACCTGAAGGGAGGTTGTAGCCGGGTGGGGATTGGTCTCTTCCCCCAGGCAACCAGCACTAGAACAAGAGGACACAGTCTCAGACTGTGCCAGGGAAGATTTAGGCTGCATGTTAGGGAGAAGTTCTTCCCAGAAAGAGATTGGCCATTGGAATGTACTGCCCAGGGAGGTGGTGGAGTCACCATCACTGGAGATGTTTAAGAAGAGACTGGATGAGGCACTTGGTGCCATGGTTTAGTTGATTAGGTGGTGATGGGTGATATCTTGGACCCAGTGATCTCAAAGGTCTTTTCCAACCTGGTTAATTCTATTCCAAGTTCCTGCAGACACTACTGCTATAATAGGGTGTGTGCATTCCTTGTGTATCACAGTATTTGTTGACAAGGGGAAAAGAAACAGTCTCAGGGAATATATAAATAGTAGCTATAATGTTTATATTTATGTAAAGAATGCTTTATTGTGGCCAAGAAGACCAATGGCATCCTGGGGTGTATTTGAAGGGGTGTGGTTAGCATGTCTACAGAGGTTCTCCCCCTCTACTCTGCCCTGGTGAGGCTGCATCTGAAATATTGTGTCCAGTTCTGGGACCCTCTGGTCAAGAATGACCTCAGGGAACTGGTTGAAAGAGTCCAGCACAGAGCCACAAAGCTGCTGCAGGCAGTGGAACATCTCCCTTGTGAGGACAGGCTGAGGGAGCTGGGGCTCTTTAGGTTGCAGAAGAGTAGGCTGAGAGGTGCCCTCATTGATATTGATGTTGATAAAGATGTGCAGGGCAGTGTCAGGAGGATGGAGCCAGGCTCTGCTCAGTGATGTCCAGTGACAGGACTAGGGGCAATGGTGGCAAGCTGGAGCAGAGCAAGTTCCACACAAACATAAGATTTTTTTTTTTTTCACTGTGAGGGTGCCAGAGCCCTGGAGCAGGCTGCCCAGAGAGGTTGTGGAGTCTCCTCTGGAGCCTTTCCAAACCCACCTGCATGAGCTCCTGTGTGACTTGCCCTAGGTGACCCTGCTCTGGCAGGGGTGTTGGACTGGATGATCTTTCAAGGTCCCTTCCAACCCCTAACATTCTGTGATATAGGAGCCATTAACGCTATCTTTAGTTTTATCTCCTATTCAGCACTGAAAATGAAAGGGGAAAAAACCTCATGCAGACATTCAAGTGATGAGGAACTGGAAAATGCAGTTTATGCTTGCTGAATTACCAGTGATGATTTAAAACAGGTTTAGTGTTTTTCAGGAGGTCTTTTCCAGTAGAAGGGGGAAAACACCATGCTGATTAGTTGCCTGTAAATATTTACTCTGCTGTTACACAAAACTAGCAGTTTGTGGTGTTCAGGGCAGCATCTTTCACAATCCAATATTCTTTTCTTGAGCAGTCACTGAAAACAAATTTGGATACAGCAGCTCTTTTTAAAATCTGTGGTAGGGAGCTGTCAATGCAAAAGGCAGAGGTTTGGTGTTGCTTTCAGGCGCTGACAAGAAAGGAAATGTTTGAGGTTCTCTTTCAGTGTGAAGATTTGCCTAAAGTAGCTGGGATCCACAAAAAAGAGTTCTGACAGAAACAGAGGGACATAAGAAGCTCACTGCTTTCACTGGTACACATTGAATAGAATAGAATAGAATAGAATAGAATAGAATAGAATAGAATAGAATAGAATAGAATAGAATTAACCAGGTTGGAAGAGACCTTTGAGATCATGGAGTCCAACCTATCATCCAACACCATCTAATCAACTAAACCATGGCACCAAGCACCCCATCCAGTCTCTTCCTAAACACCTCCAGTGATGGTGACTCCACCACCTCCTTGGGCAGAACATTCCAACGGCCAATCTCTCTTTTTGTGATGAACTTCTTCCTAACATCCAGCCTAAACCTCCCCTGGCACAGCTGGAGACTGTGTCCTGTGTAATGTTTCTTCCAAGTTAACTGTGAAGCATCTGTGCCACAGTGGTGGAAACTCTGCTCTGTTTTACACTTCTGCTTGGGATGATTAAGACTTTATGTACCTCCAAAACCTTCAGCATCACCTCCTCCTCACAAGAAGAGTCAAAACCAACCAACCAACCAAAAATTTTCTCTCTTTTTGTCAGTTTTGTTTTGTTTACTGATAACAGAATTTTTTTTTTTACTGTTAAAACTAACTCTCTGTGGAGTCATGGATCAGCTTTTACCCTGGGCACTTTTACCTGGGCTTTGCAAGAAGTGCATAGAATTATAGAGTAATGAAATCATAGAATGGACTAGAAGGGACCTCCAAAGGTCATCAATCTGACACCCTCTGCAGTCAGCAGGGACATCCTCAACTAGATCAGGTTGCCCAGAGCCCTGTCCAGCCTCACCTTGAATATCTCCAGGGATGGGGCCTCAACCACCTCCCTGGGCAACCTGTTCCAGTGTTCCACCACCCTCATGGTAAAGAACCTGTTCCTAACATCCAATATAATTCTGCTCTTCCGTAGTTTGAAGCCATTGCTCCACATCCTATCACTGCAGGGCAAGTGCATCTTAACTGGGAGTCATTCCTTTAGGAAAATGAACTGGATGTTACCTTTGCTTGTCTTGAAGAAACTAAGAGGCAGCTGTCAAGGAACCAAGTCACTGGGCTGTAGTGGTGGTCCTGCTGTCTCTTCTCTAGCCCAGTTTGGTTTTATGCCAATCACATCCTGGGCTGCATCAAGAGAAGCATAGCCAGCAGGTCAAGGGAGGTGATTCTGCCCCTTTACTCCACTCTGCTGAGACCCATCTGGAGCACTGTGTCCAGTTCTGGAGCCTCTATTACAGGAAGGATCTGGACGTGCTGGAAGGTGTCCAGAGAAGGGCCACGAGGATGAGCAGAGGGCTGGAGCTGCTCTGCTATGATGACAGACTGAGGGAGTTGGGGCTGTTCAGTCTGGAGAAGAGAAGGCTCTGAGGAGACCTAATTGTGGCCTTCCAGTATCTGAAGGGGGCTACAAGAAAGCTGGGGAGGGACTTTTGAGGGTGTCAGGCAGTGATAGGACTGGGGGGAATGGAACAAAACTAGAAATGGGTAGATTCAGATTGGATGTTAGGAAGAAGTTGTTCCCCATGAGGGTGGTGAGAGACTGGCACAGGTTGCCCAGGGAGGTGGTGGAAGCCTCATGCCTGGAGGTTTTTGCAGCCAGGCTGGATGTGGCTGTGAGCAACCTGCTGTAGTGTGAGGTGTCCCTGCCCATGGCAGGGAGGTTGGAACTGGATGATCCTTGAGGTCCCTTCCAATCCTGACAATTCTATGACTGACAGTGTGCACTGATTCAGGAGCTCATGTTCAGGTGATCATGACTCTCACCTGAGTTGTAGATCTCTTTTTTTGACTTCTTCAGACCGAAGAGGGAATTGAACTCAACAGCCTCATTTTCTGTGGAATCATCCCACTGTTAAAAGGGGCAAATTTGTGCCATTTAAAATTGTTTTGTTTGGTTGGTTTTGTTTTGTTCTGTTCTGGTTTGGTTTTGGCTGTGCTTTTAAAAGTAGTTATGGCAGCTTTGTTTTGAGGGATCCTGTATTCATATCAGAGCTGTGTTAATCCTCTTTTGCCTGCACTCAGATCTCCCAAAGAGGTCTGAGTACAAACCAGGGTTATTGAATTCAGGGAAGCCTTCCACGGGTAGCTGTTAAGCTGCTATATTCCAGCAGGACCAGAAGCAAAAGTTCAGGCAGACTTTTAAGACTTTAAATATGAAGATGTAGGGAGGTGTGGACTGTAGGGAGTTACATACTCAAGGAGGGATTTATCTAAATGTCACTTGGATTTCAGTTCTTAAATGCCACCTAAAGCCTTGTCTTTGTGTGTGCCTGGATATTTGAGGTGTTATTTATGGGTAAGGGCAGTACTTCAGCTGAGATAGCCTGGAATCACGGGCAGCAGCATTTGCAGCTTCTGAAGGAGATGCTGCTTAAGCAAAGCACTTCTGAAAACCAATTAACTCTCTCCAACATTCCTTGTGTTTCTCATTGTGGGAAACAATAGGTTGGACTTGATGATCTCTGAGGTCTTTTCCAACCTGGTTGATTCTGTGAAGTGGTGATGATCAAATCACAGATCTTGTTAGTTCATCCAGGCTGCACCTTTTCAATAGGCAGAGCTACCATGCTCAGCACTCTCACCCTGAACTGCCTGTTTCAGATGTTCCTAGAGCTCTGGAGACTTTCAAAACCCACCTGCATGGGTTTCTGTGTGACTTGCTCTGGGTGATCCTGCTTCAACAGGGGTTCGGATCTCAGGTACCTCCAAAATCTTCAACATCCTCTCCTCACAAGAAGAGTAAAAAAAAAAAATATGATGAATTTTCTCTTTTTATTCAACTTTTACCTGGGGCACTTTTATTTACTTGGGGTTTGCAAGAAGTGCATAGAATTACAGCATCACAGAATGGTCTGGGCTGGAAGGGACCTCCAAAGGTCATCCAGTCCAACCTCCTCTGCAGTCAGCAGGGACATCCTCAACTACATCAGGTTGCCCAGAACCTCACCTTGAGTAACTCCAGGGATGGAGCCTCAACCACCTTCCTGGGCAACCTGTTCCAGTGTTCCACTACCCTCACAGTGCAGAACATATTCCTAACATTCTAACTTGTAGCTCATCAGAAATGTTTAGGCACTTCCATGAAGCTGTAAGTCTGTGGATATTGGGTGTAATAAACTGAATTCTGCCCAGCAAAAGGAAGTTTATGTTCCACTTTCTGTTGGCAATCTAAAAGCCATTTACAGCCTATACTGGAATTGCATAGCTGCTCTGTGTAGTGGAGAGGACTGCTGGTGAAAGCTCCTAACTGACACCGGAGAGACAAATCTCTGCTCTTTTGTTTTGCAGGTCCTAGATGAGGATACTATGGGGGATGGCTGCTCTCAGAAACTGGCTTCTGCCAAGTTCCTTCGACTTTTGCTCCTAATATTGATTCCATGCATCTGTGCCCTTATCCTTTTGTTGGTGATCCTGCTTACCTTTGTGGGTGAGTGCCAATGGAGTACATTGCCATGTTTTTAATTAAGGAGGCTAAAGCTGAGGCTGTAATAGTGGACATTAAAGCTGTATCTTAGCACATCTGCCTAATAAAGTAATCTATCTACCTAGTAACTTACTAGTCTTTGTTGCAGTGAAAGAGAAGAGGAGGATCAGGGGAGACCTTATTGCTCTCTACAACTACCTGAAGGGAGGTTGGAGCCAGGTGGGGGTTGGTCTCTTCTCCCAGGCAACTAGCACCAGAACAAGAGGACAGAGTCTCAAGCTGTGCCAGGGGAAGTTTAGGCTCGAGATAAGGAGAAAGTTCTTCCCAGAAAGAGAGATTGGCCATTGGGATGTGCTGCCCAGGGAGGTGGTGGAGTCACCATCACTGGAGGTGTTCAAAAAAGGATTAGATGTGCCACTTGAAGCCATGGTGTCATGAGATGTTGGGTGATAGGTTGGACTTGATGATCTCTGAGGTCTTTTCCAACCTTTTTGATTCTATGAATCATAGAATTTGCTAACATATTTAAGGTAGTGAAGAGCAAACCTTTTCTGAATTTCTTTGAGTAGATTTTTGAGGAGCACTCTAACTGTAGATGGCTTTCAGCACTCATTTTACAAGTACAAGATGACATTTATTTATAACTTTACATCACACCAATACTAGGTTAAAACATTACTTTTTCAGGCAAAAAAATGGTGATTTTTTTCAGTGCTGAGAGTTTTTGGGATTTATACTTTTGGTTTGTTGTGTTGGGTTTTTTTGTTTTGTTTTGTTTTGGGTTTTTTTGTGTGTGTGTTAGAATATTAGAATGGCTCAAGTCAGAAGGGACCTCAGAGATCATCTACTCCAACCTCCCCACCATGGGCAGGGATTCTTCTCAACTGGACTCAGCTGCTCAAGCCCTCATCCAGCCTGGCCTTCTACACTCTCAGGGAGAAGGCAACCACAACCTCCCTGGACAGCCTGGTCCAGAATCTCACCACTCTTATACCAAAGAACTTCTTCCTAAGCTCCAGTCTAACCCTCTCCCTCAGCTTCAAACCATTCCCCCTTGTCCTGTCTCTAGAGACCCTGATGAAAAGTCCCTTTGCAGCTTTCTTGTGGGATCCCTTCAGTTATTGGAGGCAGCTCTATGGTCCCTTCAGAATTTTCTCTTCTCCGGGCTGAACAACCCCAGCTCCCCCAGCCTATCCTCATAGCAGAGGTGTTCCATATGAGCCTTCAAATATCCTATCAATGATTTACCTAAATTGCAATGGGGTAGGGAAAGAACTGGGGCTACAGCTTCCCCAAAATCTTACAGCACAGAGGATATTTGTGACTTCCTACTTTGCTCACCCCTGATTCCCAGCAGCCCATTGCCAGGGGGAATTAAAAGAAGATTCTCACTGGCTATGGATGTACAAGAGAGTGAGCACAAAAGCACCCCAAAGCAGTAGGAATGTCAGCTTAAGCAGAATACTTACTTGTTGGGGTTTGTTACTGTTGTTTGATGTTTTTTTGTTGTTGTTGTGCTTTTTTGTTTGTTTTGGTTGGGTTTTGTTTTGTTGTGTTAAGAAGGAAGCTCAGCTAGAAAATGTTGCCAAGCACTTCAGAAGCCCACCTGGGGTGCGGTGTGAGGCATCTAGAAAGAATTCCAATTTCCTAATTTAACCTCTCCCCCAACTTCAGTGCACATCCCACGACCAGCTAACAAGCACAAGATGAAATTAACCACATCCCAACAGCACCTCCAGCACTGTCAAAACCCAGACAACTGGAACCTGTTTTCTCACTTCAGTCTGTAAAGGATCTGTGACAAGAAGCTGTAGGGTCTGTTCTTTTCATTTAGCTTAATTTTGTGAAGTGAGAAAAAACCCCAGAAACACCACAAACCCAAACAAAAAATGCCCTCAAAGCTTGTGAGTGTTAAGATTGACAAATCTTGGAATGTGTCTTTAAACTAGGAATAGTCTGAGGTGGATTAAGATCAAGCAGGTCTGGCAATTAGGAAATATGATGCCATTCAATTTACTTTCCTTATGTTTAGCATTCCATTTGTAGCCTTCATATCCTCTGCCCCAGATTTCCATTCCTTGTTAAGAAAGCAGATAAAAAAAGCAGGTGTATTTACGTCAGCCCTGCTCAATCTCCTCCTCTGAGGGCTTGCATCGACATAACACTCATCAAAATGTATGAACTCCTCCAAGGAAATGGGGACCTGTCCCTACTCACATATGAAAACTCAGGAATTTCTTCTCTGAAATCAATGTAATTACTCTAGGGGGAAGGATAAGGCTCGTTGCTATCACCCAGATCTGCATCTGGGAATTTGTCCTTGTGATCTAGAGAATAATAATGCAACTCTGGCAGTCCAGCCAGCACACATGGACAGAAGGTCACAGTGAGGAAAGCGTGGACTCTGATGTGGCATAAGTGATCCCCAAGGAGCCCATAGGGCTTTATTCATTAACCACTGCAAAGTCAGGGTTTGAAACAGGGACAGAGTTCAGGATTGGCCATTGGAATGTGCTGCCCAGGGAGGTGGTGGAGTCACCATCCCTGGAAGTGTTTAAGAAGAGCCTGGATGAGGCACTTGGTGCCATGGTTTAGTTGAGTAGATGGTGCTGGGTGATAGGTTGGACTTGATGATCTCAAAGGTCTTTTCTAACCTGGTTAATTCTGTATTCTGAATTGCAATAGAGCCATTATATTTAGGCTACTTGCAAGTTATTAGCTTAAGAAAAGCTTGATCAGTGAAAATTCCTGTTACATGACATATTGTGCTCAACAGGCAGGAAAAAGAAAGGCATCAGTTAAGATTTTAAAATATTTTTATTTTTTTAAAAAATTAGATCACAGTGTTATGGCTGTAAGTGAGAACATTCAGGCAAACCCAGCTGTTCATACAGACAGAATATAGAATTAGCCAGGTTGGAAAAGACCTTTGAGATCATTGGGTCTAAGATATCACCCAACACCATCTAATCAACCTAACCATGGCACCAAGTGCCTCGTCCAGGCTCTTCTTAAATAACCCCAGTGGTGGTGACTCCACCGCCTCCCTGGGCAGCACATCCCAATGGCCAGTCTCTCTTGCTGGGAAGAACTTCTTCCTAACATCCAGCCTAAACCTCCCCTGGCACAGCTTGAGACTGTGTCCTCTTGTTCTGGTGCTGCTTGCCTGGGAGAAGAGACCAACCCCCACCTGGCGACAACCTCCCTCCATGGAGTTGTCGAAAGCAAAGAGGTCTTCCCTGAGCTTCCTCTTCTCCAGGCTAATCAACTCCAGCTTCCTCAGCCTCTCCTCACAGGGCTGTGCTCCAGACCCCTCCCCAGCTTTGTTGCCCTTCTCTGGACACGTTCCAGCATCTCAACATCTTTCTTAAACTGAGGAGCCCAGAACAGGACACAGGACTCAAGGTGTAGCCTAACCAGTGCTGAGTGCTATGAAAGGTTGCTACTGCCTTTCCCTCCAGCCTTTTAGTACAATCCTGATTTTTAGCTGAGGCTTCATTTCCTTAAAGCCTGAATTTGATGAAAGGGAAAAAAGGAAACCCATCTCCTTTCTGCACAGGGCATTAGAAGCCCAGTTTTGTTCTGCAGCTTCTTCAGAAGATGCCTTCCATAAAGGGCACTTCGAGTTCCATTTTGTCTGGGAACTGTTCTATTATTGGCATGTCATCTGTTAAGTGGCAAAAAACCAAACCAAAATTACATCTGACTTCCATTTAGTCCCCTCTGGCCTCTGGTAAGCAGCTTAATGTAGTGTCTTTCCTTGAGAGGAGGAGCAGCATCAAGCCTGTTCATGCAGCTCATCTGGTATGCAGTGGTTTGGTATGCTGTGGGAGCCCCATATCATCAGTGATGTGCCCATTTCTTTAGAGTAGAAAATCACAGGATCTTAAGGATTGGAAGGGACCTCTGGAGAGTCCAACCCCCATGACAGAGCAGGATCATAGAGTCTAGCACAGGTCGCACAGGAACACATCCAGATAGGGCTGGAAAGTCTCCAGAGAGGGAGACTCCACAACCCCCCTGGGCAGCCTGTTCCAGGGCCCTGTCACCCTCACAGGAAAATTTTTTTTCCCTCCTATTTCATTGGAACTTCCTATGCCTCAACTTCCACCATTGCCCCTTGTGCTGTTGTTGGGTATCACTGAGCAGTGCCTGGCTCCATCCTCCTGGCACTTACCCTTTATATCTTTATCAACATGAAATGTGGTCACCCCTGAGTTTCCTCTTTTCCAAGCTACAGAGCCCTCAGCTCCCTCAGGCTCTCCTCATAAGGAAGATGTCCCACTCCCTTCATCATTTTTGTAGGTCTATACTGCACTCTTTCAAGCAGTTTCCTGAGGTCCTTCTTGACCTGAGGAGCCCAGAACTGGACCAAATATTTCAGATGCTGCCTCACCAGGGAAGAGTAGAGAGGGAAATCCCACTGAATGGTGAGCATTTGCTGATAGAATACCAGAAACCTCACCATGTAGATATATAAAGTTCCCCTGGGTCCTTCCAGTAGAAGTTAGACACAAAGATTTACTCACAGTTAGCAACACAGGGGCCAAAACAATCCAGGCAAATTTCAAGTGGTAACTCTTGAACCCCATTTTGGGTTGGGTTTTTTGCTGGTTTCAATTGCTGTAGTTAAAGCTTTCTCATCCAAAAAGAAAAGGATAAGGTTGCCCTTCCTCATCTGTTCCAATTCTCTTTCTTCTCACCTATAAAGCTTCCCAACTTTACTTTTCAGACTGTAACTGGAAGTTGGAGTTTTTCAGGCACTGTTGGTTAATTGTAGCTATGTTTAACAAAGATTCCATGCAGTCACCAAAGTAAAAATGAGGTTTGGGAGGGAAAGATAGTGGTGGGCATTGTGTGGACTCCATGAGTCACAGTATCACTAAGGTTGGAAGAGACCTCGAGGATCATCGAGTCCAACCTGTCTCCACAGACCTCACGACTAGACCATGGCACCAAGTGCCACATCCAATCCCCTCTTGAACACCTCCAGGGACAGTGACTAAACCACCTCCCTGGGCAGCACATTCCAATGACGAACGACTCGCTCAGTGAAGAACTTTCTCCTCACTTCGAGTCTAAACCTCCCCTGACACAGCTTGAGACTGTGTCCTCTTGTTCTGGTGCTGGTTGCCTGGGAGAAGAGACCAACCCCTTCCTGGCTACAACCACCTTTCAGGTAGTTGTAGAGGGCAATGAGGTCACCCCTGAGCCTTCTCTTCTCCAGGCTAAACAATCCCAGCTCCCTCAGCCTCTTCTCATAGGGCTTGTGCTCAAGGCCTCTCACCAGCCTCCTTGCCCTTCTCTGGACACGTTCATCTCTCCCAAGCAACTAAGGAATGGTCAAATCAATATGAAAGCCTAGGAACAAGTGATTTACACATCAGAGTGGAAAGAAACACCTGTGGGACTTGCCTTGTAGAGAACAACAGGAGGTAGATTGTTGCTAATGTGCTTCATGTGTGAGCATCATTTTGGCCTGAGGGGCTCTAGGTAGCAGTGAGGTTGACAGAGAAGAAAAGGAGCTGAAAGGGTAAGCAGAAAACTCTTTTTTCCCCCCCTCCCCACATGGAACCTAGTCAGAGTAAGTGATGTTTCAGGCCTTTTCTTTGGAATTTGGCTAAGGAAAGACTGTTGTATCTGTGTCCATCATTGAAAATATTTTTCACTGTCTTGGTTTTTTGCTTTATTGTCCTGAAACAATGCTAAGAGCAGTGCTTAAACATCACTGTGAGGAGCAGACAACAAGAAAAGATATAAAAATCACCAGATGTGGCCAGCATATTTAAAAACAGTTGTGAGATTTTTATGTTTTGAGAGATTCCTTTAAATTATTTGTGATCAAGCCTAGCTCATGGTTGTTTAACTCTTTACATAACCAGCCTGTGGCAAAAATTGCCAGCAGTGTGCTCATTCAGCCCAGAAGGGAAAATGTGCCCTAGGCTGGATCAAGAGGAGTGTGGGCAGCAGGGCAAGAGAGGGGATTCTGTCCCTTGAATCTGCTATGGTATAGATCCTATCTTGAATACTGCCTCCAGTTCTGGTGTCACAAGAAGGTCACAGAGCTGTTGGAGTGAGCCCAGAGGAAGACCACAAAGATGATCCAAGGGCTGGAGAACTGCTGTTGTGAGGATAGGCTGAGGGAGCTGGGGGTGTGCAGCATGGAGAAAGAAAAGTCTGGGGGGACCTTAAAGCTGCCTTCCAATACCTGAAGGGATCCTACAGGAAGACTGCAGAGGGACTTTTCATCAGGGTGTCTAGAGACAGGACAAGAGGAAAGGTTTGAAGCTGAGGGAGTGCAGGTTTGGACTGGATCTTAGGAAGAAGTTCATCAGCACAAGGGTGGTGAGACTCTGGAACAGGTTACCTAGGGAGGTTGTGGCTGTCTCCTCCCTGGGGGTGTTCAAGACCAGGTTGGATGAGGCCTTGAGCAGCTGAGTCTAGTGGAGAAATGTGCCCGTGGCAGGGAGGTTGGAGTAGTCCCCCTTCCACCCTGAGCCATTCTGTGATTCCACTTACCAAAAATGTGATCCAGAATGGTGCTTCTCTTCTTGCACTGAATATGGCTGTACTGTATATATATATATCTAAAAACTTTGAGTTGGTATTTGCAGGTTTTATTACAGATACCTAAATTATATGTCCTGTGTATGTTTGAGTTGCC
This sequence comes from Dryobates pubescens, assembly GCF_014839835.1. Taxonomy (NCBI): domain Eukaryota; kingdom Metazoa; phylum Chordata; class Aves; order Piciformes; family Picidae; genus Dryobates; species Dryobates pubescens. The sequence continues at coordinate 33,027,218 of NC_071612.1, forward strand.
TTCTTTATTGTTTGGATTAATGAACTATTTGAGTCGTAATCATAGGTTAAAAATAGATCTAGTGTGAGGTGTGCCTGTCCATGGCAGGGGGGTTGGAACTGGATGATGCTTGAGGTCCCTTCCAACCCTGACAGTTCTGTGACGAGAGAATGACTGAGCATGATAGAGAATCATAGAACTCTCAGTGTTGGAAGGGACCTCAAGCATCATCCAGTTCCAACTCCCCTGCCATGGACAGGCACACCTCACACTACAGCAGGTTGCACAGAGCCACTTTATGTTAGAAAAATATGTATCTTTGAGCTCCTCAAAATGACCCTCTACAGTTAGAAATGTAACAACACTTTATTCCTCATAGTTATGACCTACTACACGTTGGATTAAAACATTTGTACTTTATGGAAGTGCTTATTTGTTTCTTTCTTTATGCCACAGTAGACATAGCTTTTGTTTTGCTGTGATGTTGTGATTTTGTTGCTATATGAAATTCAGAATCACAGAATTAACCAGGTTGGAAAGGACCTCAGAGATCGAGTCCAGCCTCTCACCCAAAACCATCTAATCAACTAAACCATGGAACCAAGTGTCTCATCCAGGCTCTTCTTAAACACCTCCAGGGATGGTGACTCCACCACCTCCCTGGGTAGCACATTCCCATGGCCAATCTCTCTTTCTGCGAAGAATTTCTTCCTAACATCCCTCCTAAACCTCCCCTGGCACAGCTTGAGACTGTGTCCTCTTGTTCTGGTGCTGCTTGCCTGGGAGAAGAGACCAACCTGGCTACACCCTCCCTTCAGGTAGTTGTAGAGAGCAATAAAGTCTCCCCTGAGACCTTCTCCAGGCTAAGCAACCCATTTTATTAATGATTAACCTCCCAAAAGAAAGGGGTGGGACTTGGCCTTCCAACTGATGGTAATTTTGGTGCTTTTCTTGGTGACTTTCTTCCAGGAGTCTTGGAAAAAACATGCTTTTATTCAAATGGAAGTGAGATCCTCACAGTTAATGGAAACATGGAAACATCTGATGTCCTTTTGCCAAACCTGGTTGAAAACAGTTCCAAGACTGATCCCACAGTGGATCTGAGCACACGGCCCTCTGCCTGGACCACCATGCCTTTACCCCACACTGACCGAATGAACAAGGACTCAAATGTACCGAGAGAGACTTCCCAGGAAAATTCATTCACTCCTGGAACTCAAGCCACAGTGCTCAGCCCTCATCCTACACACGATGCTGCTTTGCCAAAGAGCTCTGAAAACAGCACCCAGCTGTTGAGCACTGCAGAGGAGGCAACTCTGTGGTCTACAGATGCATCCTTTAATCACACAGAGAGGGTGACCACTCTGCCAGTATTAAGTCCCAGCCAACCGTCTGCCTCACAAGAGATGGATCAGAAAAAAAGTAAGTTTACATTTTATTTGCCTCCATAATCCTGCTTCCAAAAGCACAGAGCACACTGTTGGCATGCTTCCCAATGTGTTCCCATGAGTCCTGAAAGACCATGTGGGCAGTGGGGGTAGTAGGTCAAATTAATTCTCTCCTGCCTGGTGTTTGAATAGAATAGAATAGAATAAACCAGGTTGAAAGAGACCTTCAAGATCATCGTGTCCAACCTATCATCCAACACCACCTAATCAACTAAACCATGGCACCAAGCACCCCATCCTCCTAAACACCTCCAATGATGGTGACTCCACCACCTCCCTGGGCAGCACATTCCAATGGACAATCACTCTCTCTGGGAAGAACTTCTTCCCAACATCCAGCCTGGCACAGCTTGAGACCGTGTCCTCTTGTTCTGGTGATGCTTGCCTGGGAGAAGAGACCAACCCCCACCTGGCTACAACCTCCCTTCAGGTAGTTGTAGACAGCAATAACGTCTCCCCTGAGCCTCCTCTTCTCCAGGCTAAGCAACCCCAGCTCCCTGAGCCTCTCCTCACAGGGCTGTGCTCCAGACCCCTCCCCAGCTTTGTTGCCCTTCTCTGGACACCTTCCAGCATTTCAACATCTTTCCTAAACTGAGGGGCCCAGAACTGGACACAGGACTCAAGGTGTGGCCTAACCAGTGCTGAGGACAGGGCAGAATGACTTCCCTGCTCCTGCTGGCCACACTATTTCTGATTGTGGCTAGGATGCCATTGGCCCTCCTGGCTGCCTGGGCACACTGCTGGCTCATGTTCAGCCTACTGTCAACCAGTACCCCCAGGTCCCTCTCTGCCTGGCTGCTCTCCAGCCACTCTGGCCCCAGCCTGTAGCACTAAACCCTGACCATTAGCACATGGCTAAAGAAGAATAAGCTCAGGTCAGCACACAGAGACACTTCAACATTATATGGGAGCAGGTCCCAGGGATCTGCAGTGAGTCCCAGTGTGCACTCTCCCATGAATTTATGTAATCCCTTCTGACCTCGTGAGGAAGGGAGGTTTGAGCTTTTCAGGACTGTTTTATAAGGGAATAATCTGCAAATGAAGTGTGAGCTGATTTTCCATCATCATCAATGCACACTAGCAGATCATCCATCAGTACCAGTTTCATCTGGTTCACATGTGGGGAGGTGAATGCATTTCTGCTGATTTAGTAAGCTTGCATAACTTGGGCTTTAGGCTGTTTTTATGCAGGGTGTTAAAAGATAAATGGGATGTCATACAGCTCAGAGACTGTCAGTGCAAAGCCATGCAGACAAAATTCTCTGAACACATCTGAAGTGGCATTCATCTGCCTGTCATGTCTGTGGTCTGGTGATAGTATCCCTAGCACTTGATTTGCTTTACTGGTGAACCACAGCCTCAATAAAAGATGTGAGAGGATATGGCTAGGAGGAATGATGAACATTGTGACCACATGGTATTCGCTCAAGGCTTTAAAATAACACAAATGAGACATCACTGAGTTACTGATTGCTGACACAGGCTGGGCAGGGTCTGGCTTGAGAGCAGCCCTGAAGAAAAGGACCTGGAGGTGTTGGTGGATGAGAAGCTCAACAGGAGCCAGCAGTGAGCACTTGCAGCCCAGAAAACCAATCACATCCTGGGCTGCATCAAGAGAAGCACAGCCAGCAGGTCAAGGGAGGTAATTGTGCTTCTCTACTGTGCGCTGGTGAGACCCCACCTGGAGCACTGTATCCAGTTCTGGAGCCTCTGTTACAGGATACAAGCACATACACACCTCTGAAAAAAAAAAAGAAATAGACTTGAGGGAAGGGAGGTGGTAGAGTCATCATCACTGGAAGTGTTTAAAAAGAGACTGGATGAGGCACTGAGAATCACAGAATTGTCAGGGTTGGAAGGGATCAAGGATCCTGCAGTTCCAACCCCCTACCATGGGCAGGGACACCTCACACTACAGCAGGTTGCTCACAGCCACATCCAGCCTGGCACTTGGTGCCATGGTTTAGTTCATTAGATGGTGTTGGGTGAGAGGTTGGACTTGATGATCTCAAAGGTCTTTTCCAACCTGGTTAATTCTGTATTTCTATACTTTTTCATTAGGAAAACAATAATTTGTTCAACTGCTCAGTCCTTGGTCAGCACCAGATCTTAAGCTCCACCTTCAGTGTGCCAGGCAGGAGCCTGCTGTTTTCAAAGCACAGTTTTCATGTGCTTGCAGTTTTCTCCTTAGCAAGTGTGGTGCTGCCTTCTGCTTTTAATTTCTGGGCAGGTTTGACAGGGAGAAGATTTTCTGTGTTAATTTTGTCTGGAAGTGAAGTGGGCAGAAGTTATCACTGTGATCCTAATTTCTTCCAGAGCAGATCAGAAGAGTAATTCAGCTATTCTAGTAAGGTAATTAAGCAGAGACAAGTGGCACAGCTTAGGCACAGCCTATTTCCATAGTGCTCTATTCATAGCCTGCTGACTATTTCAGCTAATGTTAGTCTTTTACAAAGCACTGTGCTGTTTTGAACAGAGCAATATTGGTGCATAACTGAATGTTGTCAATCAAGCTAGCATTTATTTTCACTTATTAAAACCACATTCAATTTAAAGAGCCCAAGACAACCAACCAAAACCATCTGGGTCCTGTGGAAGCTACCATTTTATTTTACTTAAATATTTTTTTTTTAGCTCTTTCTTTTTAGCAAAGCCTATCAAGAGGACTAAAGTCAAGCACATGTTTCAAACAATAGCAAATCCCTGCCCAACCTATTATGCCATGGTAAACAGTCTCTGCTGACAGATCTAATCCTAAAATTTATTTCACTTTGTGCCTTTTTTTGTTGATTTAATCGTAGAAGAGAATAGAATTAACCAGGTTGGAAAGGACCTTTAAGATCATCCAGTCCAACCTAGCACCCAACACCATCTAATCAACTAAACCATGGCACCAAGTGCCTCATCCAGTCTCTTCCTAAACACTTCCAGTGATGATGACTCCACCACCTCCCTGGGCAGCACAGTCCAATGGCCAATCTCTCTCTCAGTGACGAACTTTCTCCTCGCCTCCAGCCTAAACCTCCCCTGACGCAGCTTGAGACTGTGTCCTCTTGTTCTGGTGCTGGTTGCCTGGGAGAAGAGACCAACCCCCACCTGGCTGCAATCTCCTTTCAGGTAGTTGCAGACAGCAAGAAGATCTCCCCTGAGCCTCCTCTTCTCCAGGCTAAGCAACCCCAGCTCCCTCAGCCTCTCCTCACAGGGCTGTGCTCCAGACCCCTCCCCAGCTTTGTTGCCCTCTCTGGACACCTTCCAGCCACTCAACATCTTTCCTAAACTGAGGAGCCCAGAACTGGACACAGGACTCAAGGTGTGGCCTAACCAGTGCTGAGTACAGGGCAGAATGACTTCCCTGCTCCTGCTGGCCACACTGTTCCTGATTGTGGCCAGGATGCCATCAACCTTCTTGGCCACCTGGGCACACTGCTGGCTCATGTTCAGCCTACTGTCAACCAGCACCCCCAGGTCCCTCTCTGCCTGGCTGCTCTCCAGCCACTCTGACCCCAGCCTGTAGCACTGCATGGGGTTGTTGTGGCCAATGTGTAGAACCTGGCACTTAGATGTGTTAAATGTCATGCCCTTGGACTCTGCCCCTCTGTCCAGCCTGGCAAGATCCCTGGACAGAGAGGCAGAGTAGGTTATTAGGAAAAAAAAATATAAAAGGTCTTAAATTTCACTCAACAATCTTGTAATTAGGAAATGACTAATCAAAACAGCAGATCTGGAACACAGGCCAGCTCACACCTCATGGGGGGTAGGTGTTTAGCCTCAGCTTTGGCTAATGAGCTTACCTGCTCTCAGCTCTGTCTGCCCAGGGGAATTAAAGCAGCAACTATGTGCCTCAGCCAAAACAGAAAGAAAAAAAAAAGGGCAGTGTCTGGAAGCACCTTGGTGAAGTGAGGCTCCAAGAAATAAATAAATAAATAGTTAAAAAAAATAATGAGGTGGCTTGATGAAAAGTCCAGCCTTCTGCAGGATTCCTGGGTCAGGAGAATAACTGAGGTACAATTTATGGCTGCATTGAGATCTGAGCGAGCAAGTGTCTGGTGGATGCTGGAGGTGGTGCTCCACTGTGCAGCAGCTGGTACAGATTGCCTTAAAAAACCCCAAAGACTATGATAAGACTTCAGCTCTGATCTGAAATATGAGTTATTTCCCTCACGGCTAATCCCCTCTCTATGACCTGGGAGACAATGAATTGTTTTTCCTCCTCTACTGCAGGTGGTCGGTAGCCTTATCACCTCTCCCTTTGGTACCTGTGGAGCACAAGGGGGAGCTGGGAATCACTCATTCCTTTCAAATTGTATAATCTATTAGCTGAGGGAAGTTTAATGCAGAGCAATTGTTTTCAGCTGGGGGCTGGGGTTCAAGAGCTTGTTTCCTTCTTTCCCCACACAAGCCAGCTGGGCTGCATTTAAAGGTTAGTGAGGATGATCAGAGGGCTGGAGCACCTCTCCTATGAGCACAGACTGAGAGAGTTGGGGCTGTTCAGTCTGGAGAAGAGAAGGCTAGAAGGCTGAGAAGAGATCTTATTGTGGCCTTTCAGTATCTGAAGAGGGCTACAAGAAAGCTGAGGAGGGACTTTTTAGGGTGTCAGGCAGTGATAGGACTGGGAGGAATGGAAGAAGTGGGTAGATTGAGATTGGATGTTAGGAAGAAGTTGTTCCCCAGAAGGGTGGTGAGAGACTGGCCAGGTTGCCCAGGGAGGTGGTGGAAGCCTCATGCCTGGAGGTTTTGAAGGCCAGGCTGGATGTGGCTGTGAGCAACCTGATGTAGTGAGAGGTGTCCCTGCCCATGACAGGGAGGTTGATTCTTGAGGTCCCTTCCAACCTTGACAATTCTATGATTCTAGTGGTGCTGAGAAGGTGTCTCTCTTTTGCTCAGAGCCATGCAGTGCTGTACTTCTCTTTATGTGCTGGTATTTCTTGTCTCCTGGATGAGCTGGCTCAGCTCCAAGTTTCCTCTTGGCTCCTTTGACACTAGTGTTATTTAAAAGTCAATGGCAAGCACACATGGTTGAGAGGGAGCAGTATTGCACCATTGCATCTATTCAATTGTCTTGTGAAATAGTTCTCTGTGTCAGCTGACCTAAGAAAAGTCACAACCTTGTTAGACACTCTTTACAGTACCTTGCTTATATCTTCAGGCTGCTATAGCTGTTACTGAAACATGACTGTGAGCCACAGGAGGCATTAACTTATCATGTCTGCCAAGATATAGGTGTCACAGATTTAATACTGCTCTTCTTGAGGTGATGCCTTTGTGCTGTAGTGGAGCTGTATGAAGGCACTTCTGTGAAACATCCCTTTAGGGATTGAGACCTTGGATTTCATGTGTGAAGTGCTTCTGATCAACAAGATTCCTGAGCTCTGCAGAGTCATTTTTGTTCATAAGCATCTAAAAGAAAAGCTAATAGTACTTAAGTGCTGCTTAATCCTTGTCTCTGGCAGTGTGCTGTGGAGGATCTCAGTTCTGGCAAAGGTGGAATCTTTATTGGTCACAGATTGAAGACAACTTTCTTTTTGCATTGTCTTCTATCCTTTCTGCATTTTGGTACTGGAAATGCTGCTGTTTGTGCATACTTTTTCCTTTGGCATTGGCTACAGATGCAGCGTTCACCAAAAAAAGCCTATTGACTGTGGTAGCATTCTTGAGACAAACATTTGTCAGCTCCTCAAGGCCGTTTTGGTCCTGACAAGAGAGACTGTCAGAAATGGAGAGGTTTCTGTTGACAGTTGTTTATAGTATTGCACTTTTACAACACAGCATGTAGTATTCCCATTGTCTTTTCCTTCACTTCCTGAGTGCTGTATGGACATTTAGTTAGTTAGTTAGCTAAAATTTGTTTTCAAAACACTTCAGGTGACTCAAAGCAAAATGTTTTGAATGCCAAACTGCAATAAACCATAGATTAGCTCTTATAGAAGGATCTGGAGGTGCTGGAAAGTGTCCAGAGAAGGGCCACGAGGATGAGAAGAGGGCTGGAGATGCTCTGCTACGAGGACAGACTGAGGAAGTTGGGGCTGTTCAGTCTGCAGAAGAGAAGGCTCTGAGGAGAGCTAATTGTGGCTTTCCAGTATCTGAAGGGGGCTCCAAGAAAGCTGGGGAGGGACTTTTTAGGGTGTCAGGGAGTGATAGGGCTAGGGGGAATAGAACAAGAATAGAAATGGGTAGATTGAGATTGGATGTTAGGAAGAAGTTCTTCCCCATGAGGGTGGTGAGAGACTGGCACAGGTTGCCCAGGGAGGTGGTGGAAGCCTCCTCCCTGGAGGTTTTTAAGGCCAGGCTGGATGTGGCTGTGAACATCCTGATGTAGTGTGAGGTGTTGGGACTGGATGATCTTTGAGGTCCCTTCCAACCCTGACAATTCTATGATTCTATGTGCTGAACAAGCTTATTTAGCTTGACTTTTAATTTTCAAAGCCATCAGGAATGTGAAGTGTATGCTACCAGTCCTGGTTCTGGCAATTTTAGCATTTTTGATGAAGTCTAGCCAAGACAGTTGTTTAACAACCCAAATTTACATGGAAATAGGTGAAGAGAGTCTTCTCCCAGCAGTTTAAAAAGGACTTACTTCATTGTGAGCAAAAGATCTTACAAACCTAGTAGCTTGAAAGACATTTCAAGCCATTGGAATATGCTGCCCAGGGAGGTGGTGGATTCGCCATCACTGGAGGTGTTTAAGAAGAGATTGGATGAGGCACTTGGTGCCAAGGTTTAGTTGATCAGATGGTGTTGGGTGATAGGTTGGATTTGATGATCTTGAAGGTCTTTTCCAACCTGGTTAATTCTATTCTATTTTGAAGTGATGCAGCCCATGAATGATATACATACTTTCTGTATATAAATAGAATGGCCCATCCTGTAGGCATCTTGCCTAAAAGAAGGTTGGAGAGAGACTGTTTACAAAGGCCTGTAGTGATAGGAAGAGGGCAATGGCTTCACACTAGAGAAGAGAAGATTTAGACTGGATGTTAGGAACAGGTTCTGCACCATGAGAGTAGCTGAACAGGTTATGCAGGGAGGCAGTTGAGTCCCTGTCCCTGGAGATATTCAAGGTGGTATTCAAGCTAGATGACCTTTGGAGGTCCTTTCCAACCCAGACCATTCTATGATCTCATTCTGTCTTTTCCTGTGCTCTTGTTTCATAGCCATTAAAGCTTTTCTGCTGTTCAGTACAGACATGAAGGATTTACTCACCTACCAGTGACCAAAAAAATCCTCATAATTTATCCAGTGCTTTTTACTCTCTTTATGTAATTACTGGAAAATTACTAGTTTTAGACATTAATTCTGCTTGAATCAGGGACTATCATGACATAAATCCTTTTATTCTCCAAGTAGGTACTGAAGCTAACTGGAAAGTAGTGTTGTGGATGGACAGCTGGGTGCCAGATGCCCACTCAGCTGCTCTCTCATAGGCCTTCCTCAACAGGGCAGAGGGAGAAAACAAAATGCAAAAGCTCATGAGCTGTGGTAAAGTTGGAGAGGTCACTTACCAGTTACTGTCAGAGGCTTTACCTGGGGAGAATTAATTGAATATCTTGCCAATTAATAATAGATCATGGGATGGTGAGGAACGAATGTAAAGACTAAACCACCTTCCCCCACCCTGCCTTTCTTCCCAGAGTCAAGTTCATTCTGTTCTCAGCTCTTCCCCCTCTTTCCTACTGTGAGTGGGATGGGGAACGGGGGTTGTGGTCAGTCTACAACGTTTCTGCTGTTTCTTCCTACTCATAGTTTTGTATTTGTTTTCCTGCCCCAGGCTGGGGTTCCTCCCACTGGTGCAGTACTTTCAGAACAACTCCCATGTGGTTCCTCTCTATGGAGTGCAGTCTCTCAGGATCACCCTGTTTCAGCATGAGAATTTGCTGACAAGACTTTGTTTCAAAGTATTGCAAGAGTATTATCTTGTTATTGTTGTTGTGACATCCAATGTGTTTTATAAGAAAATCAGTGTGCTAGAAATAAATTTGTGAAATCTTTTGACAAATCTTCATGGTTTTGCATGATAGATGACCTAACCACTTTGCTATGTTCTAAAAGGGACATTTTAGCAACACAGCTACATCAGACTATGGAATATGTGTAGCATGGAGATGAGTTTGTGAATATTTGAGTTTCAGTGATCTGGTGAGTCAGGAGTCAAAAGAGGTGGGTTAAGGTTCTAAGCAAAATAGCTCTAGAATATTTTCATAGAATTATCAGGGTTGGAAGGGACCTCAAGGATCAGCCAGTTCCAACCTCCCTGCCATGGGCAGGAACACCTCACACTACAACAAGTTGCTCACAGCCACATCCAGCCTGGCTGCAAATACCTCCAGGCATGAGGCTTCCACCACCTCCCTGGGCAACCTGTACCAGTGTCTTACCACCCTCAGGGGGAAGAACTTCTTCCTAACATCCAATCTCAATCTAACCATTTCTATTTTTGTTCCATTCCCCCTTGTCCTATCACTGCCTGACACCCTCAAAAGTCCCTCCTCAGCATTCTTGTAGCCCCCTTCAGATACTGGAAGGCCACAATTAGGTCTCCTCTCAGCCTGCTCTTCTCCAGACTGAATAGCCCCAACTCCCCAGGCAACCTCTTCCAGTGTTTCACCTTTTCTTCAGCCACAGTCATTTCTATTGACTTCCTCATCAGAGTGACCAATACAATCTCCATAATATCCCAAGATGGGGAGAACTTACTCTTCTGAGTTGATTGTGATAGAGCAACTCAGTCACTTCTATTGATTTCCTCATCACAGTCAGCAGTATGATCACCATAACAACCCAAGAGGGGAAAACCTACTTGATTGTAACAGAGCATCTCCCTGTCCAAGGTGTAGTAATAATAATGGGGAGGGGTCTGGAGCACAGCCCTGTGAGGAGAGGCTGAGGGAGCTGGGGTTGCTTAGCCTGGAGAAGAGGAGGCTCAGGGGAGACCTTATTGCTCTCTACAGCTACCTGAAGGGAGGTCGTAGCCAGGTAGGAGTTGGTCTGTTTTCCTAGGCAACCAGCAGCAGAACAAGAGGACGCAGTCTCAAGCTGTGCCAGGGGAGGTTTAGGCTGGATGTGAGGAAGAAGTTCTTCCCAGAAAGAGAGACTGGCCATTGGAATGTGCTGCCCAGGGAGGTGGTGGAGTCACCATCACTGGAGGTGTTTAAAAAGAGCCTGGATGAGACACTTGGTGCCATGATTTAGTTGAAGAGATGGTGTTGGATGATAGCTTGGACACAATGATCTCAGAGGTCTTTTCCAACCTGGTTAATTCTATTGTATTCTACAATCCGACATGAGAAACAACAGCTGGAGGGAAAGGAGGTGTGTATGATAATCCATAAAGATGTGGCCTTTGTTATGAAAGTGCTTGAGCTTCTGCTTCAAGAAAGCATTTCTTGACTGTGTTTGTATTATTTGTCCTGTTATTTACACAATTGGCTTGCTGTACATCAGGATGGAAGCATGAAATGCATCAGTTACACAGCAGTTGTTAATACAACTTCTAAAAGCCTGAACCATGAGATCCTTACAAAATAAGCTGCTTCTTGACTTCAGCTTCATGGCTTGTTGTTATGTTGGGGTTCTTTTTGCACAGAATCACTCTTAAAATTACTCCCATCCAGATATCTTACAAGTCTTTGCTCATTTAACACAGTTTCAGAAGTGAATTTTGTCAGCTCTTCTACCAGCAGTTTTGAGCTAATCAAAGGCAGATGACATTGTATTATGGACACAATGTTCCTTGTCAGATGGCAGATTGGAGTGGAAGTTTGAAATACTGTTTTGATTTGGTGCAGATGTACCTCAACAGATACAAAAGGAATATGTGCAGTTGTAGAGAATCCGAACGGCAACCAGAGAGGAGTAAATAGCCTTCAGCTGTTCTTCATTCACTGGTGCTTTAATTTCTTTCATGGCACCTTCCTTGCCATGAGGAATTTGGGAGCTGCTTCATTTACAGACATCTCCATAGCAAGCTTTTTTGTTTTTCCAGTGTTATGATGGCAATGTGGAGAAGAGAAGGCTGAGTGGAGACCTTATTGAGGCCTTTCAGTATCTGAAGAGGGCTACAAGAAAGCTGGGGAGGGACTTGTTAGGGTGTCAGGGAGTGATAGGACTAGGGGGAATGGAACAGAACTAGAAATGGGTAGATTCAGATTGGATGTTAGGAAGAAGTTCTTCACAGAAAGAGAGATTGGCCATTGGAATGTGCTGCCCAGGGAGGTGGTGGAGTCACCATCACTGGAGGTGTTTAGGAAGAGCCTGGATGAGGCACTTGGTGACATGGTTTAGTTGATTAGGTGGTCTTGGGTGATAACTTGGACCCAATGATCTCTGAGGTCTTTTCCAACCTATTCTATTCTATTCCTATTCCTATTCCTCTTCCCAAACCTGTAACCTCTGACTCCCTACCCAAGACGGGGCAGAATTTGCCCCTCTTACTTGATTGCAATAGAGTAGCTCCCTGTAGTTTTAGCATTTCTTTAATAGAGGGCAGATAAAAGTGGCAGGCAGCAACAAACTGAACAACTTACCAACTGGGCACTCATCTGCTGTCTTCTTTTGGTGAGCAACCTGTGTGCTAGTGGTTGGCATCAGGTTAGAGAAAGCTAGCTGGAGAATAATTTACTCCTCTGTAAGTCTTTGCCTTTTAAAACTAAGGCTTTTCATGCTGATTTTTGAACAAGTGAATATATAATAAAGGAATGCTTCAGTTGGTTTTATTTGTAAGACACTGGGAAATGTTGCTTGGGGTAACTTGTTGCTTGGGATTTGAGGCAGATAATTAGTGCCTATTAGCGTAATGCACCTCTAATTACATTAAGTTTTCATCTAGATTTGGTGTAGTGTGAATATTCAGTGCCTCTCAGGAATGGATGGCTAATTTTGGCTATCCAGTGAAAGAGGTTAAATCTTAGAATCATAGAATCAACAAGGTTGGAAAATACCTCAGAGATCATCCAGTCCAACCTATTACCTAGCACCTCATGACTAACTAAGCCATGGCTACAAGTGCCACATCCAGTCCTATTTTGAACACCTCCAGGGATGGTGACTCCACCACCTCCCTGGGCAGCACATTGTAATGGCTAACAACTCTCTCTGTGAAGAACTTTCTCCTCACCTCCAGCCTAAACTTCCCCTGGCACAGCTTGAGACTGTGTCTTTTTGTTCTAGTGCTGGTTGCCTGGGAGAAGAGACCAACCCCCACCTGTCTACAACCTCTTCTCAGGTAGTTGTTGAGAGCAATAAGGTCTCCCCTGAACCTCCTCTTCTCCAGGCTAAGCAACCCCAGCTCCCTCAGCCTCTCCTCACAGGGCTGTGCTCCAGACCCCTCCCCAGCCTTGTTGCCCTTCTCTGGACATGTTCAAGTGTCTCAGTGTCCTTCCTAAATTGAAGATAGACTCACAGAAATTGTAGTGCTTCAAAAGACACAGGCAAATAAAGTGAAGAACACTTTTTATTAGTGATGTTTTTGTTAACATGCACAGTTTTCAAATGCATCTGCAGGGTTTGTGTTCTAAGTGCTCCAGCATTCCATGAAGGGGGGGGGGGGGGCAGGAAATCTTGGAGCAGAGGGATAAATGACATAAAAGTGTGATGGCTCTTTAGGCCTAAGAAAACAATGCAAAAGAAAACCTCGCCCCACCCAGTTGCTGTGAAGTTTAAAATAGGCACAAATCATTTGTGTCTGAATTATGGGATCATAAAATCTTTTGGGTTTGAAGGGACCTCAGAGATTATCCAGTTCCAACTCCCCTGCCACGGGCAGGGACACCTCCCACTAGCCCAAGTTGCTCAAGTCCTCATCCAACCTGGCCTTCAACAGTTCCAGGGAGGGGGCATCCACCACCTCCCTGGGCAACCAGCTCCAGTGTCTCACCGCCCTCGCTGTAAAGAATTTCTTTCTAATCTCTGGTGTTAATCTCCCCTCTTCCAGCTTCAATCCATTGCCTCTCATCCTATCACTGCAAGCCTTCTAGAAAGTCCCACCCCCCAACTTTCTTGCAGGCCCCCTTCAGATACTGGAGGGTGGATCCAATCTAAAGAACATCTTATCAAACTTCCAACTTGCTCTCAAAGTTTAAACATAGCTCTGTCTTAGTCTGGAGTGAGACAGATGCTCTTTTACCTCTTCCAAAAGGGGCAAAAGAAAAATGCTCACACAAGGGATTGGATAGGATGGGGACGTTTAAGTGACAGGTTGGACTTGATGATCTTTTCCAACCTTATTGGTTCTATGATTCTATGAAATGCTGTTCATAAGTACATAAAACAGTACAAAGCATACAAAATACACACATGCCATACTCTGGGTTTAACACAGAAGCTTATTAAGACAAAGCTTTGCACAAACCTCCCTTAAACCAGGCCAACCAACCCTGGCTTTCATGACCCCCATGCCCCCTTGCCCCATGCGCCTCTGTCCTCCATACCACACCATTGTGACACAGCTAAAATTCATCTTGGCAGCTCCATGCCTAACTGGCAGCATTGCCAAGGCCAACACCAGGCCTCCCCCACAAAGAGATAACAGCCTGTGTGTCCTCCCTGAAGGAGAGAGGGAGGGGGGAAAAGGAAAGAGAATTGATTCTGCAGCAAGTTTTATGGGGATGCAGGACTTGTAGGAATGAAATACACTTCCCAGTCCACCTCCTGGACCTCTCTAGCCTCTGGAGATCTTCAACTTTGTGATTTCTTAAAGGCACCTAACCCCTAAACCGTCACAAGCTTGCACCTTCTTCAATATTTTTAAAACTCTTGTGTAAAGAGTTTCCAAAAAAAGAGTTCAGGCTGAATGTTAGGAAGAAGTTCTTCCCAGAAAAAGAGGTTGGCCATTGGAATGTGCTGCCCAAGGAGGTGGTGGAGTCACCATCACTGGAAGTGTTTAGGAAGAGCCTGGATGAGGCACTTGGTGCCATGGTTTAGTTGATCAGATGGTCTTGGGTGACAGGTTGGACTTGATGATCTCTGAGGTCTTTTCCAACCTGGTCTATTCCATTCCATTCCATTCCATTCCATTCCATTCCATTCCATTCCATTCCATTCCATTCCATTCCATTCCATTCCATTTTTAATCTAAACTATCAGCCTTTAAGTGCAAGATGAAACCCAGCTAGAAGAAAACAACAAAGACACACAAGGTAGGAAGCAAGGTGGGATGTGCTGAAGGGTAAATTACACTCATTATTGAAAGGCAATATGCACTCAGTGTAAGTAATGATTGGTGACCCTGCTCTGGCAGGGAGGTTGGACTAAATGATCTTTCAAGGTCACTTCCAGCCCCTGTGATTCTGTGGGATGTCTTGAGCAGGGGAGAAAGGATATAAACAGGGACATCCAAACTCTACCTGAAGGTAAGAGTTGTACTGACAGTAGAAGATGATGGAAATTATAGAATAGAAGATGACATTGTGCTGCAGAAAAGAAAAGGAAGGTAAAGATGGGGAATGAAGGGAAATGTAATTGCGAGGGAGGTTAAGTCATATAAAGAGCAATTTCCATTGCATCCAGACTAAGAGGGATTCTGGGGAGGAGACAGCAGGGGTTCCCAACAGATGGCAAGAATCACTCAGACACTGAAGGGCTTGAAATTGTTGAAGAAATGAAATGCATTCTTTGTCTCACTATTTACAATGGCAAATTCAGGACAGATGTCTGAAAGGCAAGTGTTTTCAGGAGTCCTGAAGGGGAAATATTAAGGAGAAGCAGAAAAATTAAGGTGAAAAAAAAATAGAAAAGAAATGGAACTGGCTGATTTAAAACCAAAGCCAAGTGAACCAGATCCAACCTGAGAATAGGAAGAAAATGATGACTTAGTTTGACTGGTATAATGTGAGCAGCATGGCCAAACTCTGTGAAGTTTCTTTATTGATTTCAAACTGTGATTCAAAGTCTGTCCTGATACAAACAGCTGCACAATAGTCAACAGAGAACTGAGCACTGCGTACTGAAGGACACAGCCCAAATGGTGCAGAGATGCTGATCAGACTTGGAAAGAATTGGAGACTTAGGATTGTTTTGTTAAAGCTGTGTTCTTCCACAGCTTTGGTTTTCTGTCTGTCTTATGCCTTCCTCCAATTTATATTCTTGCAAACAGTGTAGTGGGACACGGAGGCACATTAGGTCACAGATTGAAGACAACTTTCTTTTTGCATTGTCTTCTATCCTTTCTGCATTTTGGTACTGGAAATGCTGCTGTTTGTGCATACTTTTTCCTTTGGCATTGGCTACAGATGCAGCGTTCACCAAAAAAACCTATTGACTGTGGTAGCATTCTTGAGACAAACATTTGTCAGCTCCTCAAGGCCGTTTTGGTCCTGACAAGAGAGACTGTCAGAAATGGAGAGGTTTCTGTTGACAGTTGTTTATAGTATTGCACTTTTACAACACAGCATGTAGTATTCCCATTGTCTTTTCCTTCACTTCCTGAGTGCTGTATGGACATTTAGTTAGTTAGTTAGCTAAAATTTTGTTTTCAAAACACTTCAGGTGACTCAAAGCAAAATGCTTTGAATGCCAAACTGTAATAAACCATAGACTAGCTCTTATAGAAGGATCTGGAGGTGCTGGAAGGTGTCCAGAGATGGGCCACGAGGATGAGAAGAGGGCTGGAGATGCTCTGCTATGAGGACAGACTTCAGGACTTGGGACTGCTCAGTGTGGAGAAGAGAAGGCTCTGAGTAGAGCTAATTGTGGCTTTCCAGTATCTGAAGGAGGCTCCAAGAAAGCTGGGGAGGGAATTTTGAGGGTGTCAGGGAGTGATAGGACTGGGGGGAATGGAAAAAAAGATAGAAATGGGTAGATTGAGATTGGATGTTAGGAAGAAGTTCTTCCCCACGAGGGTGGTGAGAGACTGGCACAGGTTGCCCAGGGAGGTGGTGAAAGCCTCCTCCCTGGAGGTGTTCGAGGCCAGGCTGGATGTGGCTATGAGCAACCTGCTGTAGTGTGAGGTGTCTCTGCCCATGGCAGGGGCCTTGGAACTGGATGATCTTTGAGGTACCTTCCAACCCTAACAATTCTGATTCCTTGATTCTATGATTAGGATTTTATACTGCAGTAGGAACTATCCAAAAGACATAATTCCGTTTGTCTCTCCCTGTCTGTTTCTTGCTTCAGCCTAGCCTTCCATACAGAAAGATGACCTACAGTTTCCCCTTCTACCAACTTCACTGAAATATTTCCACATGACTCTGGGTCCAGTGTTTCTATTTAAAGTCTGCTTGGTTGTCATGAGGTTTATCTTCTCTGTCACAGGCACCTTCCTGCAGTGAGAAGCACATACAAAACTATCCAGTTCTGACATGGATAAGTGGGATCTGGGCTAGCCAAAGCAAAGATTTAAAAGGACAGTGCAGCAATTGAATAGACTAGATTAGATGGCATTGGGTGATAAGTTGGACTTGAAGAGTTTGAAGGTCTTTTCCAACCAGGTTAATTCTGTATTCTGTATTTTCCTGAGTTGTGGGGAAGACATATGAAATGAAATCTCGGTTGCTCCCCAGTGGACTACACATGAGAAGACATTCAGAGCTGGTGCGAGGCCAAGAGAATCTGCCCATCTGCTGTTTGAACAGAAATGAAAACTCTACCAAGATGTCATAGTAAATGAAAAGGGATATTAAGATTTTTCAAGATCTTAATGCGTTTTGGAATGTTTTGCTGAGAAGGCCGGGTGCTAGATCAATGCTGCCATGCTCCTTTGAGTTGAGTATTTGATAGTAACAGGACAGGGGAGGTAAAAAAGGCACTCTACAGCTTCATATGTCTCACATGTGAGGATGTGACATCAAACAGTCACAAGATCCTTTTAAGGTGAGGAGAATATTGATTAAAGAGAACATTGATTAAAAGGATATTGATAAAAGTATGATTTGCTGAAGGTCATTCCCATACCAAGAAGCCTGAAAACTGTTGCTGTAGGCAAGCTAGAAGGGTTTCTAAGTCAGAGTGGATGAGTTTGGTTTGGTTTAGCACTTTTAAATGAGATTCCTAGAGATTTTTGAGATGTATTAGGCTCAAAGATGAAATTTTATGCCATGAGTTTTTGCTGTGAAAGAGCCAACTAAATGTTACCATTTCCCTTTGGGTTTACTGATGCCTTACCAGTGAATTTAGGGACTGCAAATGTTCAGACTTAGTACTGAGAGTGTTACTAAGCTGAGTTCTGTAATCATAGAATTGTCAGGCCTGGAAAGGACCTCAAGGATCATCCAGTTCCAAACCCCCTGCCATGGGCTGGGACACCTCACACTACAGCAGGTTGCTCACAGCCACATCCAGCCTGGCTGCAAAAACCTCCAGGCATGAGGCTGCCACCACCTCCCTGGGCAACCTGTGCCAGTGTCTCACCACCCTCATGGGGAAGAACTTCTTCCTAACATCCAATCTCAATCTAACCATTTCTAGTTTTGTTCCATTCCCCCCAGTCCTATCACTCCCTGACACCCTAACAAGTCCCTCCCCAGCTTTCTTGGAGCCCCCTTCAGATACTGGAAGGCCACAATAAGGTCTCCTGGGAGCCTTCTCTTCTGCAGACTGAACAGCCCCAACTCCCTCAGTCTGTCCTCACAGAAGAGCAGCTCCAGCCCTCTGCTCATCCTCATGGCCCTTCTCTGGACACCTTCCAGCACCTCCAGATCCTTCCTGTAATAGGGGTTCCAGAACTGGACACAGTGCTCCAGGTGGGGTCTCACCAGAGTGGTGTAGAGTGGGAGAATCACCTCCCTTGACCTGCTGGCTCTGCTTCTCTTGCTGTAGCCCAGGCTCTGGTTGGCTTTCTGGGCTGCAAGTGCTCACTGCTGGCTCCCGTTGAGCTTCTCATCCACCAGCACCCCCAAGTCCTTTTCTTCAGGGCTGCTCTCAAGCCAGTCCCTGCCCAGCCTATGTCACTGTTTGGGATTGACCTGACCTTGCACTTGGTCTTGTTGGACTTTATGAGGTTGGCTTGGGCACACCTCTCCAGCCTGTACTGAAGTGGGTGGTGATTGCTACTGCAATTGAGCACAGTTTCATTTTCCATAAGCTATTTAAAGATGTGCTGTAAAAATTGCTCTGATTGAAAAGATGATGTATATTTCTAAATTGAAATACCAGCAAACTTGACCTGGGCTATGAAAATCAGGCTGCATACTTTCCTCTTCAAGCACTCAGTTACGCTTTGCATACCAGAGACAGACGCTTGTTTTGCAGATCTGCTACAGCAATCCTAGTAAAAATATACCCTAGCTAGGATCTAGGCCAGTTCATGTCAGCTTCAGCTGCAGGCATCATCTAATTGCTTTACATTTTAAATGGCTGATGCCAGGAGGAAACATCCCAGAGCTGTTTTTGTAGTGCAAGGTAGGAAATGGATGTGCTCCGAATAAGGAGTTGCTTAAAACCTATTCATCCTTTATTTTACCTCCCCCTACATGAAAATGTTATTTCATTTCTCATCAGCAAGGAACTGACTCCTATGGTGCTATTTGAACATTCCTAAACCTTTCAAAGTGCTATGTGATGCTGGGCAGTGAGGACACATTCTGCAATAGGATAGCATCTCCTGCTGTGAGCAGACTCAGTTCTTAAGGTTCTTTGCTCTGGGGAGACCTAATAGCAGTCTTTTGGGCCCCTCAATTCAAGAAAGATGTTGAGTTGCTGGAAGGTGTCCAGAGAAGGGCAACAAAGCTGGGGAGGGGTCTGGAGCACAGCCCTGTGAGGAGAGGCTGAGGGAGCTGGGGTTGCTTAGCCTGGAGAAGAGGAGGCTCAGGGGGAGACCTTCTTGATGTCTACAACTACCTGAAGGGAGGTTGTAGCCAGGAGGGGGTTGGTCTCTTTTCCCAGGCAGCCAGCCCCAGAACAAGAGCACAAAGCCTCAAGCTGTGCCAGGGGAGATTCAGATAGGATGTTAGGAAGAAATTCTTCCCAGAAAGAGAGATTGTCCATTGGAATGTGCTGCCCAGGGAGGTGGTAGGGTTGACATACCTGGAGGTGTTTAAGAAAAGCCTGGTTGAGGCACTTGGTGCCATGGTCTGGTTGATTAGGTAGGGTTCAGTGATCAGTTGGACTTGATGATCTCTGAGGTCTCTTCCAACCTGGTTGATTCTGTGATTTTTTTGACAGTATCGTGCTAACCTTATGGGCTGTCATCTTAGCTGTGATGTACAGGCATTGCCAAACCAAGCAACCAAGCTTGTCCAGATCACTTTCTTTCTTAGATATGTCTATTTGACAGTATTGTGCTAACATTATGGAATACAGAATACAGAATTAACCAGGTTGGAAAAGACCTTCGAGATCACCAAGTCCAAGCTATCACCCAACACCATCTAATCAACTAAACCATGACACCAAGTGCCCCATCCACTCTCTTCTTAAACACCTCCAGTGATGGTGGCTCCACCACCTCCCTGGGCAGCACATTCCAATGGCAAATCTCTCTTTCTGGGAAGAGTTTCTTTCTACCATCCAGCCTAAACCTCCCCTGGCACAGCTTGAGACTGTGCCCTCTCCTTCTGCACCATCTTATCCGTGAGGTACAGGCATTGCCTCTGTATTCTGTCCTGACTATTCAGTTCAATGTATGATGTGAGCCAGCCCTTCAGAGGTGCTACTGTTTGTTCTAAACCCACTGTTTTGATTCCACAGGTGCCTGCATAACTATCACCAACAGCCAGTGCCAAATGCTGCCCTATAACTACACCACCCTCACTTCGATGCTTTCCATTGTCAAAAGCATCGAGATGGAAAAGTTCCTGAAGTTCTTCAGTTATCTCAATCGTCTCAGCTG
The DNA here is from genome assembly GCF_014839835.1 of Dryobates pubescens. Taxonomy (NCBI): domain Eukaryota; kingdom Metazoa; phylum Chordata; class Aves; order Piciformes; family Picidae; genus Dryobates; species Dryobates pubescens. The sequence goes on from NC_071612.1 coordinate 33,047,402, forward strand.
CTATCAACACATCATGCTGTTTGGCTGTAGCCTTGCTCTTCCTGAATGCATCAGTGATGGTGATGACAGGTATTTGGGCATGAAAAATCAGACAGTGACTCTGAGCAACCTGATCTAGTGTGAGGGGTTGAACTGCCCACCCCCCTGGGACTCTCTAGCCTCTGAAGGACTTTTCAATATGGTTATGGTTATGAAAACCTTCAGGGGTGAGGCTTCCACCACCTCCCTGGGCAATCTGTTCCAGTGTCTCACCAACATTGGAATGTACTGCCCAGGGAGGTGGTGGAGTCACCATCAGTGGAGGTGTTTAAGAGGGGACTGGATGAGGAATTTGGTGCCATTGTTTACTTGATCAGATGGTGTTGGGTGATAGGTTGGACTTGATGATCTCAAAGGTCTCTTCCAACCTGGTTAATTCTGTATTCTGTAAAAGGTAATGACGTTAGGAAGTTCTTCCCCATGAGGGTGGTGAGAGACTGGCACAGGTTGCCCTTGGAGGTGGTGGAAGCCTCACCCCTGGAGGTTTTGCAGCCAGGCTGGATGTGGCTGTGAGCAACCTGCTGTAGTGTGAGGTGTCCATGCCCACGGCAGGGGGGTTGGAACTGGATGATCCTTGAGGTCCCTTCCAATTCTAGCAATTATCTGATTGTATGATTACATACAATCATGTATGCACTTGTGATTTACAGGAGTGGGTGATGACCTGGGGCAGCACTGTGTATGTTACATGATTCTAAAGCCACTTGTGGTAAAATACTCTCTGGTTAACCAGATAAGGGAAGATCCAAACTAAAGCCTATGACCCTCTTATTGTCTCCCAAAGCTGTTCACAACATTTCTGCCATGATAAGCTAACTGCAATAGAATTCTTTTAGGGGAAATGTTATTTTGGTAAAAGAAAATATGATGTTGCCACTGTATGGAATAAAACTGATATTAGGACCTGTGCTAGATTTTATGGTCCTGCTCTGGGAGGGCTGTTGGACTTGATGGTCTTTGAATGTCCCTTCTGACACCTAACATCCTATGATCCTATTAGTGCAGTCAGGCTTTATTTTCTTTCAAAAGGGGTCTCCCTAATTCTTGTACCTCATTTCTCCCACCTGCATGTGGCAAAATAGAATGCTTTGTAGCAACAGAAATGAATCCTAGCATCATAGAATTCCCAGGGTTGGAAGGGACCTCAAGGATCATCTAGTTCCAATCCCCCTGCCATGGGCAGGGACCCCTTACACCAGGTAAATGCATTGGGTGTGGATAATATTGGCATGAAGTGTGGTGGTTGGTAGTTAAATTAAACTTCGTGTATTTATTTTTTTTCCCAGTCATTTCCTTCAGAGAAGTTAATATTTTAAGATATTGTGTAGTATTAGGTTATCATGGATATAATCAGAGTGTCATGAAGTGTTTTGGAAGCTGAAGAAGCATGTGTGGTTTCCTGCATCTATGTCATCACATGGCAGAAGTATCACATGCATACAGGTGGTTGGGGTGTTTTGCATGGAGTTTGACTCGAAAAAAGGTCACTGACAAACAATGTTAAAATCAAACCATGGCACAAATAGGGGAAAAAAAAAAATAAATAGAATAGAATAGAATTAACCAGGTTGGAAAAGACCTTCGAGACTGAGTCCAACCTATCACCCAACACCATCTAATCAACTAAACCATGGCACCAAGTGCCTCATCCAGGCTCTTTTTAAACACCTCTAGTACATTTCCCCACCACCTCCCCCATTCTGCAGCACTGAAATTACATCTGGTTTTTACCCTTTCCTTTTCCATTTCATTCCTGAAGATATCTTTCTTGCAGGGCTTAAGTTATGACAGCTGGCTTGCTAAATCAAAAAGAATAGAAGTTTAATGTTTGACACATGCAAATCGTTGTTTTTCTGGGTGGCAACCAAAACACTTTGAAAATTGAGTGTCAGGGTCTTTCTTTGTGTGGTTTTATTTGTTTATGTATTTATTATTGCTTTGGCAGGGGAGTTGGATTCAGTGATCTCTGGAGCTCCCTTCCAACCTCTAATGTTCTGTGATTCTGTGACTTTCCCAACCTTCTGCCATTACTTTTTAATGTCAAAGCTAGGACTGGATTTGCACCTCGTGGTTTCTGTTCTGGAGGTCACAATGCCTCCCTCTACTCTTAGTTTCAAATAATTTCTTTCGTTGTTGTAGCTGTTCTTGCCCCTGACTAATTGGGAAGAAAGCCCAGTGGGAGAGTGCAAATGATGCAGAGTTACTTTAGAATCATAGAATCAACCAGGCTGGAAAAGACCTCAGAGATCATGAAGCCCAACCTATTACCTAATACCTAACACCTCCTGACAACTAAACCATGGCTCCAAGTGCCACATCCAAGCCTTTTTTGAACACCTCCAGGGACGGTGACTCCACCACCTCCCTGGGCAGCATATTCCAATGGCCAATCACTCTTGCTGGGAAAAACTTTCTCCTCACTTCCAGCCTTTGCTTCATTTGAAGTGTCTCTAGAGTGTGTCATGAATGACACTGATAGTGTAGGCTGGGTGGCAATCATAGCAAGAACTATAAGGGATGGATTGGCAAAGTGGTGGTTTGTCAAATCTAGTTTTCTAAACTGGATGTGTCCTAGTTTAGCTTCTGCTTTTTTTCTTTAAAGAGAATACTTGTTAGTTTTGTTTTGTTTTGTTTTGTTTTGTTTTGTTTTGGTTTGGTTTGGTTTGGTTTGGTTTGGTTTGGTTTGTTTTTTTCCCTGTAGGTAACTAGGTGGTTTTTCTGATTCCTGTTTTTCTTGTGTCACCCAGTTACTGCAGGCAAACAGAAGTATCTCAAAGCCAAGCATAATGATTTTAAGGAGCTGAGCTTCTCTTCCTCAGATAACTCAGTGAGGTTTGAAGAAAGCTCTTTGCTGCTATGAAAAGCTCTTGGTATAATGGGGCAAGGTTGTAAAATGGAAAAGCCAGTCCTGGTTTAGGTCTGTGGAAGAGGGGAATCTTTCTGAGAAATAGAAACATACTGAACGAGAAGCAGAAGAGCCAGTGTGGAACGATTCTGATGATGAGGAACAGGGCTATGCCACCAGTGTGCACTTGCAGCCCAGAAAGCCAATCACATCCTGGGCTGCAGCAAGAGAAGCATAGCCAGCAGGGCCAGGGAAGCGATTCTCCCCCTCTGCTCCGCTCTGGTGAGACCCCACCTGGAGCACTGTGTCCAGTTCTGGAGCCTCTATTACAGGAAGGATCTGGAGGTGCTGGAAGGTGTCCAGAGAAGGGTCACGAGGATGAGCAGAGGGCTGGAGATGCTCTGCTATGAGGACAGACTGAGGGAGTTGGGGCTGTTCAGTCTGGAGAAGAGAAGGCTCTGAGGAGACCTAATTGTGGCCTTCCGGTATCAGAAGGGCTCTACAAGAAAGCTGGGGAGGGACCTTTGAGGGTGTCAGGGAGTGATAAGACTGAAAAGAATGGAACAATAATAGAGATGGGTAGATTCAGCTTGGATGTTAGGAAGGTCTTCCCCATGAGGGTGGTGAGACACTGGCACAGGTTGCCCAGGGAGGTGGTGGGAGCCTCATGCCTGGAGGTTTTTGCAGCCAGGCTGGATGTGGTTGTGAGCAACCTGCTGTAGTGTGAGGTGTCCCAGCCCATGGCAGTGGGGTTGGAACTGGATGATCCTTGAGGTCCCTTCCAACCCAAACAATTCTATGATTCTAAGTAGAAACATGCTGAAGGAGGAGCACAGGAGCCAGCATGGAAAGACTCTGATGATAAGGAACAAGGCTATGTCCATGTGCCAGAGCCCTTGTGGGACTATGGTTGTTTTAAACTTAGTATCACAAAACATACATGGGGACCAGTTGTCAGTGACATTGTCACTACTTCCTCCAGCCAATTACAGCTGTTTCATTCTAAATTGCCAGTGCATCTCTCATCATAATTTCCCATCTATTGATACTGCTTTGGGTTTTTTTGTGGAGCAATTGTTTCAAATTTATGTAAAGCATAATTTGTCAAATGCTGCTTACACAGTAGAGGAGAAATGAAACTCATGTGATGCTCAGATGTCTATTCTTGGGTATTGTGGAGAGAGTCTGGGTTGGCAGCTGCAGCCGTGGGAGCAGTAATTGTAGCAGTACATTACAAGAAGCAACAAGGAGGAAAGTCACACACACTGATCTCTGGCTTCCAGGCTGCTCTCATTACAGAGCTTTGCTCTGATATTTACACTTCTGTCTGTTTCACATTTATCTGTCTTTAATGTGTTTATAAACACTGTGTTCATTAGCACTGGAAGGAGATTGAGTTGCCAGGCAGAAAACATCTTCAAGTATCACATTACGGGTTGGAGGAGACCTACAGAGATCGAGTCCAACCCCCCCTGCCAGAGCAGGATCCCCCAGGGTAGTCGGCACAGGAATGCATCCAAGTAGGTTTGAAAAGTCTCCAGAGAAGGAGACTCCACAACCTCTCTGGGCAGCCTGCTCCAGGGCTCTGCCACCCTCACTGTAAAGAAGTTTCTCCTCATGTTGAGCTGAAATCTTCTATGTTCAAGTTTGTCCCTGTTGTTCCTTCTCTTATTGCTGTGCACCACTGAAAAGAGCTTGGCCCCCTCGACTTGACACCCAGCCCTCAGATATTGATAGACATTGATCAGATGCCCTCTGAGCCCTCTCCAGACTCAACAGCCTCAGGGCTCTCAGTCTCTCTCCATAGGGGAGATGCTCAAGTCCCCTAATCATCCTTGTGGCTCTCCCTTGGACTCTCTCCAGCAGGTCTCTGTCTCTCTTGAACTGGGGAGCCCAAAACTGGACACAGGATTGCAGGTGTGGTCTCAGCAGGGCAGAGCAAAGGGGGAGAAGAACCTCCTTAGCCCTGCTGGCCACACTTTTCTTGATGCACCCCAGGATCCTATTGGCTCTCTTGGCCACAAGGGCACACTGCTGTCCCATGGAGAACTTGCTGTCCACTAGGACACAAGGTCTTTCTCTGTGGAGGTGCTTTCCAGCAGGGCAGCCCTTAACATCTCCTGGTGCCTGGTGTTTGTGTAATGCACAGTGTAGTTAGGTACTGCGGTTTCTGAAAGCTACAACAATACAATTCCTCTTAAAAATTGTTCCCCTGTATCTTACTGCAGTGAAATTAGAAAAGGAGAGTGAGTGGGGACCTTATCCATCATTACAGCTACCTGAAAGGAGGTTGTAGCGAGGTGGGTGTTGGTCTCTTCTCCTAGCAACAAGTGATAAGGTAAGAGGAAATGGCCTCAGGTTGCACCAGAGGAGGTTTAGATGGGATATTAGAAGAAATTTCTTCACTGAAAAGGTTAGCAAACAATGGGACAGGCTACCCAGGGAGGTGGTTCAATCTCCACACCTGGCTGTGTTTGGAAGATGCAGAGATGTGGTGCTAAGGCATGTAGTTTAGCACCAAACTTAGTAGAGTTAGATGATGGCTGGACTTGATGATCTTAAAGGTCTTTTGTCTTTTCCAACCAAAACCATCCTCTGCTTCTATTTTATTCCATAATGTGTGGCAGTAAAAACACATTGATCTAAAAAGGCTGCAGTGAGCTCCAGCAAATAATTGTGCAGTCAGCTAGACCTGCTCTTTTAAAAGCACCTTTAAAATGCTACTTCCCAGTTAAAGGTAAAGTTTGAAAGTACAACTAAAATTTGTGTGAGAATGGATCAGGGAAGGTTGAAGTTGCAATTGGAGTTTTTGCTATTTGACTTCTAGAACCTCCAAGGTAGTAACTTTATCCTTTTAGCTAGTACTAGTCTGCAACCTATTTACTCCAAAAGGCTTCCCAGCTGCTTTCATCATGCCCTGATTCTGTCCTCCATTGGAATGTGCTGCCCAGGGAGGAGGTGGAGTCATCATCACTGGAGGTGTTTAAGAAGAGACTGGATGAGGCACTTGGTGCCATGGTTTAGTTTATCAGATGGTGTTGGGTGATAGGTTGGACTCGATCTCAAAGGTCTTTTTCAACCTGGTTAATTCTTTTCTATTCTACTGCCAAGGGCAGCACTAATACTTTATTTGTTGTAAGAAAGATCTGCTTGCAGAGCTGTTTGTCATGGTTAATGGCTTAAGCTAGTGAATTCTGCTTTACCATTGGGAGACACTAAGAGTGAGCCAGAGGTCAATTACTGCAGCGTGATGATTTTGCTCTGTAGCTACTCACTTGCACTGGATTGCACAAGTTCTACAGATTTCACCTATTGCATTATACAAAAAAATGAAGAAAAAGTTAAAAATCTGGGGAAAAAAAAGGAGAGAGAGATAAGCATATTTTAAAGCCAAATTTAATGTAAAATATAAGGAGTCCAAATCCATAGAGAAGTTCATAGTGGGTCAGCCTAAAACAGTATTATGCAATGGCCTCATTGAATACAGAATACAGAATTAATAAGGTTGGAAAAGACCTTTGTGATCGAGTCCAACCTATCACCCAACACCATCTAATCAACTAAACCATGGCACCAAGTGCCTCATCCAGGCTCTTCCTAAACACCCCCAGTGATGGTGACTCCACTACTTCCCTGGGCAGCAGATTCCAATGGACAATCTCTCCTTCTGGGAAGAACTTCTTCCTAACATCCAGCCTAAACTTCCCCTGGCACATCCTGACACTTTGTGCTCTTGTTCTGGTGCTGGTTGCCTGGGAGAAGAGACCAACCCCCACCTGGCTACAACCTCCCTTCAGGGAGTTGGAGACAGCAAGAAGGTCTCTCCTGAGCCTCCTCTTCTCCAGGCTAAGCAACCCCAGCTCCCTCAGCCTCTCTTCACAGGGCTGTGCTCCAGACCCCTCCCCAGCTTTGTTGCTTCTCTGGTCACTTACCATATTTCTTCACCCTGTGAATACTCAGGTTTCATCACAAGTCTTGTTAAAAGAGGCAAACTGTAGCAGATCCTGAAGACCTGGGGCCATGGCTTATTTCAGACTTTTTGTGCTGGAAATAAATGTGAAGGTTGCAAATCCTCCTAATAGCTCTTTGCTGTCGTGCTGTCTCCTAAAGCAGAAACTAATAGCTCAAGCACTTCACCTAATCCTCTGTGTACATCTGTATTCCAGAAAGCTAAGGAAATGCTTTTCATTGATAGATCCCCAGAGTCTCTAATCTTTGGAGGTCAAATTCAGTTTAAGCTCTGCCTAGAAAAGAGTATTAGGACAATAGAAATTAAAATTATTATATGCACCTTTAGTTTCTGTATCTGTTTACTCACTGTGCTTTTTTCCCCATGAAAGTAAAGTTGTGGTTTGGCTTTAGTTAGGGATCAAAGAGTTTATCTGAGGTCTTGGCTTTTTATGCTGGATACTGTATAAAGATGCACTGAGAGGGAACCTCCAGCCTCTGTAAGGTTATAGCCCAGCTTAAACAGAACAAGTAAAGAACAAGAAGAGGAAGGGATAATGTCACATTAAGAGCTAGGGAAGCCAAGGCTGAATGAGAAATTCATAGAATGGTCTGGGCTGGAAGGGACCTCCAAAGGTCATCCAGTCCAACCCCCTCTGCAGTCAGCAGGGACATCCTCCACTAGCTCAGGCTGCCCAGAGCCCTGTCCAGCCACACCTTGAATATTTCCAGGGCTAGAACCTCAGCCACCTCCCTGGGCAACCTGTTCAAGTGTTCCACCATCCTCATGTCTAGTTTGAAGCCATTGCCCCTTGTCTTGTCACTGCAGGCCTTTGTAAACAGACTCTCTCCAGTACCCTTCAGGTACTGGCAGGCTGCTATTAAGTCTTCGTGGAGCCTCCTCTTCTCCAGGCTGAACACCCCCAGTTCCCTCAGCCTGTCCTTGCAGCAGAGGTGCTGCAACCCCCTGATCATTTTCATGGCCCTCCTCTGGACCCTCTCCATAAGGTCCCTGTCCTTCCTGAAACTGTGTTCTTTGATTTTCAGTTTCTTTCTTACAAAGGAGTTTGTCAGCTTAATGGATCTGTGTAAGCAAGTATTTTAGTGGTGCTGTGATACCTGTGATATGTACAACAGTAGCTTCATGGTATGTTGAGGACAGAGGAAATGAGCTACTGAAAATAAGGTTAATAGGAGAAAATGTCTAAGAGGCTATGAACAGTTCTGTATGCAGTCAAATATCCTTTGAAGAGCTGCTCTATTATCACTCAGAGTGGGAAACTCAATTTTCTGACTCTTCCTTCCCCCCCCCCCTTATTCTTCATCTTCCTCTATTTTCTGTACTTTATAATAAAAAGGAAGAAAATGTCTCACTTATGAACATAAACCTAGGATGGAATATTTGGTCCAAAAAACCAAATCCAGACAGATCTGTGATGTGGTGCTGTTTTGTTGGTTTTTTTCATAAGACAACAATAATTTAAAACAAATTTGGGGCAGAGAGGGATTAAAAAAAATAAATCCATTCTGGTGCTTTTAGACTATGCAAAAAAAATCAGACTTCATAGAATAAGGATTCTCTGTCTCTCATATCTTGTGTAAACCATGAGTGAGATCAGGGATGTGGTTATTAATCTTTTCCTGTTCGTGTGAACTGCACTTTTAAGCTCATCCATGTTCTTTGTTTCTCCTGTTCTGGGCTCCACAGTTTAGGAAAGATGCTGAGTTGCTGGAACGTGTCCAGAGAAGGGCAACAAAGCTGGGGAGGGGTCTGGAGCACAGCCCTGTGAGGAGAGGCTGAGGGAGCTGGGGTTGCTTAGCCTGGAGAAGAGGAGGCTCAGGGGAGACCTTATTGCTCTCTACAACTACCTGACGGGAGGTTGTAGCCAGGTGGGGGTTGGTCCCTCCTCCCAGGCAGCCTGTGACACAACAAGATGACACAGTCTCAAGCTGCACCAGGGGAATTTTGAGATGGATGTTAGGAAGAAATTCTTCCCAGAGAGATTGTCCATTGGAATGTGCTGCCCAGGGAGGTGGTGGAGTCACCATCACTGGAGGTGTTCAAAAAAGAATTGGATGTGGCACTTGAAGCTGTGGCTTAGCTGTCAGGAGGTGTTAGGTATTAAGTCTTTTCCAACCTGGTTGATTCTATGATTCTATGGTTCTAGTTTGGAAAAGATCTTTATGACAATCAGGGCCAACCATAAACCTACCACTGCCAAGCCCACCACTAAACCATGACCATAGCTGCACATCTTTTAAATACCTCAAGGGATGGTGACTCAGCTGCTTCCCTGGGCAGCCTGTTCCAATGCTTTGCAACCCTCTTGATGAAATTCTATGTTTCCATGATTCCTCCTTTCAGTGATTTTTTTTTTTGTTTTATTTTATCACAGTGCACCTTTAGACCTTAAAAGATAGCAAGACATAAAAGCCTCTTCATCTTCTTCTTCTTTTTTGAAGTCAGTTGAGGCTTTTGAAGTGTTTAGGAGAAAAAGCTGACTGAGCCACCTAGGTCTTGTTTACATAGTTAACGAGAGCTTTTATTTCAAGACTTTGAATGAGGAGCTATCAGCATATCTTTAGCTCCATGTCTATTATGCAAAGCCCATAATGGGTTTAATTGAGTATGAATAATGTATGAATGAGTTTGGATAGGCAACCTTCCACTGGCATTTTTCAGTCTTGTTTTAATCTACCTGATCTTGGTAACAAAACCAGCTAAATGTCAGCTGGGGAGGGACTTTTTAGAGTATCAGGTAGTGATAGGACTGGGGGGAATGGAACAAAACTAGAAATGGGTAGATTCAGATAGGAACCTCTAATGTGCTGTGATTGCTGCCCAGGGAGGTGGTGGAGTCACCATCCCTGGAGGTGTTCAGGAGGGGATTGGATGTGGTACTTGGTGCCATGGTCTAGTCATGACGTCTGTGGTGACAGGTTGGACTCCATGATCTTTGAGGTCTCTTCCAACCTTAGTGATACTGTGGATGTCAGGAAGAAGTTGTTCCCCATGAGGGTGGTGAGAGACTGGCACAGGTTGCCCAGGGAGGTGGTGGAAGCCTCATCCCTGGAGGTTTTTGCAGCCAGGCTGGATGTGGCTTTGAGCAACCTGCTGTAGTGTGAGGTGTCCCTGCCCATGGCAGGAGGATTGGAACTGGCTGATCCTTGAGGTCCCTTCCAACCCTAACAATTCTATGGTTCTGTAAATCTGCCCAGGCCAAACAGCAGCTGCCTGGATCTCTAGTAGTCTGTGACATGGTTACTGTGCTACCTTTTTGTACTGTACCTGTGTGGAGATGTCAGATTATAGCTCTGTGGAAAACTCTGCCATTCTACAGCTTCTACAAAACTTTTACACACTGGTGAGGTTTCAGAGTAATTTCTGAAGTACTGAGAAGCCTTTCTGGATGGGCATTTAGGAATCCCTATGCTAATCCTCTCTGGGATGGTTTCATTGGAGTTACTGCTGCCCAATTAAAGAAGTTAAGCTACCACACTGGTGACTATCACTTGCTAGTCCCCTGAGGAAGAAGATGGGACAATTTTCTGCTTCCCTGTCTTTTTATGTCCTTCTCATTACTCCATCCTGAGTTTTTCTTGCTGTTCCACCTCAACATGAGGACACACTTCTTTATGGTGAGGATGATGGAGCACTGGAACAGGCTGCCCAGAGAGGCTGTGGAGTCTCCTCTGGAGACTTTCAAAACCCTTCTGGATGATTTCCTGTGTGACCTGCCCTAGGTGATCCTGCTTTGGCAGGGGGGTTGGACTGGATCCCTTCCAACCTCTAATGTACTGTGATACTGTGAAATGAAAACATCCTGCTCAATCCCACACATTTGAGATCTCTCCTGGTCAGTCTCCCACTTTAATGTCTAACTGCAGCCTACTTCTGCTTCAATGAGATGATCTCCAGGGGCCCCTTTCAGCCCCTAACATTCTCTGATTCTGTGATCCAAGCACATGAGGTGGAGGCTGCTTTCAGATAGTTATAAAGTGGCTCCCAGTTGTTTCTTGAGTTTGCAGCCTGGCTTTTCACACCCTGTAGGAGTTGCTTCACCCTTTTAATATGCTTTATTTTTGAGGGTGCCTCTTTAGACCAAGCAAGTTAGCAGTGACTCAAAGAGACTATTCCAGGTGGAGTTTTGGCATTAGTTGTCTGTCAGGGAGATCCATCTATTCCATTCATCAGCCTTGAATGAAAATACTATAAATTTCAACTTGATCATGAATAAAGGTGAGATGGTGTTCAGTGGATGAAGCGCTTTATATTTAGACTCTTTGAAATCACCCTTGGCTTGAGGGTTTTTTTCTGGCTTTAAGCCCTTGGGAATGCAACAGACTGATTATGTTCAAGAGAGCACACAAGTGTAAAATCTGTCTTTGAATTCTTAATTGAGTTATAATCCAGCTTTCAGTCTGTAAGTCTGGTTGTGGTTCATGTGAACACAATTGTGACTTGAACCACATGGCCTCAGAGAGCCAGCTGATGAAAAACATGTCTAGCCAAATCCTGTCAAGAGTGAACGCAAGCATTAGGAAGAGATGGAGTTGTGACTGCTTGCCCATGCAGGTAGTGTTCTCTGTCTGACTCTTCTACACAGTTCTGCATCTTTCACTGTGGCTTTAAAGCATTCTAAAGAGGAAGATAGAATAGAATAGAATAGAATAGAATAGAATAGAATAGAATAGACCAGACCAGGTTGGAAGAGACCTTCGAGATCATCGTGTCCAACCCATCACCCAACTCCATCTAATCAATTAAACCATGGCATCAAGCACCCTATCAAGTCTCCTCCTAAACTCCTCCAATGATGGTGACTCCACCACCTCCCTGGGCATCCCATTCCAATGGACAGTCACTCCCTCTATGAAGAACTTCTTCCTAACATCCAGCCTAAACCTCCCCTGGCACAGCTTGAGACTGTGTCCTCTTGTTCTAGTGCTGGTTGCCTAGGAGAAGAGACCAACCCCCACCTGGCTATAACCTCCCTTCAGGAGTTGGAGACAGCAAGAAGGTCTCCCCTGAGCCTCCTCTTCTCCAGGCTAAGCACCCCCAGCTCCCTCAGCCTCTCCTCGCAGGGCTTGTGCTCCAAAAGGAAGAGATGAAGTTGTGACTGCTTGCCCATACATATAGTGTTCTCAGTCTGGCACTTCTACACAGTTCTGTGTCTTTCACTGTGGCTTTAAAGCATTCTAAAGAGGATGTTGTTCTAATTGTTACTGTTTAGCAGGAAAAAAAAACCTTTGGGGATCACAGGGCATGAGTGTTGCTTTTGACCAGGGCAGCAGAACAAATGAATGCTTTATTTCTTTCATTGTGCCTATATGGCATCCAGTTTGGGGTTCCCCAGTTCAAGATGGACTTGATCATCCCTGTAGCCCTCTATTGGACTCTATCAAGGGACTGGAGCAGTAGTGCTCTGTGAGGAGAGGCTGAGAGACCTGGGGCTGTTTGGCCTGGAGAAGAAAAGACTGAGTGGGGATCTAATAAATGTCTATAAATATCTGAGGGCTGAGTGTCAGGAAGGAAGGGACAGGCTCTGTCCTGGCATAGGACAAGGAGCAATGGATAGAAACTACAGTACAGGAGGTTCCACCTCAACATGAGGAGGAACATCTTCACTGAGAGAGTCACAGAACACTGGAACAGGCTGCCCAGAGAGGCTGTGGAGTCTCCTTCTCTGGAGACTTTCAAGACCCATCTGGATGCATTCCTGTGTGACCTGCGCTGGATTCTATGGTCCTGCTCTGGCAGGGGGATTGGACTCGGTCTCCAGAGGTCCCTTCCAACCCCTAACATCCTATGATCCCTTTGTACCAGTTAATATGCCTTCCAGTAGCTGTGATTTCACCAGTAGTTATAATAATAGTCAATTCGTGGTCTGATTCTTTCAGGAGTAAAGTGTTACTAATGTCAGATATTCAACATGCCATGAGAAACATTTACCTAAGTGGTTCCTGCACAACACTCATTTTCAGCTGCATTCTCCCCTCAAAATGATAAATGAACACATTCAAGGTGAAATGCACACCTTGAGTCCTGTGTCCAGTTCTGCGCCCCTCAGTTTAGGAAAGATGTTGAGATGCTGGAAGGTGTCCAGAGAAGGGCAACAAAGCTGGGGAGGGGTCTGGAGCACAGCCCTGTGAGGAGAGGCTGAGGGAGCTGGGGTTGCTTAGCCTGGAGAAGGGGAGGCTCAGAGGAGACCTTCTTGCTCTCTGCAACTACCTGAAGGGAGGTTGTAGCCAGGTAGGGGTTGGTCTCTTCTCCCAGTCAACCAGCCCCAGAACAAGAGGACACAGTCACAAATTGTGCCCAGGGAGGTTTAGGCTGTATGTTAGGAAGAAATTCTTCCCAGAAAGAGAGATTGGCCATTGGAACGTGCTGCCCAGGGAGGTGGTGGAGTCACCATCCAGGAAGGTGTTCACAAAAGGATTGGATGTGGCACTTGGAGCCATGGTTTAGTAGTCATGAGGTGTTGGGTGACAGGATGGACTTGATGATCTCTGAGGTCTTTTCCAACCTTATTGATTCTGTGTTTCTATGATAAGGTGGGGAGTGGGTGGGAATTGCTAATGAGCTTACTCTTCACATTGCTCCTCAGAACATAAACCCTGAAGTCAGCTTGCCATACTCATTACCTTAGGAGCTGTTACTGCTTGGTCCCAAGCTGGGGCAAAATGTGTCCAGAAAAGGGCCATGAGGATAATCAGAGGGCTGGAGCTCTTCTTCTGTGAGGACAGGCTGAGGGAGCTGGAGTTGTTCAGTTTGGAGAAGGCTCTGTGGCTTTCTAGTATCTGAAGGGGGCTACAAGAAAGGTGGTCAGGGACTTTTGAGGGTGTCAGGTAGTAATAGGAGTAGAGGGAAAGGATCCAAGCTAGAGGAAGGGAGATTCAGATTGGATGTTAGGAAGAAGTTGTTCCCCATGAGGGTGGCGAGACACTGGCACAGGATGCCCAGGGAGGTGGTTGAAGCCTCAGCCCTGGACATTTTAAGGCCAGGCTGGATGTGGCCCTGGGCAACCTGCTGTAGTGTGAGGTGTCCCTGCCCATGGCAGGGGGCTTGGAACTGGATGATCCTTGAGATCCCTTCCAACCTTGACAATTCTGAGTTTCTGTTAAATGTCACAAATATAAAGTCTGGTTTTGCATGGAGCACTGCAGAAAGTATCTGTAATGATGAGGCATTGGCCAACAAGCCTGTGTCTAAGGTGATGCACATGTTTCCTTAGAGGGCCCTTTCTCCAGGTGTGTATAATTTTAAGGGGAGAAAAAACCCAAATGACATTTGAATTGTTTTAATGCTGAATATTTGTCCTGGGTGAGAACAGCAAAGGAAAAATGAGTTGCTTATGAAAAAGCATTGCTGTAATCACCCAGAGTTCCTACTATCTCCAAATATGCAAGCAGAGCAGCTTGAGATTTAGCAGGGAGGTTCTTCTGTTAAGAAGTAAGTTCTTTATTGTGGCTCTTAGAAGCTAGGATAAGGGAAGTGGAAGGGAAAATGTATTTACTTTAGGGAAACTTCTGTTTATAAAGTTTATGTGTCTAGGGCTATAGCTACAGAAGTTCATCTCCAAGTTTTGACATCTCTGAAAAATGACAGAATCTCTGAAACCTTCTCTGTCAGTGTCACAGGAACTCAGGATGTTAGGGCTTGGAAGGGACCTCCAAAGATCATCCACATCCAACCCCCCTGCCAGAGAAGGACCATAGAATCCAGCACAAGTCACACAGGAACACATTCAGACAGGTCTTGAAAGTCTCCAGAGAAGGAGACTCCACAACCTCTCTGGGCAGCCTGTTCCAGTGCTCTGTGACCCTTACAGTAAAGAAGTTCCCCCTTGTGTTGAGGTGCAACCTCCTGTGCTGCAGCTTACATCCATTGCCCCTTGTCCTATCCCAGGAAGTAAGTGAGCAGAGCCTGTCCCCTCCTTCCTGACCCCCAGCCCTCAGATATTTATAGGCATTTATTACATCCCCTCTCAGTCTTCTCCTCTCCAGGCTAAACAGCCTCAGGTCTTTCAGCCTCTCCTCATAGCACAGTGCAACAGCCCATTGATCATCCTTGCAGCCCTCTATTGGACTCTCTCGAGTAGATTCCTGTCATGGCTCTGCTAGTGGGGGTGTCACTGGCCCAAGAGCTAGGGGTAGCACTGGAGCTAGGTACAGGCTCTCACCTAAAAGGGCCTGAAATTCTCTGATGCCAGACTCTTACAGCAATGTGCCAGTAGATGGCAGATGCAGTGTAGGAGAAGGACAAACCAGGGACAAAATGCAGGGCAAGTAGGACAGGGAAGTTAGATACTGGAGAGAGTACTTTTTCCCCTCACTTGAAAGAACTGTCCTCTCCCTGCTCACAAAGAGAGGCTGTTCACAGTTACAGGTATGTGTAACCTGTAAATAAGTCAATGTGCAGAAGGAAGGGATTGCTAAAGAAATTATTGCATCCTACACTGGCCACAATGATCTCTGTGGTCCAGTGAGTGTGAAGCCAGCATTTGTCACAGCAGGCAACATCAAACTTGCATGCAGTATTTCACCCTATCAGTTGAATGTATTCGAGTGATCAGGGGACTTGAGCATCTCCCCTGTGAAGAGAGACTGAGAGCCCTGAGGCTATTTAGTCTGGAGAAGAGAAGGCTGAGAGGGGATCTGATCAATGTGTATCAATATCTGAGGGGTGGGGGTCAAGTGGAGGGGGCCAAGCTCTTTTCAGTGGTGCACAGTACTAAGACAAGGAACAACAGGTACAAGCTTGAACATAGAAGGTTTCACCTCAACATGAGGAGAAACTTTTCTACAGTGAGTGTGCCAGAACCCTGGAGCAGGCTGCCCAGAGAGGTTGTGGAGTCATCTTATCTGGAGACTTTCCAAACCCTCCTGGATGCATTCCTGTGCAGACTACCCTCGGGGATCCTGCTCTGGCAGTGGGGTTGGACTGGACGATCCATGTAGGTCCCTTCCAACTTCTAATGTACTGTGGTACTGTGACGCTGTGTTGACCACAAAAACTTTTCCAAATCACATAGAGAACATGATCCTCTTTCAAAGTCTGTGTATTGGGTGTGTGTGTGTGTGTGTAAATTATGGGTAGACTACAGTTCAAAGGTTATCAAGCAGAGGAACACTGTGGAGGAGAAAAGTCTGGCCATGGGAATGTGCCTTTGAGTACATATTTCACAATGCTGCCTGGAGGACTTAAGAGAGAAGGAGGAAGAAAAGAAAATGGGGAGGATTGGCTGTTTCATGAATTCATATTTGACTGATTGATTACTACCCCCACCCCCCCAGCCCTGTTGTCATGATGATTGATTGTGTGTGTTATCTATTATAAGCTGTGGTTGCTGGTTTCTAAGTTGGTATGTTAACTAGGGATCACAGGGCATTCTCCAACACATGCAATGGATTATTCCTCATGAATAAATACTGATCATTTAAGTAATTGAAACAGTTGTTTACAACAAGTTACAAAGCCTTCGTGGTTCTTTGTTGCTGCTTGTTTGGCAATTTAATATATCAAAACCATACTTTGTTTTGACAAAACAAAATGCATTTAGTTTAATACATGGCAATAGTTGTAGGACAGCAGCTGCCAGTAAAACCTTGCAGTTTCACAAGCAGTGCAGACTTCATAGGAACAGCTGGAAAAGACCTCAGAGATCATCAAATCCAACCTATTACCTAACACCTCATGACAACTGAGCCATGGCTTCAAGTGTCACATCCAATTCTTTTTTGAACACCTCCAGGGATGGTGACTCCACCACCTCCCTGGGCAGCACATTCCAATGGCCAATCTCTCTTTCTGGGAAGAACTTTTTCCTCACCTCCAGCCTAACCCTCCCCTGGTGCAGCTTGAGACTGTGTCCTCTTGTTCTGGTGCTGGTTGCCTGGGAGAAGAGACCAACCCCCACCTGGCTACAACCTCCCTTCAGGTTGTTGTAGAGAGCAATAAGGTCTCCCCTGAGCCTCCTCTTCTCTTGTGCACCTGGACTCAAACCCACAAACACAGAGATGAGGGAACATTTTCTTTCACCACAGCAAAAGTCCTCTGGTATATGTGAGTACACTCTCTTGTGCACAAGTTAATAACCAAAAGGGATTTGGATTGAACAGGGCTGAAAGGATCCTCCCAAGAATATTCTCCCAAGAATTCATAGACTTCTAAACTCATCTTTTGCCTCTTTTAGTGCCTGACATACTAACAAATAACTTTTAAAGCATCTGCAGTTAAAAACTGAGAGTTCGGTTGGTGAAGACATACTAACCTTTGTCTCTGTCCTGGGACAAGTCATTGTCACCCTGCTGGAGGCTGTAGGGTAAGTACCAGGCTGAGCAGGACAAGCAAATGGAAACCACAGAATCGTGCAGATAAGGAACAGACCTCTGGAGTTAGAATAGAATAGAATAAAATAGAATAGAATAGAGAATAGAATAGAATAGAATAGTGAATAGAATATAGAATAGACCAGGTTGGAAGATACCTTTGAGATCATTGAGTCCAACCCATCACCATCTAATCAACTAAACCACGCACCAAGCACCCTATCCAGTCTCCTCCTAAACACCTCCAGTGATAGTGATTCCACCACCTCCCTGGGCAGCACATTCCAATGGCCAATCTCTCTTTCTATGAAGAACTTCTTCCTAACATCCAGCCTAAACCTCCCCTGGTACAGCTTGAGACTATTCTTCTAATCCACCCCCTTGCTCAGGTCAGGCTGAGCTTATAAGATGTATGAGATTACTCAGGGCCATTCCCACCTGAGTTTTGAGTATTTTAAGGATGGAGGTGCTACAACCTCTCTGGAGAACATGTTCAGACCACTGTTTCATGGTAGATGTAAAGTTGATGGAATTTGGTAGCACTGCTTAAAAGAATCACAGAATTCAGGGATTGGAAGGGACCTCGAAAGATCATCCAGTCCATCTCCCCCTGCCAGAGCACAATCACATAGAGTAGGCCACACAGGAACACATCCAGGCAGCTTTTGAATGCCTCCAGAGAAGGAGACTCAACAACCTCTCAGGGCAGCCTGCTCCAGGGCTCTGTTACCCTTACAGCTGAAAAGTTTTTCTTTATGTTCTTGTGGCACTTCCTCTGCCCCTTGTCCTGTCACTGGGCATCCCTGAACAGAGCCTGGCTCTGTCCTCCTGACACTGCCCTTTATCAACATGAATGAAGTCAGCCCTGGGACTCCTCTTCTCCAAGATAAAGAGCTCCCTCAGCCTGTCCTCACAAGGGAGATGTTCCACTGCCTTCAGCAGCTCTGTGGCTCTGTGCTGGACTCTTTTGAGCAGTTCCCTGAGGTCCTTCCTGAACTGAGGGGCCCAGAACTGGACACAATATTCCAGATGCAGCCTCACCAGGACAGAGCAGAGGGGGAAGAGAACCTCTCTTGACCACCACAGCCCTAATAACACACCTCAGGATGCTTATTGCATTTCTCTGTTTGTTATTCCATGTCTCAGCAGTGCCCTTTCCACATCCTGGCAGGAGTATTTGTTCAGATCTGTGACAATGGATCAGGAAAGTGATCTGAATTCAATTGGGAGTGATGGATCTGATTCATTGTGTAACAGCATGAAATGTCACACTGGAACAAAGAGGGAGAGAACAGAGAGAGGGGAAGAGAGATTCAGAAGCCAGGCCAAGGAAGGGTGGGACAGCTTCTTTCTTTTGACAACATCTGCTCCTGCCAGCTTGAAGCATTTGTGAAACTAAATTTAATGTGAGGAAGCAGCATGATAACTGATTGCAGCTAATTTCTACTTGAGGAAGAGGAGCCTGGACTCCTGACAACATGCAGCTCAAACAGTTTTAACTCAGGCTGGTTCTTGAAGTATTCCTTTCGACAGTGCTCTGAGGTACACAAGGAAGCATGAGTTTTGGAAAACCATATGGAATTAAAAGTGCCTGTCGCAGTGAGCTGTGGAAGTAGGAGGCTGTCCTTCAGGCACAAAGTTGGTTTGGGTATTTTTATTGTCCTGGTCATACAACTAATGAGAGGAGCTGAGCAGTGCATGATTTACTCACTCTTACTCCAGAATTTCTGTAGCAATCTCCCAGCAATCTGTAGCAATTTCCCAGGCAACCGCACCAGAACAAGAGGACACAGTCTCAAGATGCACCTGGGGAAGTTTAGGCTGGAGGTGAGGAGAAAGTTCTTCCTAGAGAGAGTTGTTAGCCATTGGAATGTGCTGCCCAGGGAGGTGGCGGAGTCACCATCCCTGGAGGTGTTCAAGAGGGGATTGGACGTGGCACTTGGTGCCATGGTTTAATAGTCATGAGGTCTTGGGTGACAGGTTGGACCTGATGATCTTTGAGGTCTTTTCCAACCTTATTGATTCTATGAATCTTGTGCTTGAAATAGCTATGTGGGATTCAGAGCACTTCCATTTCTCTGTGGCAGCTTCTCTTTGCCAGGAGTCAGTTTGGTTTGCCAGCATCACAAGATCTTGTAACCTGGATTCTCAGGCATATCAGGAGCTTCTCTTTTACCTAGAAACATTTCTGTGGGGTAAAATAAATTGACAGTGTGTTGAGCATTTGCATGATGAGAGAGTCCAAGGGAAGGCTACAAGGATGATGAAGGGACTGGAGCACTGCTTTATGTGGGACTGTTTAGTCTGGAGAAGACTCAGAGGGGATCTAATAAATGTCTATAAATATCTGAGGGCTGAGTGTCAGGAAGGAAGGGACAGCCTCTGCTCAGTTGCACCCTGGGATAGGACAAGGGGCAATGGATAGAAACTACAGCACAGGAGGTTCCACCTCAACAGGAGGAGGAACTTCTTCAGTGTGAGGGTCACAGAACACTGGAACAGGCTGCCCAGAGAGGTTGTGGTGTCTCCTTCTCTGGAGCCTTTCCAGCCCTGTCTGGATGCATTCCTGTACAACCTGCACTAGACTCTATGGTCCTTCTCTTGCAGGTGGGTTGGACTTGATGATCTCTAGACATCCCTTCCAATCCCTAACATCCTGTGAGCCTGTGAAATACCAGATAAGAATTTTCAGAAGTTTGACTTCATTTAGGAGAAATTTTAGTAGATGGTGAAAGACTGTGGAAATAGCTCTTAACTCTAGTAGTATTCTTAATATTTATTTAAACTGATTCCTGGCTGAACTATAACTCTAATGAATTCATTTACTACTTCTCTCCCCTTTTCACTGTCATGTTTTGACTCAAGCAATGGGATCAGTAAGAGGGATCTGGAAGGTTTCTGTCTGCTTTAGTCAGGATAGATCCTCTCAGCTAATGATGGTCATAGAATCAATAAGGTTGGAAAAGACCTCAAAGATCATCAAGTCCAACCTGTCACCCAAGACCTCATGACTACTAAACCATGGCTTCAAGTGCCATATCCAATCCCCTCTTGAACACCTCCAGGGATGGTTAGAATTTGAATGTTATGTGGCCACATTCATGTGGCATTTTGCTAGGTGTGGTAGACCATAGGAGGTGCTTCTGCTGTGCAGGATATACATGAGGTGATCTTGATTGATCAGGTGTGATATATGAATCATAGAATGATCTGGGTTGGAAGGGACCTCCGAAGGTCATCCAGTCCAACCCCCTCTGCAGTCAGCAGGGACATCCTCCACTAGACCAGGTTGCCCAGAGCCCTGTTGAGCCTCACTGTGAATATCTCCAGGAATGGTGCCCCAAACACCTCCCTGAGCAACCTGTTCCAGTGTTCCACCACCCTCATGGTAAAGAACTTGTTCTTCTGGTGCTGCACATCCAGAATCATAGAATCATAGAATCAATAAGGCTGGAAGGGACCTCAAAGATCATCAAGTCCAACCTGTCACCCAAAAGTCACAGAAAGTGACTGAAGGGTTGGAGTGGATTTCTGAATTTCTCTTTGTTGCTGATTCCAGATAGAAAGGACTCTTTACTTTGGTCAAAATAATTCTATCTGGGGTTTGTCTGCAAAACAAATGGTTACACTGACTCAAAATTCCAAACTGCGTGGTAGAGACTGTAAGTGTCTGTCCTTATGGATGTCAGCTGAGTCTGGCCACATTCTCCAGAGTGTTGCTGGGCCTGAAGGAGATACAGAATACAGAATTAACCAGGTTGGAAAAGACCTTCAAGATCATCACACACCTTTGAGATCGTCAAGTCCAACCTATCACCCAACACCATCTAATCAACTAAACCATGGCACCAAGTGCCTCATCCAGACTCTTCTTGAATACTTCCAGTGATGGTGACTCCACCATATCCCTGAGCAGCACATTCTCTCTTTCTGGGAAGAATTTCTTCCTAACATCCAGCCTAAACTTCCCCGGGCACAGCTTGAGACTGTGCCCTCTTGTTCTGGGGCTGGTTGCCTGTTTGAAGAGACCAACCCCCACCTGGATACAACCTCCCTTCAGGTAGTTGTAGACAGCAATAAGGTCTCCCCTGAGCCTCCTCTTCTCCAGGCTAAGCAACCCCAGCTCCCTCAGCTTCTCCTCATAGGGCTGTGCTCCAAACCCCTTTCCCCAGCTTTGTTGCCCTTCTAAATCTTAAATAATCTTGCTTTCTTTTCAGACTTTTCTCACCATGTAAAGCAGCAAGTTTCAAGTTTAAACCCATCCCTGGAGATAAAAATAGATAAGATAATGCAGACTTTCAGAATAATTTGCAGGGTAAAGATGAAAACTGAGCTATGAAAGACAAAAGTACAGTCTTCTTCCTTCCTTTCTTTTTTTTTTTCTGGATTATGTGACAATGAAACCTTAATTAGCTTCTTCATTTGCAGTTCCACAAATGAGAAAGCAATACTGAGAATTTTATGAGCTTGCCTCAGCTCTGCTCTGTGTCTCTAAATATTGTACTCTGCATGCTGGAGTACTCTGAGAGGCTGCAGAGAAAGGTTTCACAAGAACTGTCACTAAACAACTGTAGTGTTTGGTGTGGGTGTTTGCCCTGCTGTGCCATTAGTGTTCTATGGAAGTCTTCATTGTTAGAAAATCCCAGAAAATATTAATAACAATTAGAACTAACAATGGCTGCTGTGTCAGCTTGTCACTTTAACTTACTTGATTTGGGGACTGCAGAGAAACAAAGGATAACCTCAGTTTTCTGTTTCCCATGGTTCTCAAGGTGCCTTCTGCTCTGAAGTCTCTCATGGTTTTATTCCTGGTTCTTTTATCCTACTTCTGGCCTCAGCCTTAGAGCTGTCATCATTCTTAACCAGTGTGCCTATGAATGATAGAGTGGGTTACTCCTCAGTGCTCGGTAGCAAGGCTGTACTATGATTAATGTTTTAAACTTCTGTTTGAACAGGTATGGCTGAAAAAAAACTGAACAGAAAAATAGCCTGCAGGTGATTTTAACTTGGCTCAATACCTGAAGAAAGATTTCTGGCCACAGAAAGAGTTGTCCAGGAACAACTGAAGGGGTGGAGTTGGGGAAAGGAGAGCAATGAGGACCAGCAGTAGCTGAAAAGGTTCCATCTGTCTGCCTTCAGTCTGATTGTCTACTGACCTTATTGCTCTATACAACTACCTGAAGGGAGGTTGTAGCCAGGTGGGGGTTGGTCTCTTCTCCAGGGCAACCAGCACCAGAACAAGAGGACCCAGTCTCAAGCTGTGCCAGGGGAGGTGTAGGCTGGATGTTAGGAAGAAATTCTTCCCAGAAAGAGAGATTGGCCATTGGAATGTGCTGCCCAGGGAGGTGGTAGAGTCGCCATCCCTGGAGGTGTTTAGGAAGAGACTGGATGAGGCACTTGGTGCCATGGTTTAATTGGTTAGGTGGTGTTGGGTGATAGGTTGGACTTGATGACCTCAAAGATCTTTTCCAATCTGGTCTATTCTATTCTATTCTATTCTATTCTATTCTATTCTATTCTATTCTATTCTATTCTATTCTATTCTATTCTATTCTATTCTATTCTATTCTATTCCATACTATACTATACTATACTATACTATACTATACTATACTATACTATACTATTTTGAACAACCAATGTGACCTTTAGCCAGAACAGGTATGGTCAGCAGTTGTGTATTCTAAGAGTGATCTTGCTGTGTTTTCAGCTTTCACAGAATCACAGAATGTTAGGGGCTGGAAGGGTTGGAAGATCCTCCAGTCCTTCCAGAGCAGGGTCACCTTGAGCAAGCCACACAGGAATGCATGCATCCAAGCAGGTTTTGAATATCTCAGGAGAAGGAGATTCCACAACCTCTTTGGGCAGCCTGCTCCAGTGTTCTGTCTGTTTATAACCTTCTGCAAACCATTTTCCCTCTATTGTTTTGATTTGTAACACTGCAGTGGCTAATTTCTCAATAGGGCATGACTGTGGCAGAGCTTTTACCAATAGAGATACTAATGTGAAGACACAAAGAAATGCCCCAGTAAATAATGAGTGCTAGATATGTTGTTGAATTTACCAGATTGCATGGAGACTCCCTGCAGGATGCTTAGTAGTGCAGTTATGTAATGTTTTGTCAGCTGTAGCAATTTCTACCTCTCCCTTTTCTGACAGCTTATTCCTGCTTTGCCTATATAGAATAGAATAGAATTAACCAGGTTGGAAAAGACCTTAGAGATCATCAAGTCCAACCTATCACCCAACAGCATCTAATCAACTAAACCATGGCACCAAGCACCCCATCCAGTCTCTTCCTAAACACCTCCAGTGATGGGGACTCCACCACCTGCCTGGGCAGCACATTCCAGTGGCCAATCTCTCTTTCTATGAAGAACTTCTTCCTAACATCCAGCCTAAACCTCCCCTGACACAGCTTGAGACTGTGTCCTCTTGTTCTGGTGCTGTTTGCCTGGGAGAAGAGACCAACCCCCACCTGGCTACAACCTCCCTTCAGGTAGTTGGAGAGAGCAAGAA
Organism: Dryobates pubescens; assembly: GCF_014839835.1. NCBI lineage: Eukaryota > Metazoa > Chordata > Aves > Piciformes > Picidae > Dryobates > Dryobates pubescens. Next base: position 33,071,085 of record NC_071612.1, read on the forward strand.
GGTCTCCTCTGAGCCTCCTCTTCTCCAGGCTAAGCAACCCCAGCTCCCTCAGCCTCTCCTCACAGGGCTGTGCTCCAAACCCCTCCCCAGCTTTGTTGCCCTTCCCTGGACACCTTCCAGCAAGTCAACATCTTTCCTAAACTGAGGAGCCCAGAACTGGACACAGGACTCAAGGTATGGTCTAACCAGTGCTCAGCACAGGGCAGAATGACTTCCCTGCTCCTGCTGGCCACACTATTCCTGATACAGGCCAGGATGCCATTGGGCTATCCTGGCCACCTGGGCACACTCCTCGCTCATGTTCACCCTACTATTGACCAGTAGCCCAATTCAGTTGCCAGAGAGAAGAAAACCCCCAAACTTTCTTAATTCAGTTGCTTGACCTGGCTTCCTGTACAGCCTGCAAACAGCTGTTACTGAAAAGCTGAAAGCAGCACAGGAACAGATATAGACATATAGACCCAGCTATGACTGGGCAGGTTTAGACTGGATATTAGGAAACACTTCTTTTCCCAGCAAGAGTGGTCAGGGATTGGAATGTGCTGCCCCGGGAGGTGGTGGAGTCACTGAGCCTGGATGTGTTTAAAGGTGGCTTGAATGTGGTGCTTGAGGAGGTTTAGGGGTGAACGTTGTAGAGTAGCATTGTTGGCTGGACTTGGTGATCTTGAGGGGCTTTTCCAACCTGAATGTTTCTGTGATTTGGGAACAAGATGCTGCTGCTACTTCCAGAAAAGACATATCAAGGGCCATACCCTCAGTGGCTCCTGAGTTTGAGAGCCAGACCCTTGAGCTACCTTGAACAATCCGCAGCATGAGGAAAATAGTTGCTGAAAGCATCTTCCCTCTCCTTACTGCTTCTTGTAGCATGCTTTCAAAATAATTTCTAGTACTCAAAACAACCACTTAAGTGAGTTACAGAATGTACTGATGAGCCCTGGGTATGGTAATGTGATTGCAGAGAAGAGAAATCAATGTTGCAGAAGGACTAATTTCTGCAAAGGATTTGTCTGTAAATGTAAAATGGCCTCTGAGTGAGTGATGAGGACCACATCCATGTGTGACTATAATTAGACAATTTGAATTCACTTTTGAGTGAACTCTAGGTGACTGCCATGAGGACACCCTCTGCTTTCAAGCAGTGTGCAGCCCCTTTTGGAAGCTTAAAATCAGTTAACATAGTGTTTTCAGAGCATACACTGTATTGTATATGTCTGCTTCAATGAGTATTTGGTATAAAACTCAGAGAATACAGAATGAACCAGGTTGGAAATTACCTCAGAGATCATCAAGTCCAACCTATTACCCAACACCATCTAATCAACTAAACCATGGCACCAAGTGCCACATCCAGGCTCTTTTTAAACACCTCCAGGGATGGTGACTCCACCACCTCTCTGCGCAGCACATTCCAATGGCCAATCTCTCTTTCTGGGAAGAACTTCTTCCTAACATCCAGCCTAAACCTCCCCTGGCACAGCTTGAGACTGTGTCCTCTTGTTCTGGTGCTGGTTGCCTGGGAGAAGAGACCAGCCCCCACCTGGCTACAACCTCCCTTCAGGGAGTTGTCGAGAGCAAGAAGGTCTCCCCTGAGCCTCCTCTTCTCCAGGCTAAGCAACCCCAGCTCCCTCAGCCTTTCCTCACAGGGCTGTGCTCCTGACCCCTCCCCAGCTTTGTTGCCCTTCTCTGGGACTCTCTAGCCTCTGAAGGACTTTTCTTTATGGTTATGATTCAGATTGGATGTTAGGAAGAAGCTGTTCCCCATGAGGGTGGTGAGAGACTGGCACAGGTTGCCCAGGGAGGTGGTGGAAGCCTCATCCCTGGAAGTTTCTAAGGCCAGGCTGAATGTGGCTGTGAGCAACCTGCTGTAGTGTGAGGTGTCCCTGCCCATGGCAGTGGGGTTGGAATTGGCTGATCCTTGGGGCCCATTCCAACCCTGACAATTCTATGTTTCTCTACCAATTAACTCTCAATTTCTCTTAACCTACAACAGACCATTAAAGCATGGTGAAACCAACCAGAGTTAAAAATATGTCACGAATGGAAGGGAAGGGAAGGGAAGGGAAGGGAAGGGAAGGGAAGGGAAGGGAAGGGAAGGGAAGGGAAGGGAAGGGAAGGGAAGGGAAGGGAAGGGAAGGGAAGGGAAGGGAAGGGAAGGGAAGGGAAGGGAAGGGAAGGGAAGGGAAGGGAGGGGAATGAACCAGGTTGGATAAGACCTTTGAGATCATCTGTTTTTTTTCAACAGACTCCATTTTCAGCAAGAGGTTTGGTTTTGTTTTTTTTTTCCTCCCCATGATTATCCTGAAGATCAGAATTGCACCATAAATACATTTTAACATACTCCTGGGCCTGCCACTGACGCCAAATAAATTATGTTAAGATTGCTACAGACCTGCCAGTTTATTTTTGAGATGATTGGTCTGTAAGTAGCTGGAAATAAGGCTAATCAAGTTGGAGATTTTTGTTTTAATCATCTTTTCATCCTTCAGTAGATGAAGTGATATGTCCATGCTCCACTTGAACATTATCCAGGAATATTTAATTTATGGAGCACACATGACTGAGCACTGAAACTCTGCCAAATGTTACGGTAATGGCTGGGTGATCCTGTCTCTTCTTGTTTGTCAGAGCTTCTCTAGAGACTGCACATTCTGCTCGGCTTTGTTTAATCACTGAGCAGTTGGTGTTTAGAAGCTGAGTCATTTCTAAATCATGATATATATATGTATATGTGTATATGTATGTATATATATAGGTGTAGGGTGCATCCAAAAAGGATGTCCAGCAGGTCTAGGGAGGTTCTTCTCCCCCTCTGTGTCCAGTTTTGGGCTCCCCTGTTCAAGAGAGGCAGAGACCTGCTCAAGAGAGTCCATCAAGGAGCCGCGAGGATGCTTAGGGGACTGGAGCATCTGCCCTACAAGGAGAAACTGAGAGCCCTGGGGCTGTTTAGTCTGGAGAAGAGAAGACTGAGAGGGGATCTGATCAATGTCTATCAATATCTGAGGGGTGGGAGTCAAGTGGAGAGGGCCAAGCTCTTTTTGGTGGTGCTCGAGGTGAGGAGAAAGTTCTTCACCAAGAGAGTCGTTAGCCATTGGAATGTGCTGCCCAGGGAGGTGGTGGAGTCCCCATCCCTGGAGGTGTTCAAGAGGGGATTGGATGTGGCACTTGGTGCCATGGTCTAGTCATGAGGTCTGTGGTGACAGGTTGGACTCCATGATCTTTGAGGTCTCTTCCAATCTTAGTGATAACTGTGATACTGTGAAGACAAGGGGCAATGGATACAAACTTGAACAGAGAAGGTTTCACCGCGACATGAGGAGAAACTTCTTTACAGTGAGGGTGCCATAGCCCTGGAGCAGGCTGCCCAGAGAGGTTGTGGAGTCTCCTTCTCTGGAGACTTTCAAAACCCACCTGGATGCATTCCTGTGTGCACTACCCTGGGTGATCTTGCTCTGGCAGGGGTGTTGGGCTGGTGGGTTTCTTGAGGTTCCTTCCTACCTCTAACACTCCATGATTCTGTGATTGTGCTGTGTACATATCTCTGGTAGGCTGACCCTGGCTGGATACCAGGTGCTCACCGAAGCCCCTTTATCAAGGCTGAAAGGAGTCCTTGCTCTCTATAACTACCTGAAAGCAGGTTGCAGGGAGGTGAGTGTCCAAGTAGCAAGTGATAGGATGAAAGCAAATGGCCTCAAGTTGAACCAGGGGAAGTATTTAAGAGATGTGTAGATGTGGTGCTCAGGGACATAGTTTAGTGGTGGACTTGGCAGTGCTAGAAGAAAGGTTGGACTCCATGAGCCGAAAGGTCTTTTCCAGCCTAGATAATGCTCTGCTTCCTTGTCTCTCCAGTGCAGCAGAAGTACATTTATATAGTTTATCCTTATGCTTTATCTACTCATGCCTTGAAAACACCCAAGGATGGAAGCCACACAAAATCTCTGGGTAACCTGGTTTCATTTCCTGATGAATTTCATGCTGAAAAAGTTCTTTATCCTGTCTGAATATCTCTTATTTTGGCTTTTGTTAATTGTGTCTCTTTGTTGTTGGTTCTCTCTGTGAGCCTATTCCATATACTTTGGTTGTCAGAACAGTTAAAAACTTGAAAATTCTGTGTTCCAAGCTAATGATTTTGTTTTATAAGCTCATTAAAGTGTTTCTGAGAGTCAGAAGGGGTAGGTCTGAAGGGGAGGAAGGGTAGGATAATCTGGAGGCTGGAGCACCTCTGCAACAGAAACAGGTTGAGAGAGTTGGGGCTGTTTGGTCTGGAGAAGAGAAAGCTTCAAGGAGACCTAATTGTGGCCTTCCAGTATCTGAAGGGGGCTACAAGAAAGCTGGGGAGGGACTTTTTAGGGTGTCAGGGAGTGATAGGACTGGAGGGAACGGAGCAAAACTAGAAATGGGTAGATTGAGATTGGATGTTAGGAAGAAGTTGTTCCCCATGAGGGTGGTGAGAGACTGGCACAGGTTGCCAGGGGAGGGAGTGGAAGCCTCATGCCTGGAGGTTTTTGCAGCCAGGCTGGATGTGGCTGTGAGCAACCTGCTGTAGTGTGAGGTGTCCCTGGCCATGGCAGGGGGGTTGGAACTGGCTGATCCTTGAGGTCCCTTCCAATCCTGACAATTCTGTGATAAAGAAAGGGAAGAAGGAGAAGATAAAGAAGAAAGATTTCTCCTGTATGGTGTCACTACATCATTAAGCTGGTTCATCTCCTGATGAAATCTCAGCTTTGGCTTGTATAGAGTTGAACCTTGAAACTGTTCTGAGCTTAATTTGGGCTTAAATGTAACCTGAAAGCCAGAGCTGATGTCAGCTTCAATAAACAATGAAGATTTTGCAGCTGTTTGATGTAGCTCTGTAGATTGCATAGTTCTTCCAAAAAAGTTTCTTTGTTTGTTTATTTATGTAGATGTGCTCACAGTCTCCTACGGTAACAATCCTTTGTATTTTTGTTTCTCCAGTCAAGGCCTCTTGCCCTGCAGGACATTCTGTGAGGCTGCAAAAGAAGGCTGTGAACCAGTCCTGGGGATGGTTAATGCTTCTTGGCCAGAATTCCTGAAGTGCTCCCAATTCCAAACCAAACCTGAAAATGACAGTGCTGCAAGGGTATGCTTCTCACCACACCAAGAAAAAGGAAGGCAGTGTATGTTTCCATTCTTAACTGTTGCACTCTCTTCATCAGTAACCTATTTAATAATCTATTTTTTTGTTGTTGCTGTTGTGTAGGAAAAGGTCTGGGTTGAAATTGTTGTTCCTGGTTCTGTTAATTAAGTTCCTTCACATTACTGCTATGAAGTTGGTTTGTCATTGGGTTATAGTTTTGCTGTGCTTTAACTGTTCAGGCTGAACCTTTTTTTTTTTTTTCAGTCTTCTTTGATTTGAGGCTTCTTTGGTTTTCATAATAAATTCTGAGCTGTTTCAAGGAAAAGGAAAAAGGTAGGGGTAAAGTGATCATAAAATAGAATCTTAGAGTTATTGAGCCCTGGTTTAGGCCACATCATGAGTCCTGTGTCCAGTTCTGGACTCCTCAGTTTAGGAAGGACATTTTGATACTTGAATGTGTCCAGAGAAGGGCAACAAATCTGGGGAGGGGTCTGGAGCACAGCCTTGTGAGGAGAGGCTGAGGGAGTTGGGGTTGCTTAGCCTGGAGAAGAGAAGGCTCAGGGGAGACCTTCTTGCTCTCTACAACTCCCTGAAGGGAGGTAGTAGCCAGGTGAGGGTTGGTCTCTTCTCCCAGGCAAGCATCAGCAGAACAAGAGGACACAGTCTCAAGCTGTGCCAGGGGAGGTTCAGGCTGGAGGTGAGGAGAAAGTTCTTCACAGAGTAATTTGCCCTTGGAATGTGCTGCCAAGGGAGGTAGTGGAGTCACCATTCCTAGAGGTGTTCAAAAGGGGATTGGATGTGGCACTTAGAGCTATGGTTTAGTTTTCATGAGGTGTTAGGTATTAAGTAATAGGTTGGACACCATGATCTCTGAGGTCTTTTCCAATCTTATTGATTCTATGATTCTATGGTTCTAGTTTGGAAAAGATCTTTATGACAATCAGGGCCAACCATAAACCTACCACTGCCAAGCCCACCACTAAACCATGACCATAGCTGCACATCTTTTAAATACCTCAAGGGATGGTGACTCAGCTGCTTCCCTGGGCAGCCTGTTCCAATGCTTTGCAACCCTCTTGGTGAAATTATTCCTAATATCCAACCTAAGCCTTCCCTGGCACAACTTGGGGCCATTTCCTCTTGTCCTAAATATGCCCTTTAAAACCGTTCTGCTGACTTTTGCTTTGCTGAGCTCTAGTGAACACAGGATTATTATTTGGAGCAGGAACCTGATACATAGGCCAGATTTCAAGTGTCTCTCATCTTTATTTTTTTTTCTGCTGCAAAAATGAGCCCAGAAGTGACTGAGAGGTAAACTCCTCAAAAATGATAGTTTGTATATATACCCACTCATAGAATCATAGAACCTCAGAAGTGTCTAGGTTGGCAAAGTCCCTTACAATCCCCAGCCCAAGTGCTAACCTAGCACTGCTAGGTTGTTGTGGTTTAATGAGCAGATGTGGTTTAATGTTGCTTCAAAAGGGGCAAAAGAATAATGCTCACACAAAGGACTGGATAGTGTGGAAGGTTTAAATGGAAATGCTATTTATAAACTACAATGCTACAATGGTATGGTACAAAGCATATAAAACACACCAAAATTCATAGTATGGAAAGTTTAAATGGAAATGCTATTTATAGACCACAATGCTACAGTACAAAGTATCACAAAGCATAGAAAAGACACCAAAATCCATAGTTTGGGCTTAACACAGAAGCTCATCAAGCCAAAGCTTCACACAAACCTCCCTCTATACCAGGCCAACAAATTCCAGGCTTTCATGCCCCACTCTCTACCAATGCTCTCTCCCTCCATACCAATCCATTGGTGACTACCAGCCCTCAGATATTGACAGACATTGATCCGATCCCCTCTCAGTCTTCTCCTCTCCAGACTGAACAGCCCCAGGGCTCTCAGCCTTTACTCATAATGCAGCGCTCCAGTCCCTTCATCATCCTTGTAGCCCTCTGTTGGAGACTCTCAAGTAGATCCCTGTCCCTCTTGAACTGGGGAGCCCAGAACTGAATGCACTGTTCTAGGTGGGGCCTCACTAGGGCAGAGTAGAGGGGGAGGAGAAGGTTCCTCGATCTGCTGGACACACTCCTCTTAATGCACCCCAGGATACTCACTAAGAAATTTCTCACTAAGGGAGAATACCTAGAGCCAGCTGTGAGATTCACAGCCCTTACCTGGCTGACCATGAAGACTCAGGCTGCTTATTAGCAGTTCTGACATCCTGTAGCATAAAACAAAAGGCATCTTTTAATTCGTGAACTGCTGTGTGTGATGCTTGGATATGAATAATTTTCATGTGGAATGAGGGATTCATTTTGGATTTAAAGGAATCATTCCCATGTGATTCCTCTATGACTGGAAAAGGTGAGAGGCCAGGTTAACTGGGCTTTGTCTCCTAGAGCAAACAATTCATAGAATCAAAGAATCATAGAATCATTAAGTTTGGAAAAGACCTCAGAGATCATCAAGTCCAACCTATCACCCAACACCTCATGACAACTAACTACGGCACCAAGTTCCTCATCCAGGCTCTTCTTAAAGACCTTGAGTGATGGTGACTCCACCACCTCCCAGGGCAGCACATTCCAATGGCCAATCTCTCTTGCTGGGAAGAATTTCTTCCTAACATCCAGCCCAAACCTCCCCTGGCTCAGCTTGAGACTGTGTCCTCTTGTTCTGGTGCTGGTTACCTGGGAGAAGAGACCAACCCCCACCTGGCTACAACCTCCCTTCAAGTAGTTGTAGAGAGCAATGAGGTCTTCCCTGAGCCTCCTCTTTTCCAGGCTAAGCAACCCCAGCTCCCTCAGCCTCTCCTCACAGGGCTGTGCTCCAGACCTCTCCCCAGCCTCATTGCCCTTCTCTGGACACATTCAAGTGTCTCAATGTCCTTCTTAAACTGAGGAGCCCAGAACTGGACACAGGACTCATGCTGTAATTGAATATTTCTTCCTGCAGTTTGGATGTTTGAAAGAATGTACTTCTCTGGATGCAGCAGACCCAAACAGCAGGGTTCAGTTTGCTGTTCCAAACCCTTTCTGCCTAATGCTCAGCCCCAAGTGCTTTTCAAGCTTTCCTCAGGGCTCAGTTCCTGGAAATTCTAAGAGCATATCCTTGGCGTATGGCTGCTTGTGTCTCAACTTTGTGGTTTCTTCTGGAGACCAATGGTTCCAGATTACATGCAGTGAAGCCCTCCCTG